>NC_056726.1:47022212-47177212 GCF_019279795.1 Protopterus annectens
TATTGGTTTTTGCAAGCTTTGTAAACAGAAAAAAAGACATCACATGCTTATTTTAATAGAATACATAAAAGGTAGTCAATTTCAAAAAGGAAGGGCACAGACTTGCAAGGGCTGCTAACTTTAATAATAATTTCAAATGTTCACAACAATATGAAAAATTCATAGCACTGTTTATCTCTGCAGATGTTAATATTTAAAAGATGTTTTAATGTTTTATATATTGATTATTCCTATGTAATGATTTCACACAGCATTGCAGTATGCATATTAAAAGCTCATTATGACCGACTAAGCAGAAAACATTTGTAAGAATTTTTAACGTACTGTACATGCTACAGTAATACAGTTAAAGTATGCCTTTCATATACCCATTAATACTGCATAGCAATGTATTTCTAAAATATGCACGTGTGTATGTGTGTGTGTGTGTGTGTGTGTGTGTGTGTGTGTGTGTGTGTGTGTGCACGCACGTGTGTGCATGTGTGTATCTCTACTGCGGTAGGACATTGAACAAGTTCATCAGAAAAAAAAGCATTGAATCGAAGTGATCGCAAATGTAAACAAGCACTTTACATTTGTGATCTCCAAAACACTACAAACTTTGCTTTTACATGGAGGGCTTTTCTCCCATACCCACAACCCAGTAAATTAAATATACTAACTACACAGATTCACAACAGTGGAGAAAAAGGATAACTCTCTAAAATATATTACAGTGGAGCTGTTGTGTTTCAAATGTAATATCATTCGACCACTTTAAACATTGACATAAATTACCAAAATGTAGCAGCACATGATAAATGCATGCCACAGCCAAACCTAATACATCTATATATATATATATATATATATATCTATATATATCCATATCTATATCTATCTCTCTCTCTATAAATATATATATATATATATATATATATATATATATATATATATATATAGGTCTACCTGATAACACTGACAACGAAATATCCGACACTACAAAAGCGAAAGTTCAAAAACACGAAACTTCACATGCCCGACAAACCACAATCCCGACAATCAACAAAACAAATACCTTTCCCGAAAAACACACACACAACACAAGCACACCAAAAACCTTACAAACCTACACTAAACCTTACATACACAACTGTCTATGCACTAACCTTAACCCAAACCCTAACTCTAAGGTCCATCACTATCGCACACTTACCTTACCCACACCCTAACCCTAACTCACTTAATCCACCCCTAACCCTCAAGTCCGTCACTATCGCACACTTACCTTACCCACACCCTAACTCTAACTCACTTAACCTGCCTCTAAACCTAAAGTCCATCACTATCACACACTTAACTGACCCGCACCCTACCCTAACGTCCGTCACTATCGCACACTTACCTTACCCACACCCTGACCCTAACGTCCGTCACTATCGCACACTTACCTTACCCACACCCTAACTCTAACTCACTTAACCTGCCTCTAAACCTAAAGTCCATCACTATCACACACTTACCTGACCCGCACCCTACCCTAACGTCCGTCACTATCGCACACTTACCTTACCAGCACCCTAACCTTAACTCACTTAATCCACCCCTAACCCTCAAGTCCGTTACTATCGCACACTTACCTTACCCACACCCTAACCCTAACTCACTTAACCTGCCTCTAAACCTAAAGTCCATCACTATCACACACTTACCTGACCCGCACCCTACCCTAACATCCGTCACTATCACACACTTACCTTACCCACACCCTGACCCTAACGTCCGTCCCTATCGCACACTTACCTTAACATGTCTGTGTTCTCAGCATTGGGATTCTCAACTTTCGGACAGAGGGAGAAAGAGAATGAGAAAGTTTTTAAGTATGATTATATAGACTCGAATATAATATACATATACATACATATATGTATGTGTATGTATGTGTGTGTGTATATATATATATATATATATATATATATATATATATATATATATATATATATATATTGACACACACACATTATATATATATATATATATATATATATATATATATATAAGATAAAAATATGCACTGCAAAACTCTGGTCTTCTTTCTTGGACCTCTGAAGCCCTTCTGGCCAGCCAGTCTCTCCTCCACCCATGAAAGTCATCATACCTCTGCCTGCATTGTTTCTTGGAGTGAGGCATCCCTGTCAGGGATGTCAGGTGATTCCTCCAACTGCTGCCACATGTCAGACTTTTTCCATCCTGACTGAGTAGTTGCTGGCTCCAGTTTCTGCAGGTACATCTCAGATTTTGGTCTCCTTACTTAAACAGCTTAGTGTTCGAGTCTGGGCTTTAACAAAAGTCATCTCTCGTGAAGTCCCATAACAAGAGTGAAGTATATAAGCTTGAGACAGCGGATAAAAGGATGTGAACCACACCCTCTAAGAAGTAGCATCTCTTTAATTGGCCCATACATCCATATGGGGTAATAGCTAGGCAGTGATTGTCATGTAAAACAGCACAGGAGCATTGACATACAATTCTATTATTATTTATAGTCCCATTGTTTGAGTGGATCCTGCAGTGTTACAGCAGGAGACATATTGCTGATGACTTCTCATGTTTTGGGGGTGGAGAGATTTTGCTTTTGGCCTAAACTAGATCTAGATAAAGATATATATATATATATATATATAATTGTGTAAAAACATGTAAAACATGTACAGTATATATATTCATATGGTTCCCTATCAGAAGCCTGAAACACTATAAGCCTGAAAATCAAAATCCTGAAAACTATAGACTGAAAGTTCAAAATCCTGAAACTCAAAATCCTGAAAACACAAATAATGCTAATATGTCACTATAAAGACACTAATATCTACCAACTGACCCTGACCCTGACCCTAACCCTAACCCTAAGGTCTGTCACTATCGCACACTCACCTGACCCGCGCCCTAACCCTAACTCACTTAAACCGCCCCTAACCCCAATATTTGTCACTATTGCATACATGCCTAACCTGCGCCCTAACCCTAACTCACTTAAACCGCCCCTAACCCTAACATAAAACCAACCGCACACTTACCTGAACCCAACGCATGACCCAACACCACAGGGCTAACAATAGCAAAGCCACAATGACGTCAGTATGTCCATTTTGTGTTTTCAGGAATTTGAGTTTCAGGATTTTGGTCTTTCGGGATTTTGGTCTTTCAGTCTATAGTTTTCAGGATTTTGATTTTCAGGCTTATAGTGTTTCAGGCTTCTGATAGGGAACCATTCATATACATACATGCAGCATTTTTCCCTTCTATTTGGTTAATTCACTAACATGTGGTTACATAACTACTTCTGGGTTGGCCTTGCTTCGCTTTTTTTTTTTTTTGTCAATCAGTATATAACTCTGTTTTGTCATACTGACACTAATACCTAGTATGACAAGACTGTGGAATTTTTAGCTGTTTTTCTAATTGCAGAAAGACTTGTCTACACTGCTAATCATACATAGTGTGACTAAGGTCTGCTTAGCAGTCATGCAAATTCCTGCAGCCATCACACATCAGCACAGCTTGCTCATAACCACCCAAATACATTTATGCCATCTGTGCAGCTGTGTAGTCCACAGAGTTCAGCATAGCTAAGCCTCATTTGCATAAGATGCTTCTAAATTAGCCCCATCTTGTGCCGGTCATCCTTAATCCAGCATTTATAACTACCTTGAGCCACATTTACTGTTGACAATCTTGGAAAAGGGTGAACTACTTTAAAGAAAGTAACACGACAAAAAAGATCAGTAAATTAGAAGGAATGTGCAATAGGATGTGTAATTTAGTGAGATCTGCCATTCTGAGCCATTGTTTTCTTTTTTTTTTTGCTCCTTCTGGGTATCATCATTGCAGGCCCAGACACTATTCCCCATCTGCACTGGGTCTACCATATCACTGCTTTCCTGCCTAGACTTTATCCATTATTGCTGGGGCTAGTCATGGACCCCTAGGCTACTGGTGGTCCAGCATTTCAAAACATCCATCCAGGATTTTTTTCACTTAAGACCTACCCTATTGTCCCCTCTCCCACATGGTAATGTAAAATGGCCTAGATGGCATGCCCTGTGAGCAAGTTAAGCATTGTCCCACCTTTACAGCAGCTCATCCAGTGCCCCCTTTCACCCATCAATCATGCCCCCCGCTGCAAACAACTTCCCCAGTTTCCACCAAAGATCATTATAGGGAGACATCTAAGCACCTACCACCCACCAGGATAGGCACACAAATCCCTTCCCCTACCAATCCATCAGTCACTGGAGCCACTAAACGAACCTGGGTCATCTAGGCTGTAGTCAGGGCTTTATCCTTCTATGCCACTGGAGAGGTTATTCAGAACCATTATTTTGTGGGTAAGACATACCAGAAAATACTATAATACAATCTTATGAAAGACGGGCTTGGGGGCATGTAAGGTGACATTTTTACTGCTGTATGTATGTTTTAAAGGTTTTTCTGTTCACAGGTTTAGTGTCAAAGGGTTGAGGAAAGGAGTCCAGCAACAAATAAGGGATTTGATGTACATTAACTGAAGCAATATCAAACACTGTCACATCCTGTATAGATTATAACTATTATATGTAACTTTCTGATGCAGCCAGTACATGATGAGAAAAATTACAGCAATCAGAGGTACAGTGCCACTTGACCATGTACCACACAGCACAGACAACAGCAGACATAGAAGACATGCTATAAGTAAGGTTAAAAGCAATGTTAAGTAGGGCAGACAGCAGTTATTCACTCATTAGTCACTTTTCCAGAGCAATGGTCTTCCTTGTAACATCTAAAAACGCAGTAAACAGGCAACAATGCATAAAGAAAAATATAATAGAACATTCCTTTCTCCTGTCAGTGTATTCATTATACTGTGCTGTTTTCTCTGAAGTGAAATACAACAGCTGTTCATGTTACCATATGACATGTTTGGAATTATGACTTGCCATCCATCCAGCAATAATACCTCTCATATAAACAAACCTGCTCCACCACGGGTAAAACTAAAAAATACTTCTAAAGCAATTCATGAAAGCAGCACCTTTTGTATTAACCATACAGCTGACACTTGACGCTTACACTGTGTATAAACACATTCTTATCACTTTCAAGAAAATCGACATTTAAGCATGAGGAAAAATTGTCTGGTGTACAGTGTAAGCTGACCATGCACCACTCAACAAAGTCCACAAGTAACATGCCAGAATCAAGTATTATCTATCTGATTTTTGTTGTTTCATTTTCACCAGGTGAACGTCATGGCCCATAGTTGTGGGCTAGATGCTGCCTCTTTGCTTGTGTAGCTATGTATTGTACACAAGCCTGCCTGCCACATGAAGTCCCATACTACTTTCACTGGCTGGCTGCCATCACTATCATCAGTGGTGTTAGGAATAACGAAATGAGGCAGTAATGAACCAGACAACACATGATTATATTGTGCAGACTGCAGCACACAGTAAAATTCCTGCATGCAGTAGCTGGGCCACACTGAGGGGCACTCCCAAACTCATCCAAGCAATGGAAATGGGTTTTCAGTAGGCGAATAATCACTCAGTGACAGTCTATGTCTGGGACAGGGCAGTGCTTAAGCACTTCTCAGCAGTTCCTTTAGGACTACAGACTGGTGTCATTACGTAAGGTTCAATATAGGGCCATAATGGCCACATAGGTGCAGTCTATCGCACCAAGCACCTTAGGAAAGTGTCCCATTCTGTAGAAGGCACATATGGTTCCAGTTCTGGATCTGTCCTGAGGCAACTCTGATAGATAAATATATTGATCCACATGATCTAAGGGCATGTCAAGGTACTACTGAACTATGCTTGTGGCAGAATCCTGTGAGATACTCATTGTGTACCCAGTTTGTCTCTGGAAGATGCCAGAGACAAGTATAGTGACGTTCATAAATACGTGGCATCCGCAGGTATAGGAATAATACAAACCCCACCCAGTCCTCATATGTGGGCCATATATACTAACTAATATATACTAACTGAAATCCACACTGTATCCCTGTCCACTCTAAATCTACCCAGTGTTTCTTGATGAACAAATTAAAATTAGCTCAGTCTATGCTATATCTATGCCTTGTTGGCCAGTATCACTTATGACTCTGACACAGTTGAGACAAGCAGCTCATAGTGGGAAATAGCTAAGCTAGCAGCAACAGCAGGCATCTTTTTGAGTTGTAAAGCAGATAGAAAAGGCAAGACTTTGCCTTTAATAAGATTTATAATCATGATGGCAATAAGCATAAAGAAGTGACTATGACTCAAATAGAGGTGGGGAAGTTGCCTCATTTGCATAAGATAGTTTCAGAATTTTTAGTTAATCCTCATTTGACTGTCATTAATACATCATTTAATTAAGTTCTTCTTAAATGTACTAGATCTACTGTGCCTATGTGCAGCTGCCGTCAAGGAACTGTGCCTGAGCTGTGCTTAGGTGCAGCCAATGCAAAATATCTGCAGTGCCTTAGTGCATTGACTGTAAATAAAACCCTTCTAGAAATGAAAACAATTACTAGATCTGAATACAGTTTTTCTACACTGTTAGACTGGCACTTGCCAACACATCTTGTTTATTACTCATTGGTTATTAGACAAGTTTTCATGCCCACCACCTCTCTATAATCTATTCTTGAGACTTCAGCACTTTGAAGAGAATAATGTTTGCAGTCTGTGGGAGAACAAGACTAAGGAGGAGCTATTCCCAGCAACGAATATTCTCCAAAGATCAAATTAAAAACTCTGATTTTAGTTATTATAATTAGAATTTCAGTTATTGCAATGTATGGATCACAGAACTGGATCTCGTACACCATTGAATGTATAAAACAGGCAGTAATGACTGTAGTCCTGTCACTATGCAGTAAGTGACAGTTATGCAACCCAATGTTTACCATTTGGTGTCTGTCCAGTATTTGTGTAATATGAAAATGCCAGATGAGTTGCTATAGCGCATTATGCTCTTTTTTGCCTGCCTGCCTGCAGACTTAAACAGTAATGACTATAGTCCTCTCATTGTGAAGCTTGTGACAGAGTAATGTATCTGAGTGTTTACTACCTGGTGTCTTCCCTGCATCCATATAATAAGAAAATGCCAGATTAGTTGAATTACAAGTCATCAAAGAATATTATGCTCTTTTTAACCTGTAATCAGCGGCCTCTTCATGCAGCATGATACTTTATATTACAGGAACACGGGGTATATTACATTGTAAATTATTTTGAATGAAGGTAAATGTACATGAGTGGTTTCTATTGTATATAATGAGGCGTAATCTAACCAAGACACAGTATACCCATAAATGAAGTGGGCTCACTGACACACAGTCTGTTATCAGGGATACGCCTGGGAACAATATTTGACTTAGTCACTTGCTGAAGGCCACACAGAGGCATCTGAGGGCTGAGGAAATCAATCCCACAGGAACCACAGCTCACAGCCTTAATCCTCTGTGCTAACTGCTATATTTAATATCTTCATTTTAATTCTGAGGCCAGGAGGAAATTTGTATGTATCTGTTTACAATAAGAATAACTGGCTTATTATACCTCAAGTAGTACAGGTTTCATAGGATTCATTGCAGTCATAATAGTTTCAAGGCAATATTAGTTTTGTAATCATCATTGCAATATCGGTAGACAGTCTCAGGCTGTACCCCATTTCTTAAGTAGAGCTAGACCACTTAGTTCCAGGTTAAATTTGAGGATACCTTCCAGTCACCCAGGTTCTGTTTGAAAATGGTGATGTATCACAGTGCTTAACCTGCATGGTGGCTTATTCCAGGGATGAGGGAGGCACTTTGTAATGAACATTTTTCTCCATCACATATTTATCTGCTAGTGAATATTTAGGTTCCTGATTCTTGTGTTTGGTAAGCTAGTAGATTTACAAAGATATAGGAGATGAAGGCTAACAGGGTCTCTAATGGTGTGATAGCTGGTACACAGATGCCTCCTTAAAGTCTATAGAGGTTATATTCATGTTGACTAGATCTATAATATTTTGCCCTCAAACTGGGTTTATCATCCATCTTCTCCAGAAATTTTTTTTGTTTAGTTTAATTAAGTTAAAGTCTTCCAAAATAATGGAGTTCTTTTACCTGGGAGTTCTTGAAATACTTTCAGGAATCATCTAGGGACATAGATAGTATCCTCTAGGTGTTTGTAAGTTGGTTATTTGTCTTACTTATGGCGATCTGGAGTTCTAAAAGTTCTGTTTGTGGGACATTGGGAATCTGTCTGGAGATGATATCATTTTTGAAGAATATGGATATGCCACAACATTTACCATCTGGCCTGAAGACATAGGATGTGCAAATTAGAAGTACAAAAGTGGTGCTTTCTTTATGTGTAAACCATGTCTCATTAATAACATAAGCATGGATATGTTCTACATGTGGAACAGCCTCAGGATCAAGCAATTTGTTGTTGAGATGTCTGGCAGTGAGAAGAGCCACATTAATGTAGTACAAACTAGAGTCTATTGGATTTGCTACATTGGATTGTCCATTAACTGGACTCTGCCTTAAACAGGCACTATGCAGGCAGCATACTGGATCCCTCTGGAGTGACACCAACTCTTCACCCAGTTGTTAAAGTCAGTTACCCTCTCTTCATAACTGGGCATCATTTTTGGTGATGGAAGGATTCCATTCAGGGTTAGGGTTTTATCTGCATTTGTCTCATGCATGGAAGGTTATACCATATCTCTTTGTATGTCACTCAGGGTTTTGCATCCTAGGTCATTCATTCCCACATGAACTGCCACCATATCACAGTCATATCTGCCCTAGGAAAAGGTATTTACAGACATCGTAATGTCAGAGATTTGGGTACCTAAATGGCACCTGATGTAACCCAGTCCTTATCTAGTCTTGTGAGTGGAGAATTTGGATGTTTTACAATTGTATCACCAATCACTAAGGCACGTTTGTTAGTAAGAGCAAGTCTGACTCTTGACACCTAAATGTTATGATTGTGAATGGAGGAGATGATTTGGAGATTTTCCGCTGACACCTAGTCTTACTAGTTGTAGGAGGCTTATTCAGACATTTTGTAATGTGCTGAGCTTGTAACATTTTAATGTGTTTTGGCTGGTTGGGGGAGGGTAAGGGTATGAGTGTATGGTGCTCCCTGTGTATGGCTTTTAGGTGAAAGTGATGCACCCAAATTAGTTAAATATTTACATCTCTCATAGACAACTATTCGTTCATAAGTTCATAGGTTTTTACTAGGCTAGCGACCACAACAGCCTTTTTAAGCTTAGCCATGCATCCCAAAATGTAAGTAAGTGCTCATTACCAATGAGTATAAGCTAGTTCCTACACTGCCTAAGGAATCTGGATTTTAAGAAGCTGGCAGCTGGGAGTAGAAGGGCAAACAAGCTGGCTGACTTTCCATAATGTCCAATGCTTCAAGTGTTAGATGAAAAAGTGTACAGACAAGGTACACTTGACTAAGCAGCATAATTTGATTTAAATTTTGGAGATGTGTGCAGGTTAAACTCTTTGTAGGAGCTCAGTTAATGGAATAGAGCACAGGCTATGCCTCATGCCCAAACTTGTCTTTTAGTCAGAAATTCTAAATCTCCACTTTTCTCTTTAGCACCAGATAGTTTAAGACAGATGGATTCTGAAAAATACTTCATCAAGGTTACAGATGGTAGTGGGATTAAATTCCTTCTTTCCAAGGTGTCATTTCTCATCTTTCAGATCAGACGTTGTTGTTTCCACTGCTACGTCATCAAATGTTATCCCAAGGAGTGATAGAACCAGTTCCTCCTTCCCAAGTGGGGAAGGGTTTTTACTGAAGGATATTCCTAGTACCAAAGAAAGAAAATTCCTGCAGGCCAGTTGTGGATCTTTCTTTCCTAAAACTGTTTGTGATAGTGCCCAAATTCATAGTGATGCCACATCACAACCTATCTTTTCTTCCTCTTTTATTATCCTGGCAACACTAAAAATATGCTTATAATCACATCCTTATTCATCCAGACTTCAGACATTTCTTAAAGTTTTGTGTATCTGGATCACATTATTGGTTATCTGTCTTATGCTTTGGAGTAACCACTGCACCAAGAGTGTACACAAAGTGTCTAGCTCCAGTTATACCTCATTGCAAGTTACAGGGTATCCACATTCTTCCATATTTAGATAACTTGCATATCGTTGAAGGGACTTTTTCAAAGTGTTAGACATCTCTCTGCAGGGTAAGAGATCTATTACACAAGCTGGGATACCAAGATAACATTCAAAAGTTTTTTTTTTGGCTCCTTCCACAAGATTGTGTTCCTGGGATGTCAACTAGACATCTCTGTTCAAAGCACTTTTCTTACATAAGAAAAATAGACCTTTATCTAAATCTATTTCTAAGATTTTCCACTTAGACTGCGAGGGAATACCTCAGGAATTTGGGCCTTATACCATCTATGATTCAAAGGATCATAGGATATTACTAGGCTATCGACCCGGAGGTCATTTTAAGCCTAGCTGTTTCATCCCAGTGTAATGCCATAGAAATGCTAGTCAATACCCAAGATTGCATTTATTGATGACTGCCCATGTCCAGAAGGCTTGTGGGCTGTATCCCTGGTAAAAATATAGAGTGCCCCATAAACTTGTCCATATTCCACTTGAACAGTGTCATAGAGGTGCTCTGTTTCACATGAATTGGTACTCTGTTGCAAAGACACGTCCATCGCAGGGAGATAAATATGTCCATCCAGCATGTCCTATTTAAGTCACAAGCCATATTTAGGTCCCTGGAATGGGTAGCTCTATTCCTGTTTGATTTACGGATATGCAGAAAGTTAATTAGATCTGTGTGCTGGATTGCTCTGTAGGCCAGGCAAGAGTCTCCCATAAGAAGTCTATACAATATGGAGCATAGTAACAGGCACTTTAGTCAGTCTGTGTATGGCACATGCTGCAGCCTCATGATCTTCTTTGTTAAAAACCTCTGAGGTCTCTCTAATTGCTGCAGGTGTTTAGTACGGCACATGCCAAATGGGGTATTATACTCAATTATGGGCCAGATAAGTGCCGAGTATAGGGAGAGTTATAACTTCTTTTAACCTTGAGACATTGCCTATACTAGTCAAGTGTGCTTTGTAGAAAGCTTTCCTTACTGCAGTAGACACATGGTGGTCAAAGTTAAGGTCACAGTCAACTTGTGATCCCAGGTCCCTTACCACTTCATCAGTATTCAAGATATTGTTGTTGATTTGATAGTGTGAGGGAACATTCTTTGTGCTGAAGGCAATGATGATGCATTTCTTTGCATTCAGTTTGAGACCGTGACTAATACACCAGTCACTGGTCTGTGTGAGACCTTCCCGGAGTATACTGGCATCATTTGTGGATTCAATAATTGCACCTAGTTTGCAGCCAGCTGCAAACTTGATCAGTCTTATCCCCTTAGTTTTGACCTGAACTTCTGAGGAGTATATACCAAACAGTAGGGGGCCAACCACTGACCCCTGTGGCACCCCACTGAAAAAAGGTCTACTGGTTGATGTGGAGTCACCCACTTTGATAGTGTGGTCCCGGTTTGTGATTCAGTTGGCAACCCATCTTACAATGAAAGGGTTTACATTCAGTTTGCTAAGTTTATTGGTACTGCCTGAATATGGGATTGTGTCTAAAGCCTTTTCGTGGGTCAAAGTATGTTGTGTGCACAGATATGCCCTCATCAATGGCCTTGGTCACACTTTCAAAGAAATCCACCAGATTTAACAAGCAGGATCTGCCCTTCATGAAGTCAATTTGGGTAGGATTCAGGGTTTGAGGTCACCTACATCTTGATTTATGAGGTCCATAATGATATGCTCCATGACCTTAGAGATGAAGCGGGTCAGGCTTCTGGGTCTGTAATTCTCAGGTCTGTTGCTAGGCCACCTTTGTGGAGGGGTATAACGGTTCCTGTTCTCCAGTCCTCAGGAACAAAGCCTGTGGTTAGGCTATGATTGAAAAGGGTGCTTAGTAGTGATGCTAGTTCCTGTTTTAGCCTGTTTAGAAGACAGCATGGGATGTTGTCTGGTCCCATAGACGCTGTGCTTTTTGCCTTGGACAAGGCTTTGAGGACCTGCTCTTTAGATATGTAGGGTGGGAGGGAAGTTGGGGGGAAGTTTGAGGAAAGGCTTGCTGTAGGTTAGGAGGGGATATTGGAGTGAAATTTTCACCAAACCTATCAGTTAGCAGGTTTACTTTCTCTATGGGGTCAGTGTATGTGATATCATTGGCCACTGGTTCTACACATGTTTGGGTCCTACCCTTTATGTTATGTGCATAGCTGTAAAAGGCCTTATTGTTATCCTTTGCTGTACTTGCTAAGTTTCTCTCAAAGGAACCCTTGGAGGATTTGACAAGTTGTCTTATTTGCCTGTTGAGGCTGAGGAGGGTGCTTTTCCATTGTTGAGGCCTTGCCTTTGTTTATTTGGACAGCAGCTTTTTGCATTTATTGTAAAGTTTATTGATGCTGGATGTCCACCATGGCAGCTTGTTTGTACTTGGGGCTCTGGCTTTGATTCTTTCTTGCATGGTTGAGTTAATACACTTATACAAGTGATTGTACAGGGCTTTAGTGTAAGCTTTGACATGGTTACCACTTCCAGCATGAGGTGGGGTTTGGAATGAATTTATACCTATACCTTGGAGGGTATAGTTTGCCTTGGTGAAGTTTTTTAGTCTGATTTCACCCTTTGTGAATTCTGGTGTTAGTGCTTGCTTGAAGTTGACTGATTTGGGGTCAGTTTTAACTAATGAGGGTCCGACAGTTGTGGCAGCACATCTGTTTCACATGTTGGTGAGGAACATATCCAGAATGTTTGTTCTCCTTGTCCGGGTATGGACAATTTGTTCCAGGGCATTTGAATTAACAAAGTCAAGGAACTTTTGTGCTAGCTTCTTAGGAATAGCATAGGTTTTCCACTTGATGGTGGGATAACCTAAACCCCCCATAACTAGTGTGTTTGGTAAAATTTGGATTGTCTCCAGTTTGGTCAAGTACACTTTCGGGGTGTCGTGACTCCTGGGGGGGATTCTATAACTGGCTATGACTTGAATGGGGGTATTACCTACTGTGTCCAGTCTAACTAGATGGGAGGTGAATTTATTTCTAATATAGATTAATACACCGCCTCCTTTGGGTTTTCATCCATTCATTTTGCAGTCAAAAGTTTTGGGAGACATTGTAGCCTTACACTACTCTCTTAGGCCTTGAACCAGGTTTCTGTGACTGCACAGACATCTACATCTTCTAATGACAGAAGTGGTTCCAGGGAGTGCATTTTTTGGTTTAAGCTCCAAGCATTTATCAGCATGGCCCTTATTTTGTTCTGATTGGTCAATTTCACATCGGTAATGTCATTTTCGAGACCTTGCCTAAAAAGGCACTATGGGGGAGGCAAGAGCATTTGCCAGCAGCCAAAAGCCTAGAGGTGCCAGGTGCAACCGTCTCTGGCAAAGCAGCAAGGTTTGTCGTCCGTGGCTTCCTAGGCTGACAAGAACTGGATCTCCTTTGAATGATACCAAAAACTGAGCCAATTATTAAAATCAATCATTTTTTGTTTATACTGACACTTTGACTCTCATGATATATCCAGCAAGACTCCACATGAGAAAGATACAGTGGTATCTGAAATCTCTTTGGTCCCTGGATCAATACCCTTTATCTTTTCAAATGCCAGGGCTGAGGTTTGTTAGAAGAGAAATCTTTTGTTGGAGACATCAGATGTCCTTAAATCCACTTCTCCCCTTCTCCCTTCTCCCTTCCTGCTCCAAAGCATTCCGTCTCCACAGATGGTTCAGACTTTGTTTGAGGAGCAGTTTCAGGAGGAATAAAAGTGTGGGGGTGTGGGACAACAAGGTCTGATGCAAGTTCATAGATAACAAGTAGATGCTTGCCCTGATCAAAGCACTTAACTCTCTGAACCATCTTGGTCCCAGAGACCTCTTCAAGTGGTTACAGACAATACCACAATCATGTATTGCATCAACAAGCAAAGCGAAACCAGGTTGCACCCAGTTTGCAGACTAGCCATGTTAGCTTAGGAAAAACCTTCACAGCACAAATTCACTCTGCGCGCATCCTTCATTCCGTCAGAGCAAAACTGTGAGGCAGACAAGCTGAGCAGGACCAGGGTAAAACCTCAAGAATGGAAACTAGATCACAGCATCTTCCAAGATTTGATCCATCTCTGGAGAGTTCCTCAAGTAGACCTCTTTTCATCCTATCTGAAGAGTCAACGGGCATGTTTCTGTTCCAGGACCCAGTGCAAGCAGACCTAAAAGAAAGATGCCTTTTCTTTTCCTTGGACAGGCATGTTCCTGTATACTTTTCCACCCTTTTCACTAATATCCAGGCTACATCTGAAGATTCAGAATGAATCCCCCTATTTCACTGTGGTGACTCCCTTCTGGCCCAGGTTTCCCTTCATTTGGAAATGACCAGGGGACAGATGATCTATTCACACAAGAAAAGGGGTGTTTGATATACTCTGGTATCAATCAACTTCAGTTGACTGCCTGGATGACAGGGTCTTAATTCCTTTTAGTCACCTTTTAATGAGAATGTGCAGCAGGTACTAATGGAGGCAAGAAAACCTGATATTAGAAAATATTTTTTTAGCAAATTAAAAGGTTCTCTAGTTGTGCAAACGACATAACCAGCACCTATTCAGAGCAAGTTGTTCTGAGTTTCTATCATATTTGTGTCAGTTCTATCCTATGACCTTTCTTTTTTCTCTGTCAAGGTTCATTTATCAGCCAATCCAGCATGTATGCCCACGGATCCTCCTCTTTCAATGCAATCTCATGTCAAAATGTTCTTGAATGGGGATTTGCATAAGATGCCTCCAAGAAAATTGGTGGCATCTCCTTGACTCTTTAATTTTGTGTTAGGGAAGCTAACACTTGGTTCTTTGAACCAGCTAATCTGGCTGACTTGAGGTTCTTAACATGAAAACCAGTTTTACTGATTGTTCTGACCTCTGCAAGAAAGGTACCTGAATTGCAAACTCTTATGGTGAGTCAAGTCTATCTCATAGGTTTTCTTTGAGAACTAATCCTTCTTTTATACCTAAAGTGGTATCGACATTTATTTGAAGCCAAACCGTACATCTCCCCTTTTCTTTTCTGAACTTAAAACTGAGGGAGAAAGGATGCTCCATACCTTTAATGTCCACAGACAACACAGATACTATCTTGACAGAACTAAATTTTACAGATTTTCAGATCAATTACTCATTTCTTGTGAAGTTAAGTAAAAGGGACAACCTGTGTCAAAGTAGACTGTTTCCTAGTGGTTGTCTAAGGCTATTACCTTTTGTAATACTCACCATAACAAAACTATTCCAGGCAGGACCAATGCCAAATCTACCAGGGTCTTGGCTTCATCTATGACTTTTTGGAAAGGGCTGGATCCTAGAAATATTCTAGAAGCCGCTACTTCTTCCTCTGTACATACTTCAAAGCACTATAATCTTAAATCTTTCTGTATATCCGGATCAAACTTTGCTTGGGCCATTCTCCAGGATCTTCTGGACCCTTCTACTTCCACCTACCAAATGTGGTAAGCTGGGGTAGTTTACTCATATAGCTAAGACTGCTGCAGCAGTGATCCATATAATAAACATAGTACAGTGGTATAAATAAAACTTACCATAGCAGTAGATGTTCAAATGATCCTGCCATAGATGTTCCCCTCCAGCCCCCTTATTTTTTGGTGTATTTTTTTATGCCAGGGTGTGGACATTTATTTTTTTGTTGTTCATTATTTTTTTGTTGTTCACAGCATTGTCCTTTCAGGGTTCATGTTCCCTCTCTCTGCTGGCAGGAAAGTTTTAAAGGACTTCACTCTCAAACTTGTTTTTTAGTCAGCTCAGCTCAACCTGTCTGACAGCTTGGGTGCATAGAAGTTGCCCTGAAACCTTGGAAGGATATAACTCATAGAGCTAAGGCTACTGTAGCAGAGATCATTCAGAAATCTACTGTTATGATAAGTTTTACTTATATAGCCATACTTTATTTTTCTTTTCACTTAAGTCATTGAAGATCTGGAATGAAATGCAAATGCATACATTATCAAAATCAATAGTTTTTATAGCCACAACAGAGATTTACATAGGCTACTAATGCAAACTCTGAGGCATTGCTCTTAGTGTTATATTACGAAGTAAAAAACCTCTGGAAATCTTGAGATTTGGAATAGCATCTGAAGCTGCCTGGGAAACAGGCAAGAACTAGGGAATGTGGCCTTAATCTGAGAAGATTAGTAGATATTTATGTAATATATTATGTTTAGCTGTAGATAAACCTGAATTACCCATAACCAAACATTATATAGTACTACTATGCAATGACATTATTTAAAAAAGAGGCTTATTTTTTTAAATAATGCCATTGTAAGCTACAGTTTAATTTGTTAATGTCACCATTGCCTGCTTCGAACGTTAGAGGCACTTTTTTATGCACTATAGATGCATACCTTTATGTACGTGAAGATGAATGTGTAGTACCTTTATTTTTTTCCTGCTCCGTTGCCATTTCATACTATGACAGTGAGAAATGGCAAGTTGCACTTAGTGTTTGTGCTTCTTTTCATACATAAATACTCTTGTGCAGGTGTGTGTCAACATCAGTGGTTTTTGTTTAGTGTCAGGCAGGAAGAGGCAGACATGGCAATGCTAGTTGATAAGATTTCTTCACAGCTGCATTCATCACTCATTGTTTCCTAATTTAGACAGCATGTTGTTTAAAATACAAGACATGAGTGCTTCACTGCTGATTAAAGGAGGGTGAGTACTTTTGAAATATCCATTCTATGTTCCTTTTTTTTTAACATGGTTGGCTTTATCTGTAGCTGAAATACTACTAATTATTTTATTGAAACTTGTAGACTGGATGATTGCTTTTGTGTTTGTTCAAGGGACTTTTTGGTGAGTAATTCTGGATTTATAACAGGAACACTGATTGCTCTGTAATGCACATTTTTGAATCTTAATGACTTTACGTTTTATAACTGTGTCTAACACCTTTTTGCTGTTGGCTGGCAAGGACTGTGCAACAATACCCAGTATGCAAAGTTAGAGTAAGTAAATACTTCTGCCGACTAGCAGTAATTGGATCAAATGGCTGTGCATATCTTGGTGAACACAGCCATGAGTCCCAGATCTGGCCCTGCTCCTCAGGACCTTCCCAAAAATAGTGCTCCTGTAGTCATACATTGCCAACATTTTTGCACCCAAGACAGGTAAGCAAACATTGGCTGCTTACTCCTGTATAGATAAATGCCTCCTCTTGTATCTGAGAGAAACTGACTGAACCTCAGTCATAATAGGCACAATCAGGGCTACACCCTCTATACTGTGGAGCCATGGTATAGCCAATGTTTCTGCAACATACCTATCTGTAAGTAAAAATAGCATCTCATCCACCACAAACAGACAGTCATTCTAATATCCTTCAGGTTGTATGCAGTTGACTTGTTGTAGGAACTGCATTTAGTGGCTGTAAAAAAGGAGAATGACATATATTGTTGATGTTTTTATTATTTGAACCTTTTCTCCCCAGGCCACTACTGAATAAGAGCATTTGTTGGCTCAGGTGGCCTAAACTGGTAAATGAAGCTAAATTAAAAAGTGTCAACCATTTCAAATGTCAGGACCCACTAAAGTGAGTCCTGAAATATGGAGACTGAATGGCCAGCAGAACTGAGCAGGAGATGCCATTTCTCAGTTTCTCAGAGTAGTCCCTTTTCTCTGAGGTATGGTGATCTCGGAGTTGGCATATATAAGTTCAGGGAGAGTGGGTGGCTTGCCGCCCACCCACAAAACATGAAGTTTTAATGTGAAAAGCAATTTGCAATGAATAATGGATGTCAGGCACCTTTGTTGTGGCAGTTGCAGAATTTGAACCACACGCAATTGCTATGTTAGCAAGATTAACAATCTAAATTTTAAAAAGCACAACAGATTCAAAATCTGCTATGCATTTCTTAACTAAAAGTATGGCTAATTCAAGGCTTCATTTTTCCTTCTCTATTATTTCAGTCAAGTCTTGCAAACATTGCTAACATTATAACATCTTCTTAGAAGTCCCTTCACAGGTATCAAGATGCAGAACTTGCATGAAAGGACAAATGGTACAGTGGTTAGTGTGTATGCCTTTCAATCACAAGGTGCAAGGTTTCCCCGGGAATCATCTCTGTGTCACTGCGAGACAGAGGCACAGCAAACTAATGGGGCGCATTTTATTTCTAATAGGTGGCGTAAGTGAATAACTTTGGCTAGGCTTTTAAATGCCTTAGGGCAGATAGCCTAGCTAACCCTATGACCTGGAACCCTATGAACTGAATTGAGAGGAAATGAGACTGCGGTGGTAACCCTACTCCTGTATATTATTACTACTGTCCAAAAACAAATGTTTCAAGCAGAGTTTGAGTAGAAAGGACATGCACTGCGGAGATCCTCCAACCCATTACTGATAAATTTCCTGTACTGATGAATTTCCTGCACACAAGCAAGTCAAATGGCATCCAAAATACTCAGTCTAGGGATCGAAATTTCTTCTGCAACATTAACAGAATATTTCATGCTAAACTGCATAGGTATGGGACAGGTGCATTTCACAGAGTAACCCACTGCTGTGGTACAGACTCTCCATCCATGTAAAACAGAGTTCATCCCTATCCATATTCAAGTGCAACTTAGATCTAGGAATGGGAAATAGAAACTCTACCCCAAGACTATCGCCTATAGTACTAATTGAAAAAGGCAGCTCCTAAATGATTTATCCCATGCATGGTCCTCTCAAATTATCCATGTTATGATTGCAGTTATTCTCATTAGGGGTAATATATGATTATAGACCATGAGCCTGGGTAAAGTCAGTCTAGATAAAACAAATCCAAGTAGTAGAAATGCTTGCTTTATTGCATATAAAGCAAGCATTTCTACTATTTGGATTAGTTTTATTTTGATATATACGTTTATCCAGTGTGGTTAACTGCAGTGAATTTGTGTTTCTGGTAAAGCCAATCTAGAACCGAATGGGATAGGTTATTTCAAGTACAAAAAGGGAAACTGTTAAGACTAAAAATAGACTGCAAGGGCAGCTAGCCTACTACTTACCTATAAAGCTATAAACCTCAGATGACTATAGGCATTGCTGCTGAATGCAGAAAATGTTTTCATGCCACTGTACTGGGCAGTGGGACATTTCTACATCATATTTAGTAATATCATAGCACTTTTCTGTAATCTAAAAATACATTTTGGAACACATATAATGTAAAACATGGCGGTTACACTTTTTAATGCTTAATTATTCACAAGGAGGGGAAAAGGTAAATAATAAAAATTAATGATAGTAAACTAACAAACTGATCATACGGGCACATCATTTAATTGTTGAGAAAATGTGTAAAAAAATAGTAAGATCTGTCAGCTGCAGTAGCAGATCTCAAGACTTTATATCAGACACAAAACTTAAACTCACAACAGGTATATACAGTAAAATCAGGGGGACAGGACTGTATTCCCCTTTAAATATGTTAGTACAGTTAGAACTGTAAGGAACTCAGGTATGACCAAATATGAATCCTGTAATTATTGTAAATTCATAAATATAGGGTACACATTTTATATTAGGGACCAACATTACACCATTACATCAGACAGATTTAATTGTAATTCTACCTATGTTATATATCTAGCGCAATGTCAACTATGCCCCACTTTTTACATCGAGAATACCAATAGTAGGTTACAAGAGTGCGTATATGAGCATCTTTATTATATCAGAAAGGAGAAAAATGAAAATGCCCTAGCTAGTCATATTAAAAGGAACCCTACTCACAGCTTCAGGTTTAAAGTTATTGATCATATCTCAAAAGATGTAAGGGGCGGACCAAGATCTCTACTTTTACAGAAAAAGAAAGTAATGTGGCAGATCTGGTTGGATGCTTGCCACTATCCAGGCATCAATGACTTTTGTTCCATTCAGTGCCTCTTGAGACTTAAGAGCTTGAACAGGTAGTTTAAAATGTAATATTTTATCTAAAATACAGCATTATTAAGAAAGGATGTAGGTAGGTTATTTTTACTTTCATTTTTATTTTTATGCCTCTCTTACTTTTTTCTTAATATCTTTTATTTAATGAATGTTTTACTTATTATAAGTTTAAAACAATTTGTCAGGGTTTGTAGATCTCATATGCATAGGCATCTGACTAATTATAAACCTTTAAAGTTAATAATTATTGCATTTTAGTTTTGTAATTAACAAACATACTGGAATGTAAAGGCTGATATGATTTCTTTTGTCTATTTTTCTTAAGTACAGTAGCTTATTTTATTTCATTCTATTTTATGTTATTGCACTATGTTTGTATGCTGCTCCAACTAGTAGCATTGATTGTTTAACTTAATTTATGCTGCATAGTTTAAAGTCATTTATTATGTCTAATTGGTACATATTAAGTAATTAAGTTAACAGGAGAAAGAAGGGGAAGTGTATTTAAGTGAATTTGAGTTGCTGTTTGTTGTCTGAAGTCTAGTTACTAAACTAGATGAAAAGCATTTAACTCTACTTGTGATTTGCTACCAGTTTTTTACTCAAGTTATTTTTAATAAAGAGCTGAAGAGCTGAAGAGCTGAAGACTTTGGGGTGCTGCTTGTTCCTGCTTTGGTTTGTCTTTTCTACAGCATGGAATATTACTTATAGAGGAGGACTGGAACTTGACTTGTAATAAAGTGTGGGTCCTACAAAGGAAATATAGCAAAAGAGAGTAGATTTCTGAAAAAAAATATTAAAATATTTTGTATGGCAGACTAAGATTCATTAGTAGGAACGTGAACACAATTTACATTTTACTATCCAAGGTACAATAACTGGGATAGACTGGATAGAAATTATATTTCCCAGGAACATATGCATTTAATTGAAAGCTTTGACAAAGACCCAATAACTATTTCAGATTGTGTACCAATAAAATCTAAGATAAAAATACAGGTTAATGAAGTAAAATTAGACACTGGTGCTTTCTAACCTACCAGTTAAAAAGAGAGAAAGTTAAGGAATGGAAAGTGGAATTATTCAAGTGTTATTAGGGAAGTTAGAAATGTCTTCAGAAGGAATAGCTACTGAGGGGGTTAAAATGAAAAGTAGTTTAAAAATATGGTTGAAATAAAAGAGAAAGAGATGGTTAAGAGGCAATAAATATTATTTAGAGGGTTAGACATTAAATTATTGCAGAAAAAGGGGTCCATCACAGACCAAGAAGAAGAGCAACTTCAGAGTGCTAAAGTGAAAGTAAGAGAGTATTTCAATATTATTTATGAGTTTTAAAATATTGCTCTTCGGCAGCTATTTTTATAAGAACCCCAGAGCACACAAAAAAAAACTTAGCAAAGCAACTTGGACAGCATAATGTTTTTTTCCAACTTAGGGAGGCCATGACAAGAAAAACAACTAAAGATCCTATAGCGATTTTAGAGATATTTCTAAATTTTATGAAAATTTGTGTAAAGCAAAGGAATGTGGAAACCAAGAAAGAGCACAAATAGAAATATCTATGGAAGACTTTAATTATGCCAAGGTTAGAGGAAGATGAGGTTTGAGAACTAGTATAGAAGGAGATAAAACAGTGATGCATAATTAATCTACAGAGAACTCTCCAGAAATAGATGGTATTCCTGTGGAAGTTTGAAAATTAGGAAGGAAGACTGTGATAAAGATCTATAAAGACCCATCAGACCCAGTCTCATAGAGACTCATTTCAATTTTAAACCA
Organism: Protopterus annectens; assembly: GCF_019279795.1. Classification (NCBI taxonomy): domain Eukaryota; kingdom Metazoa; phylum Chordata; order Ceratodontiformes; family Protopteridae; genus Protopterus; species Protopterus annectens. Next base: position 47,044,024 of record NC_056726.1, read on the forward strand.
AATTATAAAGTGTTTTTGTCTGTACTAGCTATAAGAATAGCAAATGTGTTGCCAAAATGGATAGATATAGATCAATGTGATTTCTTGGAGGGGAGGCAAACATTTGACAACATTAATAGAGCAATGGTGAACCAGAGGGATACAAAATGTAACAAAATATCACTCTTGTTGTTGGTTCTTATGCAGAGAAAACATTCAACAGAGTAAGATGTGATTTTATGAATAGAGCAATGGAATAATTTGTATTTCCTGATACGCTAATAAGGTTAATTATCAAGGTATATAAAAGATCAGAGTTAAGAGTTAAATTGGGGCAGAGTTCCTCTCTGATGAGTTGTGAATAAACAGGGGAACTAGACAGAGGTGTCCTCTTTGCCCTTTATTTATTTGGAGCCATTGGCAAAGAAAATAAGGGATTCAGAAATTCAAGGATATAATTTGTATGATAATCAATAAAAGTTGGGTGTGTTTGCAGATGATATTATTTCATACTCCATAAATCCATAAATGTACATCTCTGTGTTGTAGAACATTTTATGACAGTTTCATTTCTTTTCATGATATAAAATTGGTAAAGATAAAACAAAATCTATAGCCATAAATTATGTTCCCACTCAAGACTTAATTCAGCAATACATATATTTATAAGGACATAATAAAATGAAGTATTTAGTGGATTAAAAAGACTGCTGTTATGACAGCTAAGGTTGTGTGAGATGAGACTAAATAATAGATAATACAGCCGAGAAACTGGAAGTTCTTGTTTATGGATATGGATAGTAAGATATAAGCAGTGAAGATGTTTTCAGTCCCATTAGTTGTATATACAGGTCAGGCATATTGTTATCAAACAAATGAGAAGTTGTGGACAATAATCAATTAAGAGTCAAAAGAAGTTATCTGGGATGGAAAAAGGGCAAGAATTAAGTGGGATAAAATGATCCTCCCAAAAGAACAAGGTTGTTTAAGATTACATGATTTGAATGGGATATTGTAGAGCTAGACAGCATATACAGTGACATAAACAGAAGGTTACAATTCAAAGTGGAAGTGGATGATAATGAATCACAAGGTAGTTCAAGAAATAAGTAGAGAATGGAATTTCGTATGCAGATCTTTAAGGAGAGTAATGATTAAGATAAAATTATTATATTTTTTAAGTTATAGAAGGTATTAGAATAAATAAGCTAATATGGAAATGGAGAAAGGAAATTTTGCCCATAGGGTTGACTGCAAGCAAGGATACAGAAAATGAGCAACAGGGCATTGCAATTTACTGAGGAAAACTGGCAAAAGAACCAATGTATTAGGAGCAAATAACTTGAAAGGGAAAGGTAATAAAGTGGTATGAGGCCAGGAAGAAATTTAGACTGCAAGTTAGAGGATACCTTTCCTGTCAGGAAATTATATCAGAGTATGGGCAAAAAGGAAGGAATAGTGGAGTCCTAAGTGAAAGACCTGCTCAGGTATAGTTTCTAGTCAAATGTAGAACAGAAGCCACTGTTGAAAAGGGGATAAATATTAGGGCATATGACATATTGCATGAGAGCTATACAGGGGAATTAGAGGTGGTTAGAAAAGATCATGAAGAGAGACTGGAAAGGAATTTTACAAGGGGACAATGGGAGGACATATGTATGGTGCCCATGTATGCAACAAAGTCCATAAGGTTTTGAATTTAGTTTTTATTTTTTGTAGGTGGTTGCATAGATATTTTTATATCCCAAGCAGATTGTAAAGAATATTTCCTCAGGTGGATAGGAAATGTTGAAAGTGTCATGAGGAAGAAAGATGTAACTGGGAACATGTTTTTGGTGAATATAATGAGTGGGCAGATTTTAAAAAGTTCCCTACAGAGTAGTCAGTCAAGAATATCAGGGGATCAAATGGTTGTAACTTAAGGAAATGATTCTTTTCAGCTGAAACACACAATCAGAATTGCCTAGACATAGTAAGAGCTTAGTAAGTTTAATTCTATTAACTGCTAAAAAAGCAATTACTACAACATGGAAATCAAAATCTAAAGCATATGCATTTGAAGAATTGAATACTGTAAAAGAGATAAAAGAACTGAACACTGGATCTTTAGAAAAGGGAAGGAGCAAATTACAAAGAAATTAATTTTGTTGGAACAATACATGGAGAATAATTACAGTAGGAGGAAGAGGGGTGAGATTTAATGGATGGCAGGAAGTGAGTGATTTATGTAATGGGCTAAATGAGAGTTATGTAAAGAAAGAAAACATATGTAATGCATAATGTATAATGAATGTATGTGAAGAAGTGTTAATATGTTTTTTTCTACTTTTAATATATGTGTATCCATGTCTTAAGCTGTAATTTAATAAAGGTGTTTAAAAAACAGATGGGCAAAGGTTTTTATTCAAGGATTTTTCTAGCGCCAAAGAAAGAGGAAAGTTGTAGGTGTGCCCTAAGAATCTCTTTCCTCAATCTATTTGTCAAGGTCCCAAATTTCAAAATGTTATCTCTCCAAACCTGATACCTCTCATTTTTTGAGTCAGTTTCATAGGAAAGTTAGACTTAAAAGATGCTTACCATCATATTCCTATATGGCAAAAATGTCATATGTTTCTGCATATAATTTGCACTAGCAGTTCTCTGTTTTACCCTTTGGTCTGTCAAATGCATCAAGGGTAATCACAAAGTGTCTGGCCCCAGTTATTGGTCACTGCAGACTTTAGGGCATTCACATCTTTCCATAGTCAGGCAATTATCTTATATTTGCAAACTCTCTTTCCAATTATTAAGATTCTATGACAACTTTCATGAAAATTTTGCTCGGGATGGTGTTTCAACTGAACTTACAAAAATTCAGTTTGGGATGTCTTCCAGATACTTCCCTAGAAATAGCTTTTGTGAAACTAGAAAAAGTAGAACTGTACATAAAAATCTTCCTGAGCCTTTACAACTAGACTCTGGTAACTTCCAAGGAATTAATCTGTATTCTGAGTTTCATGGCTTCCATGACTACCAAGATTCCCTTGGCTAGACTTCACATGAGAAAAATTCAGTGGTACCTCTATCAGTCTGGCTGCAGCATCGAACATTTTATTTATTTATTTTTTCATATTTCAGTGCTGGAGATTGTGAGAATGGAGTTATTGTTGTAGATTGACCAGTCGTCTGTCATCCCAGTTCTCCTCTTTTCCCTGCCACCTCATCTTCAGTCTGTTACAACAGATAATCAGACTTTAGCAGAGTGAATTTTCATAAAACCTAACGCATTAAAATCACACAACCCACCAATGGGAAGCGCAGTGATGTAAATAATTGGTTAATTATGTTAAATCAGATTAAATCACTGCACTCCAAAACCACAGGAAAAACAGGAAAAAATGTACAAACCAAAACAGTAAGCGTGACAGTTCACTAAGATGCTAAACATCTTGCAGTATAAAAAGTATAAAAAATGTATAAAATATATGTAAATAAGATGTATAAAGTGCATATTTAATGTATACATGAATAACTATGAATAAAATGATTAAACTATAGCAGCCTTCATCTTTAAAACACTAGAAATGGAAACAGAGTCATTTCACCCTTGTGAAACTGAGGCATTGAGCCTCAATTGCCAAACTAGTTTCTTGAGCTCATGCAAAGTCTCAATGTCTCCCCCAAATGAGACAGACAATAGTATGCCTAAACAGAGCATTGGTGTTTTTCTTTTTCCTGATATCATAATAATGCTCATGTATTCTTTCAGCTTTGTTATAGTTTGACCCACATAATATGGATTACAAGACTCACATGAAGTTAAACAGACTATGCAGGTAGTATTACAACTAACCTTCCCGGGACATGGTATGGTTATCTCAGAATTGTGGACCAGTGTATTGGGACCTACATGAATGTACCTACATTACTTACAAAATCCACATTTCTGCATATTGCTGTGTGTCAAAGATACCCTCTATGAACCTGACTCCAAATGGTTCTGATGCTTCTATCTTTTGAGAAAACAATAGTCGGGGTAGTGCCAAGACATTTTTTAACCTCATCTATAAATACAATGTCCCAATTCAATCTAATAGTTTAGTGCATAGGTGTATGTATAGGTGTGTGTTGGTGCTGAAAGGGATAACAAAAAGTGCTGTGGTCAGGTTCACTGAAACATTTTGTCTTTGTGCAATGTCAGTTGTGGTCTCATGAGCTGTCAACACATCACCTTGTTGGCAGGATAGATTTGTGTCCCAAAAACTCCCCCATCTGTGGAATAGACTCCCTCTCCATGTCAAGCAAAGTACCTCTCTAGCCCTCTTTAAGAGGAACCTGGATGACTGGATGGAAAACAGAACATATACCCCTGAGACCCCACCTGTGTCCCTGCTGGACTGGGGAAACAGGTGCTGACTTTGAGGAAACATGGGTGAAATTCTTGGCCAGGCTTATAAGGGCCTCCAGGCCAATAGCCTAGTATCATCCTATGAACCTATGAGAAATGGTTGTGTTGATGTCTTTTCACTTCAGCCCTAATATCCCTTAACAGTTGGATAGGATGATCCGTGTCTAAAATGTAAAGACAAAAGCTCTCAGTTTTCTTTTTGAATAAACCAGTTTACAGTTTCATTGGTGGTGTCCTTGCTGATTTTATTATTTTTGGTTTTAAGTTTTTTTATTGTGTTTTTTGTAGATGATCAGACTTCACTGAGTAGGCTGTATAGAAATGCATGAAAATGCAAAGTCTGTCAATCAAGCAAGACAGACAAAAGCATTTCTTTGTCAAAGAGATGCTGGCAGTTATCAATGTTTTGAAAGTCTTAAATCATTGTTGTTCCCCAGTAACTCTTCAAGTTATCACAGACATCACCACTGTGATGTATTGAATAAACAAATGGGTGGTGTATCAGATCTACTGTCTTTGCTGGCTTCCTGTGATGGCCTAGGAGATAGCAACTTAGTTCAGTTTGAATTTTCATGCCACATACATTCCATCAGACCAAAATAATGTAGCGGATAACCTGAGCAGGACTAGGAGAGACCCTCAAGAATGAAAATCACACCTGGGGATCTACCAGGACATGATGCAGGTATAGGGAATTGTTCAAATAGATCTTTTTGCCTACTTTCAAAATGGATTCTGCTCCATGATTCCTTGGAAACAGGCCTAAAAGTCATGTATGGGAATGTACCATCATGTTTTTTCTCCCTTTTTCCTAATAGCCAGGAGCTTCTAAAACTCCAGAAGAACTCACCAAAGATAGTGTTAGTGACTCTATTTTGGCCAAAGCAACAGCGATTCTCTCTCTTTTTAAATTGACCAAGGGTTGTTACCACATGCTTTCTACCAGACTGGATTGAGTCACACAAGATGGGTTTGTTTGATAAATCCTAAAATGGAAACACTTAAGTTGACTGCCTGGATAATAGGCTTTTGATTCCCTTTAAGTGTCTTTTTTTCTGAAGATTTGCAGCAGGTGCTAAAGGTGGATAAAATATAATCTATTAGAAGATCTTATACGTGTAAATGGAAGACATTTTCTACTCACTGTCATTCTAAGAACCAGGACCTGTTTAAGGCTCAGATATTTCCTGTTCCTGATTATTTGTGTGCTATTATCCTCTGGCCTTTCATTTTCATATGTCAGGATTAATCTTTTGGTCACTTCTTCTTAGACCTTCCCCTTTTTACCTGCCCACAAATCAAGCAATTTTTAAGAGGTGTTTTACATATCCGTCCACCTAGAAAACAGGTGGCTCCTCTTTGGGACCTTAACTTTGCTCTGAAATAACTAACACAGCTTCCATATGAACCAGCTCATATAACTGATTTGAGGTTCTTGACATGTAAGGCTCTGTTACTCACTGTTCTGACTTCTGCAAGAAGAGTATCTGTGTTACAGTCTTTCAAGCTCTTGTGATGTTTCAGTCCTACCTCAGTTTTCACAGGGTTTCTTTGAGAGCAAATCCATGTTTTATGCCTAAATTGGTTTCAGAGTTTATCTTTTCTTGTTTTGCTTCAAAGTTTATCTTGAACCAATGTATTAATCTCCTTGTATTCTTTCCAGATCCTAAAAACAAGGGAGAAAGACTCCTACATACTCTGAATGTCCACAGGCAACTCTGATACTGCTTGGACAGAAATTAATCCAATCAGCTAGTTGTCTTCTATGAAGATAAGAAAAAGTGACAACCGTTGTCAAGCCAGCCAGTTTCTAGATGGTTGTCTCTTGCTATTTATTTGTGCTATTCTCACCATAACAAGCACTTCCAGGCAGGGTTAGGGCTCATTGTACCATGACTTTGGCTTCTTCTCTGGCTTTTTTGCAAGGAGTAGACTCTAGACGTATTTTTGAGGCAGCTGCTTGCCTCTCTGTACATACTTTCAAAATGCATTACAAACTGAATTATTTTTCCCAAGTCCAAAACATTTGCTAGGATCATTCTCCTGTGGCTCCTGGATTATTGACTTCTTTCCTCCTTCCTATATATTCCTAAAGTGTGGCAATCTACCCAAATAGCTTAAGCTGCTCTAACAGTGATCTAATGTTAAATATACTATGTTTTAATAGAGGACTGTTGCAGTAGCTGTGCCCTCCCTCCACCCCCATTGTTTTGTTTTTGATGTTTTTCCAGGTTATGGATAGATATATCTTTGTGTGTGTGTGTGTGAGTGTGTGTGTGTGTGTGTGTGTGTGTGTGTGTGTGTGTATATATATATATGTGTGTGTGTGTGTGTGTGTGTGTGTGTGTGTGTGTATATATATATATATATATATATATATATATATATATATATATATATAATTACATATGTTTTACAATTGTTTTTCTTTCCCTTTCCTTGCATTTTTCCTTTCAGGACTATGACTGCCTTTCTTTAGGCATGAAAGTTCTGAAGCTTTTGGCACACAATTAAAATTTTTATGTGGCTCAGCTTGAACTGCTGACAGTTGGGATGCATGGAAAGTGCCCTGAAGCTTTAAAAGGTGACCAGTGGTCATATACTGGGTATGATATAAAGCAAAGAGCTTAGGCTACTGTAACAGTGATTTATTAATAAATTTACTGTTATGATAATTTTACTTACACAACTGTACTTTATTAATTCATACTTCTTTAGTGACATAATAGATGGCTACATGCAGTGCCTATATCAAAAAATATTAGTAGAACAAGTTCACAGCATCTAAGAGTGCATTGCTAGTCATGTTGTGAATACAATCATAAGAAAACAATTGTGGCAAGCACTTGCATACTGAATGCCCTTATCTATAACTTCCTTGATAACCTTGATAACCTTGTACTAACATGACAATATTTTCTAATTAATGTTTTCACATTAAGTAATATGCTATTATATTAAAGACACGTGTTAAATTGCTTATTAAACAGCATGCATACAGTGCATATACAAGAAAGTTTGAAATAACAAATCTCCAATATGTCCTTTAAACTGTTATACAAACATGTAAAGTGATAATTAAAGTTTTGTCAAGCACCTCCATAATATAGAGATATTTTCAGGGTCACAGTTTTAGTACTATAAAATAAAGGTCATCATGACAACAGTCATAATGAAATAATTTTGGCAGAAAATCTGCAAAGTGAATGCTCTTGTCTATTACTTCTGTGACTGTGTTTTATTATGGTTGCACAACTCTTCAATATAATATATTCCACAATTAATTATTATTTATTATCACAGTATTACACTATTAAAGACACATTTTCTAGGGTACTTGTTATATAGGTAGCATGCAGTACATATACTTCAACAAGTTACCAGCACATTCAGTGCAGTGCTAAAAATATATTAGTAAGAAACATGGTGAAACAGTTTTGCCACATACTTGTATAATATGCACATCTGAATATCCCAGCTATAAGTACTGCAAAATAATTATAGGTAATAGTACATTTTTTGACAGTGTAATCTTTCTTTATGTTAGGGGCTGAAGAACATACTGGAATAACAAAGTAAATAAAAGTAAAACTAAATCCAGCATTCTACTTCATTTTCATGATGGTTCTGAAAGCACGTTTTTCCAACCCTTCAAGTAGTGCTAATTACTTAGGCTGCCCCACAATAGGGTAGATTTAAATAATTCATTTATAGGCACCAGTAACGTGAATAAATAACCAAATATATGCTCTCCTTTAAAATAATATATTCCTCAATACCAGTAATCCTAGTTAACTACCTATTTGTTTGACGTCTCCAGTTTAAATTCAGCAGAAATAGACCCCAACTTTAGTATACACAGTCCGACAGCTCCAGTTGAATCTTGCTTCATCCCATAAAGGTATGTAGTCAAATGACAAAATTACATCTGTTATACCATCTGTGACTAGGTGCACTGTATAAAAACACTCTTACTTAGCACCCATCTTCTGTTGTTCCTCCCATTCCTCAGCAGTGTATGCCAAGCTAGAGTAATCACCTAGATTTACAGATCCTCTGATCATCTCCATTACCTGTTGAAACAAATGACCCAGTAGCTCGTTTAAATGAGTCATTTTCTCCTGCAACATTTGTAAAGTTCAGGATTCCAGCTATTGAATAAACTTCCATGAGCACTGAGACTGTTGATTTGTAATTTAATTCACTTTAAGGCTGATTTGTAATTTAAAATACTTTTTTTACACTCTTTGATGGTGCTCATAAAGTGTAGTCTCTACTGCAGTGTTGCATGCAAATAACCCTATTTCAAATAAAATCATTCTGCTTCCTGCCATAAAGTTCTGTCCTGATTGCAGTTGCTCCCATGAAACTTGTTTCTATTAATATGTAGACACAATTGCACTAGACTCACCCTGTATGTACTATGCAACCTCCAGTGAAGATTATGACAATCTAAATGTCTTCTTGATCTTTAATGAAGGTTTTGTAAAACCTGTTCATAATACAGTCTTGTTCTGAATGAATTTCACCAACTCTAGTTCTTTTCTGCCTCAACACTCCAGTCAGTCTCAGATTTTTTTTCCCTGTGAGTCAACTTTTGATTCATATTTTCCAGTTCTCCACCCAAGCTTTCCACCCAAATTGTACAGTATGCAGTAACTCACTGCCATCCACTTCAAGCATTTCCAGTCTCTAAATGTATATCTCCAAGAATCCAAATATATGCCACAAGCCAGAACTTACATTTTCCAGACTTTTTGTTATTTCCTTGATTATTCGACTGGATTTTTTTTACTCAACAGAATATTACTGCAGTGGCTGGACTTCCTCTTGAATATCATCTCCTTGCATTTCTTTTTCCTCATCGACTATTTCAGCTAGAATTTCCATTTCTAATCCATCTTCTGCATCATTATAGGTGTCCCAAGCCCAATCGATATCGCTTACATCAAACTGATTTTAATCGACCTCATGAGATGGAGGGAGCACAGGCGGCACACAGTGTCATCTAGGGCTGACTAACCATTACCATATCATCTTTGATATCATACTACAGTCAAATTATAAGTCACATATATGTTACAGTCAAACAACATTTTACCCAAAGGCTCATGTGTGAAGCTTTGCCCCAAAATGAAGAACATTTTCAGCCCATTGTTTTCATTTGTGGTTGCAGACTGAAGTTGTTCCAGTGTGTGCTGGTAACAGACTGTTTAGCCAATTGCATTATACAATGTTTTAGCAGCCAACCTCTGTAGTGAGATGCTGTTTGCATTGCATAATCAATAAAACATCTAACAGACATGAAGCGCTGTGAAATGATGAACTATACACAGGATATCTGCCATTTAAAGTTTGTCCACATTTAGCATTAGTTCCTTCATTGTTTCCAAAATCTTGCCTGACCAATAAACATGCTTAGGGGTTATTCAAATTGTGCTGACTCAGATACAAGCCCATCCTCCATACAGCCCATTCTAGCACCATAGTCTGCCACATCATTACTTGTACCTTCCTGCAACCAGAGTGCATCCAGGTGTCTACACACACCACTCCTCTCATATGACAGTACCAGTATGTGCACAAGCATGTATGTGTGCACAAAAAACTGAGTGTGCATTTGTGTGTGTTTGTTTTTCAGTCTGTCCCACACTATCTTTCAACTTGGTCATTTGCAGTTTCAAACATCACTGTTCTACATTCTCATATTTAAAATTCTCCAGCACACTTTACCATTACATCACTAATCTCCCACCACCTTGTTCATGTACTTGCTATCTCCCCACAAAAGATGAAGATCTGTTTTATGAAGTGGTGGTGCTGCAGTAGCATTGTCACCTCACAGTAAGACGTTGTCCTGTTTGATTCTCAGCTAGAGCATCTTCTGTATGGAGACATGTGTGAATGGGCGTACCTTCATTGAAGGTTGTGCGACAGGGCTGCAACTCTGCATGTAAAAATCTACTGTCAATCATTAGCGGACCAGAGTTCCGCTGTGGCAACCCCTAACCGGGAAAAGCCGAAAGACACAACAACACAGGCTGCCATGATGTGCACCCTGATGTTCTTGGTCAGGTAGTCCTAGTCAGAGAAAATGCAAGGTATCTTGACCATGCTTAATACACCATACATTTCCAGCTCCATATTGAAATGCCAGCACTCAAAATACCGGGTGTCAACAAACAGAAAAAAAAAGAACTGAAATTACAGGAGAAGAGCAAAGCCCAAAAATCGCTATTCTCCTTACAAGTAATCCTTGAGATAGTCAGTAACACACAGGATGTAAAACCAGTTATACCAACTTAAGACACAGAGAAATAGGGGGAGGGAGGAATACACCTTCAGCAGAGATCTGAAAAACTATACAGTGAAGCAAAAATAACAGTGCACAACTCTGAAGTCAGCCAGCAATGATATAAAATTAGTCAAACAACAATTACCAGTACACAACTCTGAAGTGCCAGAAAAATATACTCAGCTCTGTATATCTCCAGATAGTTTGAAGAGCACTCTGTCAGGACACAGGAAGGCTCCAGCAATGATATTTGCTTATTTGAATTAGATTAGTGTGATCTTGGAGTTGGTATATATAAGTATCAGGGGGTGTGGGGGTTGCAGGGGGGCTTTCCCCCTACAAAAGCATTGCTTCTGTTTTTTGCAGGTGGTGTTTGGCTTTGTATTTTTGTCAACAGGCTGAATTGTTGACCATATGGTCTCAACCATATTAGATTCAATTCAGCCATCTGATAGTTTGCAAAAGATCCATTTATATAGATACAGATGTATATATACAGATATATCTGTATGTGTGTGTGTGTGTGTGTGTGTGTGTGTGTGTGTGTGTGTGTGTGTGTGTGTGTGTATATATATATATATATATATATATATATATATATATATATATATATATATAGTCCAAAGTTGTGATACCCCAGAGTATTCACTTTACTCAGGGGTACAGCGTTCTCAGAGTTACTAAGTTACTGCATATAAGTAGCAGGCATGTTGAGAGTATGATACACATGTCAGCGGGAGATGCCCCTTGCAGAAATACTTTAATGGCATCACAGCAAGTTCTAAAATTTGCTGTGATTGCTTTGCAGCTGTAGTTTAGTTTTCACACATGCATAAATCGTAGTTTTGGGTCTCATATTTCACACAAGGAGTCATTTATGACTGGTAACAAAGAACAGGTAACAGCACACAACTCAGTCATCAGTTTCTAGCTTTCTAATTGTTGAATAGTTTTCAAAATACATTGTAACAGCCATTGTGACTTTTGACTGAATGTGATTTTTTTAAGTGATTCTGTTTGTGTTCCTATAATGCAGTGATTTGTATATTCTCCTCACAACAATTACATTACCCAGTGCGGGAGATTGGTTCCAACTTCATTTTATACGGCTTTGGCTGCTGCTGCTGTTTCTTCGTTTCTCAGTCTCTCTTTTATTGCAAGCTCTTAATCATAATCAGTTTGGAGACATAATTTCCATAAGTTAATATGCAAGCTACTGAGTGTATTTAAACTATGACATTCTCCCTCTAGGCCACATGTCAAGGAAAGGCTGATTAAATGTAAAGAACTTGAGCGAGCATAGTTGGTTTCAAGTGTACCAAGCAGAATTAGTCTCTGCTTCATTGTTTAAAATGTTGATCGAACACTGAAATACGTACATAAATTTATGCAGCAGCTGTAAAACTGCAAAAGGTCCTCATTCGATTTACTGCATGAGCGGGGCACTGATTAAGTTATTAAAAAAATGAAATTCTGGAAATTACACCCAGGGCTGTTAAGTGTAATTTGCAGTCATTACCATGATACTGATATAATTGTATTCTAATTTTTGGTGCCTGTTTATATAAGCAAAATGAAGTGAGTTTTTTATGGCGAACACTGAATAAAGCAAACTGACAATTTTATTAATAGCAAGTATAAGAAGAAATAAAGGTATAGTGAATTAATGTTGTGGACTAAATACCAAATTCTATGAAATCCCCTTCTGATAATTCATGTAATTGTATTTTAGAGTATTTTTATTTTTTAGTGAATAAAGAACAATCAGTGTCTATGCTTATGAGAGCTATACAGCTGTATCTGACAATGTTTGGTCAAGTCAGTGGCACATTGTATTTTACGTTCATACAGAATATAACTGAAATAATGTCTAAGAAGACAGTTTTCATATCTGTTTAATAATGTTTCTCATGGTGCTCAATGTTCATTAGCTATATGGTTCAATACCAATGAAAGCACTCTGTTAGTGCAATGTTTCAGTGCCTGTCACATGTTCAAGTCCACTGCATTAGACAGAGATATTGAAGGAAGTGATGTCACAATATTTCAAAAAAATCACCTGCCAGACTCCTTAGATAAGATAATGACATGGAGTTCCTCCATGTAAAACATACTAATAACAAAACCCCTTGTCATATCATAGTTGACTGTAGTATCCCCTTTATGTCCTCCTTAGCCTATACCTCTTACCTAACTAGTATGGAGTCCCTATGTATTAAACCAAACACCATTCTCCTAGGGTATTTGGACTACCCCTCCATAAACTGGGAAGCTTATACATTCTGAAACATGTATGCTCAAAAATTTATGGACTTCATCGATACAGACTCTCTGGGCCAGTAAGTCTGCACCACAATTGCGGTGGCAAAATCCTGGATTTGGTACTTACTAATATGGGGCAGCTTTGCTCCCTACTGATTGTAAATTCCACCCTGGTCAAATCAGACTACAAAGCAGTAACATTCACCATAAGAATGAAGCCTGGAGCAACTTCCAATATCTCAGTATTCAGAGATTATGCGAAGGCAAATCTATAACTTGAGTAATGACTTGGCAAAATTTAAAAGTTCCTTCCTTCCTTCTTAAAGACCTCACTCTTCTGTAGAATCCTTTATTGCCAAATTCTGTTCACATGTAATAGCTGTATGGACACATCTGCCCCCATCAGAAATAAATACACCACCAAATTCAAAAATAACCTCCTGTGAGGGAGCCCTAAAATAAATATATAATTTAATAAATGAGAAAACTCATAGCAAGCAAAAATAAATCCAGTTTCAAGATGCCAGAAATGTTGTTACTAAACTAAACAAGGAACTCTGGACCCTGAGCAAATCAACCAAAGTCAAATATGAGGTAAAAAAGACACCCAGGTTAAGGATAACCACAGAATCTTTTTTAACTATGTTAGAAACCTCAGCAACAATGCAGAGCTAATAGTAAATTATATCACACACTTGGACACAGAGGACATTGCCAATCTACTAGCAGACAAATTTAGCTTAATCGTCATTCCCCCCTTTCCACTTCAGTATTCTCAGATCACATACCGCATCTAAATTCTCCCTTAAATTTCCCACAAACAAGTCCTAAAGGTGCTAAAAAAGGCCAGACAACATACCAGGCTGGCTACTGTTTGGCTTGAAAGATGACTTATCTATTCAGTATCAGGCTCAAAACAGGATTCATGCTGAAGGAATGGAGGATGGCAGAAGTCATTCCCTTGTACAGATGTAGTGCTTCAGTGCACTCAGGAAAAAAATAGACCCATAAGCTTTACCAGCTTGACCAGCCTCATCTGTATGGTTTTGGAAAGGATTTTTATGGAATTAATAAATAAGGAAAAAGGTAACCTACAAATTCTTGACTCAAGCTAGTTTGGATTCATCAAGAGTAGATCTTGTCACTCGTCTTATGTGCATTAAGAAGATGATGAGGCTTGGGTGTTTGTTTAAGTAATTGATTATATACAAATACATCAGGATGGATGTCAGGAACATTGAACTTAAACAAACTATCTAACTAACTGACTGACTACATACTTGCATACTCTCACTCTAGCTGCTCACTCAAAATGGCAGTCTTAGGATCATAGGATGTTACTAGGCTATTGGTCCTGCGGCCCTTATAAGCCTAGCCAACAGTTTAGCCCATGTTTAGACAAGTCAGCACCCAAGGCCCCCTGTGCAGCAGGGACACAGGTGGAACCCCAGGGGTGTTTTTTCTGTTTCCCATCCAGTTATCCAGGTTGCACTTAAAAAGGGATAATGAGGTACTCTGCTTAACATGGAGCGGGAGTCTATTCCACAGATGGGGAAGTCTCTGGGACACAAATCTATCCTGCCAACAAGTCCTATTGATATCAAAGACTAGGTTGAGGTCTCTTGTACAGGTTGCTCGAGTGGAGCTTGACTTGTGGATATGCAGCAGTCCCATCAAGGCGGGTCTGAGATTGCTTTGTATGCCAGACAGAGGTCACCTTTGTGGAGTCTGTATGAAACTGAGTAGAGGGACAGGGCTTTTATCCTATCTGTGTAGGGTAGGTGTTTGAGGCCCTTGATTCTCCTGGTGAGGAACCTCTGTGGTCTCTCCAGATTCTACATGTGCTTTACAAGGTACATGCTGAAGGGGGCATTGTACTCAATGATTGGCCTTTAAAGGGAAGAATACAGGGATGTTATGTCCCTGGATGAGATAGTCTTACTTATGAGGTGAGCCATGTAGAAAGCTTTCCGTACAATGGAAGCAACATGGTGGTCAAAAGTCAGTTGCTATCAACCTGAGCGCCCAAATCCCTCACTACTGATTGTGTACTTAGGGGAATGTTATTAATGTGATAATATGTGGGGATGTCACTCTCCCCAAAGAGGATGATGATGCATTTTTTGGCATTCAGCTTGAGGCCATGTTTCTAGCACCAGCCATTTGTTTGGGTGAGACCCTCTTGGAGGATGTCCACATCACTTGAGCAGTTGATGACTGCGCCCAGCTTGCAGTCATCTGCAAACTTGGTCATCCATAGCCCACTGGTTTTGGCCTGCACCTCAGAGAAGTATATCCCGAATAACAGATGCAGCAAGACTGATCCCTGGGGTACGCCACTCGTTACGGGTCTACTGCTAATGGTGGTTTCCCCTATTTTGATTAGGTGAGCTCTATCAGTGAGACAGTTTGCTACCCATCTGGTAACATATGGATCATTGCCTAGTTGAGAGAGTTTATCTACTATGCCCAAGTGGGGAATAGTGTTGAATGCTTTGGCCAGGTCAAGGTAGGTAGTGTGCATTATCTTCCACTTGTCCATGGTTTTGGTGACTGTCTCAAAGAAGTCGACCAGATTTAACAGACTTGACCTCCCCCTGACAAAGCCAAACTGCGTGAGGTTGAGTGTTTGGAGGTTGCAATGTCCCTGTTAAAGGCATCCATGATAATCCGTTCCATGGCATTGCAGATCAGGCTAGTTAGGCTAATGGGTCTATAATTTCCTGGATCGGTGGACGCTCCACCTTTGTGTAAAGGGATGACAGTGGCTGTCATCCACTTGGCTGGGACAAAGCCAGTACTCAGGCTTTGGTTGAATATGGTGCCTAATGGTGCTGCAAGTTCATGCCTGAGTTCATGTAGGATGCAGCCTGGGATGTTATCAGGTCCCATGGAGGCTGTGCCTTTTGCCTTTGAGAGGTCAGTGATGACCTGTTCCCTAGAGGTAAGGGTTGGGGGGCAGATGCTGTGGATGTCCTGATTTACTGGATGGGGGAACAGAGGGGAGAAGTTTTTGCTGAATATGTCAGCCAGTAGATTGGCTATTTCTACAGCATTTGTGTACATGGTGTCCTTGACCACCAGTTCTGAACAGATCTGGGTGCTTCCTTTGAGATTGTGGACATATGTGAAGAAGGCCTTATGATTGCCTCTAGTAGATGTGGCCAATTCGGACTCGAAGTTGGCTTTAGAGGATTTCACTAGTGCTCTTATTTGCTTGGTCAGGCTAAGGAGAGAGTGCTTTCAATTGGGCACCTGCTTCTTCTTGGTCCTGGACAGCAATTTTTTCCTTTTCTTGTATAGTTTATTTACTGCAGATGTCCACCAGACAGGTTTACTCTTCCTTGCGGAGGATGATTTTTGTCCATGCATCTATATAAATGTTCATATAGTACTTTGGTGTAGATTTGGACATTGGTACCAGTTCCTACATGGTGTAGGGGGCTTTGAAGCTGTTTATACCATCCCACACTAGGTTGTAATCAGCTTTGGAGAAGTTTTTTGTTTGACCTTAGCTAGAGGAGGGTCAGGGGTGACAGCGACTTCGAAAGTGACTGCTTTATGGTCAGATCTTACCAGGGAGGATGATACCACAGGGTTGCTGCAGTGGTTACTCATGTTGGTTAATACCAAGTCCAATATATTATCACCTCTTGTGGGGGTACTGACTAGCTGTTCCAAGGCATTTGCATTGATAAAAATCAAGGAATCTCTGGGCATTTGTGTTCTGGCATGAGGAGTTTTTCCAGTCTATGGTTGGGTAATTAAAGTCACCCAGGATCAGGGTCAAGGGTTAATTCTTGATAGATTTGAAGAGGTCCATATAGGTGGAGTGGGCATTTAAGTCAAATTTGGGGGCCTGTAGCTAGCTATTTGAATAAGGATCCTGTCAACTTTTAACTGCATGTGGAGTGTCTCCTGTGCGTCATACTGTTTGACCAGCCTGGAGGTATGTGTGTCTTTAATATATATTGAAACTCTACCTCCTTTGGCTTTGCTGCCCACATTTTAGGGTCTGAATGTATGATTGGATGAGTAACCAGGTAAGGCTGGGTGCTCTCTGCAGCTCTGAACTAGGTTTCTGTGACTGCACAAATGTCAGCATCTTCCAGTTTTAAGAATCCTTGCAATGAATGCAGTTTCATGTTTAGACTCCTAGCATTTAGCAGCATGACCTTTAATTTGCAATTTGTTGAAATTTTTATGTTGGTAGTATCCACCTCATGACTTTTCCTACTAAAGGCACTATGGGGGGGCAAGGGTCTTTGCCAGAAGCCTGAAGCCCAAGTGAGACAGATGCAGGCCATCTCTAGCAAAGCATCTTGATCTGTCGATCATATCTTCCCAGGCTGTCAGGCACTGGATCTCCCTGGAATTACACCAGAAAATAAGCCAGTTGTTAAAGTCACTCATTTTCTATTTGTATTGGGGCATCATTCTTGGTGATGGTTGACTGCTGCTTAAGGTTAGGGACATACCTGCCTGGGACACATATTCAGAAAGCTCAATCATGTCTCTCTTCATATAGTCAAGGGAGGTATGTCTCAAGTCGTTCACACCAACTTGGACTATGACAGAGTCATAACAGTACTTGTTGTTGAGAGACTTGAGTGTGTGTGTGTGACTAATATGTTGGGTTTATGGTTAGGACTTAGTGGTTGTGAGACACTGGTGTGTGAATTATGCATGGTATGTGGTGTGGAAGGTTGTGGAGTTCTCATGTGTTTTCGCCTCCGAAGTCTCCTTTGTCTGGGTTTGTTTTTCTTGAGAACCTCTGCATATATGGGTATGTGTTGTGTAGTTGTGGGTGGTATTTGAGGTGTAGTGATTGTGTTGACAACCTTCTCAGTGCCAGATATACTGGCTCGTGAGGGAGAGAGCATAGACTCTAGCTTCTTTATGTCCATGTACATGAGGCAGTTGCTACACTGTCTCAGGATGCCCATATCTACCAGGCTGGCAGGAGAATCCATAGGAAATTGTCCATCCATGGTTGTCAGAATCAGAGGGAGAGAGGCCATGGAGAGCTAAGTGGTAGGCCTAAAGCCCAAGTTCTTAAACCAAAACTAAAAGGCTTAGAATAACACTTAAAAGTTAAACAGGCTAAAAACAAGCAATAATAAATGCAGCAGAGAAGATGAGATGCAACACTTTAGAGAACAAGTAGCAGAAAAAACAAGATGAAGTAATAGAGATGGAGGAGGAAACACAAATACTGTAAAAGCAGCTGAATAAAGTTTTTTTTTTTTTTTTTTAGTAAAGTGGAAAGGGAGAAAGGAGGAACAGAAAATAATTCAAGGTTAAGAAACTAAGGGGTTTGGTGTTCCCAAATGGTCTCTGTATTAGGTGGACATTAGGTGGAATGAGCTAATGACACTGGACTGGGAGGAGTGTCCCAGATCAAATTTACGGTAGGGTGTGGGCAACTGCAAAGCCACCAAGTATAAGAACAAGACACTAATAGGGAGGGAGGGTGGAAAACTATGCCACAGCTACTAGCTACACTATTTTAGGCAGAAACACTACAGAAATGTTTATCACAGCATAAAAATAGCAGTGAGACACTAAATGAAAGTTTTAAACAGATAAAGGAGCAAGGGGATTCTAGAGAATGCTTTTAACTGCAAACAAATCAGTTATATGATGCACTCATTGGCAGGAAGTATGAACAAAGAAACAGATGCTTAACAAATGGAGAAAATTTCCAGTTAATACCTTTCACACAGTGAAACTATCTAAAAAAGCTTTACAGACAGTGTGACAGTAACAAAGGTTATTTAACAGGCCCTGTAAGGCAGAAACTTTCAGTACAATAATGCAGATTAGTTTATAGCAATAAAATACAGTAAAAATAGTAGGCAGCAGACAATAAAAAAGTGCTATAAATGGTTAGAATAAGCAATAACTAGTAAAAATAAGCAAAAAAAAAAAAAAACAGGATACTTATTGTTATATATCACAGATCAGAGTTGTGGTCAGTGCCCCCTCCTCTGTTCAACTCAGTGTGAATTGCATGTGGTCAGTACTTCTATGCACGTGCCCACTGACTGGAATGCTTCTTAAAGGTATATCACACACAATGATCTATATCCTCCTTCATTACTGAGCTGTCTCATATATAAACAATGACATTTCAATAGGCAAGAAATTATACAGACACTAATAAAGAAAACAACAGTCATGTCCACATTGCCGTATATCTGGAACTAGGTTTTGAGAAGCAACCTGATCTTGTGACATAATAGTTAGGATTGGGTTTAGCAATAGGAACAGTCACTGGGGAATGTTCTGCTTGAGGAGTCTCATTGATTTTCTCAGAAACAGGGATTGCTGATGGAATGTCCTCTGGAACAGGAACATTGGACAAGTCATTCTAGAATCTTTGTAGCAGGCTAGATGCTATAGCACTGGTTTGGATACTGGTAACAAAGGGTCTATATTAGAATGACGAAACCTCACTTATGTGAATCCTGAAAGGCTGACACATAAACAGCGAACCTCATGAACACTGAATGTCCTTAAGCGCGAGATTCAAAATACCAAATTGCCATAGTTGTCCACAAAATGTTTAGTGAGGTGAAATGTCAGTAGGAGATTCCCTTATCCGGTTTAGCTCCCCAACATAAATGTGCAATAGTTACTGACCTTAGGGTTAGGGTGTGGGTTAAGGTAAGTGCATATATAGGTTCATAGGTTGGTACTAGGCTATTGGCCCTAGGGCCTATACAAGCCTAGCCATAACAATTCCGTGGATATTTCTTCCCACAATATTTACTTCCCTGGACCCCTGTCTAGCAGGGCAACTGACATGATCCCCGGGGTGAATTTCCTATCTCCCATCCAAGACTTCTAGGACAACTGCTTCTTTAACAGTTGGCCATTTACTGCTTTGTTGTTTTTAGCACATGGATTCAATAAATTACTGCTAATTGATGATATTGTTCTGGTTTGCATTGACATAAGTCTCTGGCAGGTGAGCCAAGATGATTATCACGAGGAATATTACTGAGATTTAGCAAGTTTAGAAAAACATTGTTATTGTCAGATCTGGATTTCTCTAACAGCTGTTTTGCACTTTGAACTGCTTGTTCAGCCAAGTCATTTGCCTAATGGTATTCAGAACTACTCGTAATATGAACAAAGTCCCAAACTTCTGCAAATTTCTTGAACTGCTGACTAATAAATTGTGCACCATTGTCAGAAATGACTCTGTGTGGACTACCATGGACGAAAAATGTCACTTCAACTTACTAATGACAGTACTGGAAGTTAGGCTGGGAAGTAGGTCAATATCAAACCATTTTGAATAACAGTCTACTAACACCAAGTAATGTTGACCATTCCACTAAAAGATGTCTGTGGCTACTGTCAACCAAGGTAGTTCAAGAATCTGGCTTAAATGAAGTGGTTCTTTTTGTAGATGCGGCTTTGTAGCATTACATACCAAACATGACGAAAGTACTTATTCAATATTTCTTGAAATAGAAGGCCAAAATACTAGACCCCTTCTCCTTCTTTTGGTAGAATCAGTTCCTGGGTGGCCACGATGCAATATCTTAATGTACTCTTGTTGCAAGGAGCTTGGAACAATTACTTTAGGAACTTTCATGATGATACCATTGTCTGACAAAATCTCATCTCTGTATGAAAATACTGTTGTACTTCTACTGGTAAACAAGATTGCTTTGAAGGCCATCCTCAACTGATAAAGAAGTTTAGCTTCTGAACAACTAGATTGGAAGTTGTGTGAGTTCTGAGCTCATCAAGATGTGTGGAAGAAAAATTTCTCACTTTCATGACTTCAAAATCAAGTTGCTGATTGTCACGCTGTTCTTTGGTTTTCCTGGGTGATCTGGACAAGGTATCAGCAAGATAAAGAAGTTTGCCTTTCATGTAATCAGGATTGAAATTCTACTTCTGCAATTTGAGCATCACGCATTCCAATCTGACAGGAGCTGTATGCAGAGGCATTGTCAAAATAGTAACCAAAAGTTGGTGGGCAGTTTCAATTTGAATAGGTCATCCATAAATATAATCATGAAACTTTGAACATGCAAACACAATTGCCAAAAGCTCTTTCTCAATCTGGGCATACTGCATCTCAGTTTGGGTAAGAGTTCTCGATGCATAGGCTACTGGTCTACCCTCTTGAAGAATGACTGCACTGGACCAAACTTAGGAGCATCATAGAAAAGAGTAACTGGTTTGTGAATATCATAGTAGCTGAGAGTTGGTGGACTGGCAATTTTCTGTTTCAGGACATCAAAGACTCTTTGGTGCTGCTCTGACTGTGACCAAATAACATCTTTGCATGTCAGCTCTCTTGGCAGTGCTAATAGTTGGCTTAAATCTGGAATGAACTTGTCTAGATAGTTGACCATGCCAAGCAAACATTGTAGTGCTTGAACATTGAATGAAGCTGCCATCTTGAGAATTGCTGTTTGCTCAGAAGGATTTTTTCATAAGCCAGAACTGGTATAAACAAGTGACCAACATAAGTAACTTCTCATAGCCTGAATTTGCACTTCTGAGGATTCAGGCTTAGATTCACTTCATGTGCTCTTTCCAGAACTTTCTCAAGGTTTCTGTCATGTTTGACTTCACCACTGCCTCCTACTAAAATATAATCTATTATAATAGGACAGGGATAGCCTCAAAAAATTTGTTCCATCGCACACTGAAAGACTTCACTGGGCAGACTTATTCCAAATAGCATTCTCAGAAACCCGTATCTTCCAAATGGTGTACCAAATGTAGTTAACAATGAGGATTTTTGGTCAAGCAAAATTTGCCAAAATGAACTCTTTGCATCTAAGACAGAAAAAACAGTGGCATTTGGCATGAGAGTGGCAATCTCTTCGACTGTGCTTATTGGATGATGAGGCTTTTTTAATTCTTTGTTCTGATCTCTTGGATCAATACATATTCTGATATCATCTGAGCTTTTCTTATGATCTACCACAATGGAGGATACTCATTCAGTAGGTTCTTCTACTGGACAAATTACTCCTATTTGCACCATTCTGTCTAGCTTGGTTTTGACTCTGCTCTGCATAGCTACTGAAACTTTCCTTGCTGGTCTGATAACTGGGCTAAACTCTGGGTCTAACTTAATAGAGTACACAACTGGTTGTTTGCCTAGTTTGTCTGCAAAAATATCAGTATACTCAGAAAAAAATAGTTTGGGTGAAATTTGAGCTGTTGTCATTCAGGCTTATATGGTGTACCTCTTTATTAAATGAAATTAGTCCCATTTTCAAACTGTCTCTGAGGCCTGATAATGGCTGCACGTATCTCTTGACTACATGAAAATGCAAGTCATAGCTGTTCCCAGCACAGTAACATGAAAGCACTACTGAGGCCTCAGTTTGAATCTCTTCACCACCATAAGCAACAAGCTTTGCACACTTTGTCATATCATGTTGTTCTGCAGCTTTTACTCTAGCAAATCTTTCTGCTGACATAACATTGCACTTTGAGCTAGTACCTACTTTGAGCTCTACGGGACTCCCATTAATCCAAACAGTACAAAAGATTTTGCTCTTTGCCCACAAATCTACTGAATTGACTGTTTCACCAAACACAGACACACCATCAACATAAAAAGTAGGGTTGCCGCTAATTGAACTTGCCACTTGGAATGTCCTATTTTAATAAAAGAACGTGCCTTATTTAATTTATAAAATCTTTTGAAATGTTTCCACTTATTGCAAGAATGACACTGCTGACAAAAACTAAGCACTTTTCTCTTTTGGGTTCATGATTACCACTACAATTATGACAGTTAACTATGAGGTTTGCTAAGGGTTTTGCTGAGTCACCCCTGTGCTCTACTGAGCATGTCCTGGAATTTGCTGGAAAGACTTGGGGTTTCCCAGGGACTGTTACAAGACCTGCAGTAGCTGCCATGTGATTGGGCCTTTTTACCACGTGCTGCATACTATCTACATGAGCTTTGTAACTGTACCTTCTGCAACTATTCTCATTTGTAAACATACTTGTGTGCCTTTCTGAAGGTCGTATATCTGACAAACTTCAATGGCCTTAATTAACATCAAATCACTGTCTCGAAGCAAAATCTTTCTCACTGTGTTATTATTACCACACACAAGCTTGTCCTTTATCAACTCATCTCTCAAATCACCAAATCTGCAAGTTTTAGCCTTAGTTCTCAAGTCAGTTATATATGCAGCAAAAGTTTCACAAGGCTTTTGACCCCTTGTGTAAAACAAGTGCCTTTCCAATATTCATTTGGGGGTTAAACATTTCTCTAAATTTACATATTAAGCACTCAGGGTCTTCCTGCATTTCTGCCAGTACCACAATATGGCAGTCTTCCCTCTCCCCTGCAATCACAGCAGGTGCATACACAAATGAATGGTCTCTTTCAAAGGCCTCTGAACCAGATAAATTAAGCAGAATAAATGCTTTTGTACATGTGTCTTTATCAGAAAAAGCAACCTGTATGAAAATATCATATTCCTGCTCAGTCTCAACTTTTCTGCAATATTGTTATCAAACATAAGTGGTGCAGGTCTGTGAAAACTTTCTGCCATGTCCACAGAGTATAGTAAAACACAATGCAAAATGGCCCTTGTAATTATGGACAAACATGCATACACACCAGGTACTTATAATAATATTCAAATACACAACAAACTCTTTGAAATACTGTACTCTGTGAAATAGTCTTCAAAATAACTGTACTTTGTGAAATATTCTTTGAAATGACTGTACTTTGTGAAATAACTGTACTGTAATACTGCAAACACTTTGCACACCTTGAGTATTTTGAATAAATTTAGTTAATATGAAAAAGCAGTGCATAGCAAACAAATATGGTCATTTTCCGTTTTTTGTACATTTTATGCAATTTGGACATTGTTTCAAATGTTTTCATAATTATTTTCAATATTTTTATCAGTATGTCACAGTTTCAGACATCCTATTTAATAAGAAATTAATTTTGAGGGTTCTGAGTGCTCCATTTTATAAATGTGCAAAATAAATCATTTAAGCAAGTTTGAGTCCCTGGAATTTGTTTCTGATCAGTTTGTGAGTCATTTGAACAGTAGGGATGAATCACTTTGTATATTCCTCCAACTTTAACCATTTGCCTTATGGCTGTAACTCTGGATCACATTCTGACACGATGTTGCTCATCTTATGTGCATTAAGAAGGTAATAAAGCTTGGGTGTTCGTTTAAGTAGTTTATTGTGTACAAACACATCATTATGGATGGCAGGAATATTGAACTTTAACTATCTAACTAACTGACTGACACATACTTGCATGTTCTCACTCTAGCTGCTCACTCAAAATGGCAGTCTTGCTTGCACGTGCTCAGTACTTATATGCACATGTCCACTGGCTGGAATGCTTCTTAAAGGTATATCACACACACTGATTTACACATCATGCCTCCTGAACCTCAAAATACCCTCTTCTGTCAGACATATTACACATTTGCAAGTCCAGTGGTGGCATAAATACCCACTCAAGGGATTTTAATCTGTTGTGCAACATAAATAGAATATGTTGGAGGGATAAGTATGTGTCACAGTGAATTCCACTTCAATGGAACTGTCTTCTACTCCACATAAAGCTAAGTACTTTTCTTACTCTATTCAGATGTGATATTGATGAATGGATGGGTAACTGCAAATTCATCCCTAATATAGCACCCTTGTCCCTCATGGGAAGAGGAAGCAAGTAAATGTCCCAGCACATCCTTGTTTTGTCAATCTCTGGGTCACTTGAAAACAAAATATGAGGGCTGAAAACTACCATGGGAATGTAAGTCTAGATTTCTTAAGATCCTCACAGATCAATAGCCTAGTAAGAATATGAAGATATGAACATGGAAACCCTGTGTATACTTTCACTAAGCTTTGCTGTCCTTATATCATCCCCATTGACATCCTTCTCAGGTCTTATGTAGTAAACAGATCTATCTTACAGCCTACTTAGTACTTCTTTGTAGTCATTCATAACTCTGGTCTGATAGGAAGACTATTGCTTGCTATCATTTGCTGATTTGGGAAGCTGTACATTTTGCTAGATATTTGTAGCATGAAGAGCTATAGATAATTATCCAACATAGCTAGACAGTAAAAAAAGCAACGGAGAAAGCAAGATCTCCTCGCTTTATTTATGTAAATGTGATTAATGATGAGTTTAATTTAGCGATAATAAAACGCCGATGCCAGACATCTATTTTATTTAAATTCTCGCCATGTTAAACTCATTATTTATAGCGAGAGACTAAAAAGCGAGAAATTGATCTTTAAAGCAAGTCATCTTGTAAAGGCCGTCTACTTTAACGCGCCCAGGCGCTTAGTATCAGGCAGGAACTGCCGCCCCAGCCAACCATGGGGCGTGGCCAATCTAATATTCCATAGATCAGTAACTTGTGTATATGCACTTCATGTTTTCTCTTCATATTTTCACACCATCTCAGTGAGGGTGGGGACACAGAGTCTGCAGGCAATAAATCTGAAAGTATTTCAGGTGTTGGTAAAATGGTGAGCTGCAGCGTTAATTAGATGAACTAGCTAAGCAATGAATACAATCTAATTTACACAAAATGTTACAAAAAAATTAGAAAAATTTTGAAATAAATGCTAATAATGAAAGAATTACTTTGAAGCTCTTTGTGGCATTTCTGGAAAGTAGAACTGAAGTCAGACCTGAATAAGTAGTGGTCATTGAAAATACTGTCAGAAGAGAGTAACAAGACCTTGTGTTTTAGGGACAAGCTCACTTATCCAGTTAGCAACTAAAACAAAACATACATAGAAATAAATTGAAATAGCAACTTATTTCTCTATGTGTCCTTCTAGTGCTACATGCATGAAGGGAATTAATTTACTGTACATGAATCTTGTTGTTTTAGCATCGTACCTGCTAGAAATCATTGTGTCAGGGGAAATTCAATGGCTCAACAGAGGGAAGACAAATCTGAATTTGTTGAAATGATTAAGTTTGAGGCAGATATGTGTGGATTTACTTGACTGGGAACCTTTGGCTCTTATTCATTATTGATTTATACAGTTACCTGATGGGTAACGCCTCAGGAATATATGTTTTTTCCCTTGCTTCAGTGAATTTGGCCATTGTTGTTATTGACTGGAGCAGAAACACTCAAGCCAATATTCTGTAGTACAGTCTTGTTAAAGAAAGGAATGCAAGAAAATGAGGTTAGGAGCTGTTCTAGGTTGTGTTTGAACCGTATGCCAATGTTGTCTCATTTTAATGTGGGTGGGATGGAGTTCCAGTGTGTAGCAATGCAGGTTGAGTAAAGTGAGTCATCTGCACTGTTATGAGACTTGGTTCTGTTCAGGAGATATTTGTTCTGTGAGTAGGGAGTCCTAAGAGGGAAGCATTGTTTGAGGATGTTTTGTAGTGGTGGGCAGGTGTCAGGTTTGTGCATTATTTTATGGACACTAAGCAGTTGGGAATAGGTAGGGTAATTAGGCAATTTGAGCTAGTGTAGTTGCTTTGGTGCCTGACAGTGGTGTGAATGGTATGTAAGTTAGATGGACACTTAGCTATTTTATTTAGCCAACCTCTAGTTTATTTTTAAGGTGGAGTGAAGATAAGTCAGGATGGATGCTTCATAGAGAAGTGAAGGGAAAAGAATAGGTGTTGCTACAGAATTCGAAGCATGGCCATTAAGAAAGGGTGTGTTTCTGCAGAAGAAGTCCCTAAGTTTTCCTGATGGTTTGCATGATGTGTTGATCATATTTAAGCTATGGATTAAGACACCAAGAAGCTTTCTGTTGGAAATTACATCAAGTGAGGTATTATTTCCTGATGGGATATTTAAGAATTGTTTCTGTGCTGACAGAGATGTAGGTAAAAACAGCATTAATCTGTGCTTTTTTGGCATTTAACAGCAAATGGTAGTCATCTAGCCAGGCTTCAACTGAGAAAAGGGTGTCCTGGTTCATCTTATGGACTAGTGGTAGACTTCATGCAGAGCATATGAGCATGACATTGTCTGCTTATTTTACTATGGAGGCTTCTTTGGTAGTTTTGTGAAGATAGTTAGTGAATATGTTGAATAGTAAAAGGCCTAGAAATTAGATCCCTGAGGTATGCCAACAGTGACAGACAGAAAGGGGAGAGATCTAATTTCCATTTTATAGTCTGGAATCTGTTGGTGAGATAGCTGTGGAACCAGCTAAGGGATGACTGTGAGAGTCCTAAGGAGAATAGTTTTTGGAGCAGGCATAAGTGTGAAATGCTTTTGACATGTCTAAGTAGTGGAGGATACAAGGTCTCCACTGTAATAATTAGACTTTATGATTTTGGTAAAACTGAGCAGAGCAGTAGTGGTGCTGTGGTGAGGATGGAAACCATGTTGATGTTGGAGAGGAGACTGTAACTGTGAAAATGGGAAAAGATTGGAAATTAACACATTTTTCTAATGTTTTGGAGAGTGGAGGTACAATGTCAATAGGTTGACAACTGAAGAAGTTGATGGATGTTCTCTGTTTATGTAGTAGTATGATGTGGGATTTTTTTCTAGATATCAGAGACATAGCTTTCTGTAAGTTATCAGTTTATGAGTGTAGATACAGGGCATGCTATAGCAACTGCAACATTTCTGAGATATTCTGGTGACAGGCTGTCAGCAGCTGGTGTGGAATTTTGTTAGTTTCTCGAGATGTTTTTTGATAGTAGAGGTAGATATTGGTTGAAGGGATAAAAGATTTTGGTGTTGATTAGTATAGTTTGGGATAGCAAGGCTGGTGGATGATTTCTTGTTAAGCAGGGAGAGGACAGAGTGTATGAAATGTGTATGAATTGGATAGCTATAGGGACGGATTTTTTGTGGTAATTTATGAAGGAGTCATAATGTGGCCTGAGAGTAATAGTCTTCTTATGCTTAGGGTTCTGTTGACGGTGGTGGTCTGGACCTTGGAAGAGAATTTAGTTTTATTTGATCTGATTTTTTGCTTAGAAAGGTTCCCAAGCTGTGTAAAATATTGCCATTTTTGTGGTGCTTTGTCAATAGACCATGCTTCCCAAGCTTAATCTCTGTTTAGCATGAGTTTCCCTTTTTGTTTTATGAGCTGTGGGGCAGGGCTGGAATTGATTCATTTAGATCTGATGGGAGCTAGTTTCTTTAGTATGTTAAGGAATGTTTTGCTAAAGTAAGTTACGGTGCCATCTATGAGTAAGTATTTTAGAATATCCCAGTTGTATTTGTTGAGGCAGCTAATGAAAGTGTCATTTTTGAAGGAGGAGAGTGTACTCACATTATTATAGATTATGTGTTTGCATGCATGATTAGATTGTCTCACAGCAAAAGTCAGTCAATGGTCACTGATGGTGCCATGTAGGCACCAGCAGTATTAATTTTTTTTAGGGGCTGTGGTGCTGATCCAGTGTAATGTAGACTCCCTATTACTGCATTTGTTTATTCAAGTAGCAGTAGTGATAATTTGGGTAAAACCAAAGAGATTGATGCAGAGTGTGAGGGAGTCAGAGCTGATAAGTAAGTGATCTGTATTAATGTACCTGTGATGATGGTGGCAGTGATGGATATGCTCTTGTGTTTGTTGATTTGAAGGAGAGAGATAATTATTTCAGCACAGGGTGGGTGAGGGGGTAGAAAGTGATTGTATACCATAGCCACTCCATCAGCTTTCTTATGCTGTTATTTCTAATGATTTTGTAAGCTGGGGGAGAATTTCTTGGACTTCAGTATTTAGTAAAAACAAAATGAAAACTCCAGCAAAGCTAAAACTTCCACTGAGTGACCTCCCAAACCTCATGAATCAGAGGCACATGGGATATATGCAAATGATCCTTATGAACATCAGGTGTTTCAGCTATCTGACGATTCTGAATGTCCATGACTTGTTTTGTCATTTTAATGGACAATTTCAGGCCAATATAGCCAAACCCCACTAGCTGTGGAAATGCATATTTCGGCATTGTTATGACCTCATCAGCACAGCACTGCTTGTGCATTACTCTGCTTTTAGCGAGTTTATGCGAGTAGGAAGTATAAGAGTAAGCGTGCTGCTTGTGTTAACTTTCTGTAAAGTTACTGTATAACTGACTCATTCTTGCAATTCTAGCCATATCTCAGGCATCCTTTTCAGTCACAGCATGGATGCTTACCCTGGTTCTGCCTGGCCATTTTCTGGAGTTTCTGGAAAGCAAAAAAGTACTTACCGAGAGCCTTTGATGACTCTGTAGGTTCATTCTTCACCTCAGCTGATGGTAAAGGGCTCTCTACTGGCAAGCAGTTGTTCCTGAGATCACTCACTTACCTCTCTGACTTCCTCTTGTGTAGTCCTTTTAGCCACCACAAACTTGAGCTCAGTCAAGTCTTCTTCAGCTGTTCAAGTGTTTGATATAGGCATGAGAGAACCATCCTTTCTGAGGCATGAAGATTTTCTGCAGGATTCTGCTGATGGATGTAATAGAGGGAAGAGACTTGTTGACAGAGTAAACGTTCCATCTCCTAGTCAGTCTTTCCAGATAGCTGTAAAGAATAAACAAAAAGTTAATCATTCTTTTTCAGTCTATAGGTTATCCATAAGCAAAGAGGAGTTCCTTACCTCGTCTGAGAAATTGTTGCAGACAGCCAGTCCTGGTATACATGATACCTTCCTTTTAATCAGGTTACTCAAACTATTTCTGAGGAAGATATGTCAAATTATTCTGACATAGGCAGAGACATGGTTTCATCTCCTGCAGATTATATAGCCCAGTACTCTGTGGCTCAAGATAACTGGTCCTCACATCCTCTTTTGGAGGAATTTTTTGGTTCTCACTTTTTTGCCACAGTGAACGAGGCTGTTTAGGGAAGCAAATGATTTTCCCCTAAACTAAAGAAATGTTATAATGTGTTGTCTCAGTCCATCCTTACTCTTTCTCTAGTGCCAGCCTTGACAGGGGTAAATAAAACTGCCTGCAACCATATTTATTCACTCTTTTCAGTTCCCAGTGAAAACGATAGGTGTTATAATGTTTTACAAACTAATCAGCACTTGCCTTTTAACCCTAGGTCTGATCCTGCAGCTATGTTAACAACTAAGCCCACAGGTAGCAGTCAACAGGAATCAGCCAAGTCTTCCCCTGAAGATATAAAGAGGATCAATTTGGATGGATTTGGTAAGCCACTTTTGACTTTTTCCACTTCCATCCATAGAATTCTTATCTATCCGATCAATAAGCGGCAGTTTCTACTTTTTTGTATAGAAAATTTGACAAATTTCCCCATCACTTTTCCACCCCTGAAGGTAGGGCCTATCTCAATTTCATTATTTGCTACATTTCAAAGTATCTATGCATGCTTTAAGGATTATGTTTGATTGTGCAGAAATTGTGCCTTGTACCCCTGCTTCTGCTTTTATTTTGAGGAGATATGCCTAATCATGTAACCATAAATTTTGTAATGAGGTGAAATCTGAAATTTTTAATTCACTCCTTGATAAGAAGGTTTTATCGGGCCCATCTACTGCTCAGGTACTCTAACAATTTAGTGATAGAGGGAAAATATTTCAGGCAATTTCTCAGCTGTGGCAGGCCCCAGATCATCTTCCACATCTAAGAAACTGCATTCTTAAGCCAAACAGAGAATCAATAAGAAATTGTGGGAAGGGATCAACCAGAAACAAGCATATTTTCCTAGTCAGGGATAGTCTACCTCTCTAGAATGATGATACCAGCATTCTCTTCCCATTCCCTTCCCTTCTTCTGCAGTCTTTAAAAAAATTGTCCCATGAGCTGTCTCTCTACATTCCGCTAAAGAATTTAAAGGACTCATAGATGTTACAGATTCAGGAGGGATACATTTGGCAATAGATGCAAAAAAAAAATATTCTCAGAGGATTTCCTCCCTACCCTTCAAACCAAACCAAACAGCATTTTCCTTGTTTTTTCAGCACTTGTCCACCCTAAGAGTCATAGCACTAGTGAATTTATATCAAAGAAAGAAGGACTGCTATTACAGAATATTCCTGCCTGGTACCTATTAAGAAAATTCATCATATTGATCACTGCTGCAGTGGCCTTGGCTATCATTATAACATATAACAGCTGGTTAGTTTCCAATACTTCAGGGCACTTTCCATGTGCCCAAACTGTCAGTCAGCTAGAGATGGTTTGACTAAAAAGACAGGTTTGTGTGCCAAGCCATGTAGAGCTTTCCTGCTCTTGAAGATAGTGTTCTTCTGCAGGCTTTAGAGGATTGGTGGTTGCTTTGGGTGTTCCCTTGCTGGGAAGATAAGTTTCCATTGGAGAAAAGCTTCCCACATTAAAAAAAAATGTTTATTTTATGTTACTTTCCTGTTTAGGAAAGTTATTTTTAAGATAGGAGTTTGTGTTTTAACAGACTATCACAAGACTTAACTGCACTTTTAAATGGGACTTTTTTTCTTGTCAGTTTCAAAGTTATTTAAAGTAATTGATATCCATTTTTCTGTGGAGCAATTTTGTTTCTTTTAATTGGTGGAATGAGAAAGTGTTAAAATGTTTATTGTATTTTTGTGCGAAAAAAAGTGACTTTTAACTACTTTAATTTTTAATTGGCTTTTGCTGCTTCTTTTCCCTTTTGAAGGTCCTCCATTTTGGTTTGATCATGGAACAGACTACCAGTTCCATAGTCAGTCCTTCTTCAAACCACAAAAAGAAAACGTTTAGCAAACAGCCTTTGCTACCATAGCAGCCTGGTAATTTGTCTCAGCCATAGGTACTGTAGAAGACTCTGCTGTGGCCATAGCATGTTCTTCATACCACTCATCTTTTAATACAGATACCTCTGTTATGACACCTGCAACCACTATGGATCAGGGCTTAGCAACCTCTTCTGTCATTGTTGGGCTCCCCTCAGTGGAGAGGGAGAACCACTGTTGTCAGTCCTGGGCGAGGGAACAGGGGAGGCT
Organism: Protopterus annectens; assembly: GCF_019279795.1. Taxonomy (NCBI): domain Eukaryota; kingdom Metazoa; phylum Chordata; order Ceratodontiformes; family Protopteridae; genus Protopterus; species Protopterus annectens. The sequence goes on from NC_056726.1 coordinate 47,075,856, forward strand.
TTTATGTTGTCGGAATGCTGTGCCCATCCCTGGGAACACTGCTGCTGCCATTAGTAACACAGTTATCCCCATTCTTCCTTTCAAAAGGAAAAGAGTACTAAGCATGTATCTACTCTTCCTCAAATTTCCTTAGACAGTTGTAGTTTATTGCATATGAGTCAGGGTTTAATTCAAGCTAGTGAGCCTTCTTATAAAGTGGTTTCTGGTAAAAGAAAGAGATATACATCCTTTCCTCAAGAGGCTCAAGATTTTCAATCTGAACATGAAGATGAAGGGACAGATACAGGGTCTTCTCCTCAGTTTCCTGATTCAGACTCAGATGAGTGCTTAGTTTCTGATGCTCCCTGTGGGGGTATTTCTTTTTCTAATACTATTTTCAAAATGTGTTAGTGTTTTCATTGGGAGGTTACTGAAACTTCTCAGTTCCTCAGAAAATAATATGAGCTGTTACAGAAGGAATTTCCAGAACCTGCAATCATTCCCCCAGTTCTGTCAGCTCTGGAAGATTTGTGTGTGTAACTGCCTGCAATTTTCCTGATAGCATGCTTCCCCATAAAAGGGAGTTAGAATATATATTGTTCCTCAGTCTTTTAAGTTTTTATACATTCATCCCAAACTTGATCCTGCAGCTAAAGCTTTAGTTAATCCTACTGCTACTAAACATTCGGTTAACTCCAATCCTACTCTTTCTGGGAAGGATGGGAAGATTTGTGATAAGTATGGGGAGAAAAGTGTATACTTCTGAAATTTGATTTTCAGAATTTTGAATTGTCATGCTCTTATGTTAATTGTTTTCTGACAAATTGTGAAAGTATGAGAAATGTTTTGTGTGCAGTTTCTTCTTCTAAGGAAAATGTTGCTTTAAATAATTTTGTTTCTGCCATTTCACAGGTCACAAGTCATTGTTTACAGTGTGAGTGCATGACTCAGTTGATATTTCTTCCAGGGATAAGGACACTGATATTTGCCTGACTGTGTTTTCAGAACCTCTAAGATGGATAGAGAATTAGTGTTGGGTTCCTCTGATGCAGAGGTTATCAAAAAGTATGATGAAAGAGATAACATGATACAGGGAATCGCTTAAGATTTTTCAATCCTCCATTTCCAAAATTTCTAAGGGGTTTTGTAACCCTTCATCCAGTTTCAGCATAAAACAAATAGTATCATCAAAATGTGGGTAAAGAGATGTTTAAGAAGAAAAGGACTCCCCAAAACCAAGGATAGTCTAAGTCAAAAAGATTATTTAAAGGACCTTGGACTCCCATCCCATGCTGGCAGTCCCATTTCCCTTCCAGAAAGTCAGAATCTCTACTTTTCTCTTTGTCAGCAGACAGTTTCAGACCATTCAAGGTTACAGATGGCAATGGCAGGAAATCCCTCCTTTCCAGGAAGTAATTCCTCAACCACCAGACCAGACACCTCCGTTCCCCCTGTTCTTCCAACACATGCTGTCTAAGCTCCTCCTTCCCAGGTTGGGAAACATTTTTATTCAAGGATGTTTTTAGTGTTAAAGAAAGAAGATGCTTGGAGACCAGTTCTGGATCTTTCTTTCTTAAACCTCTTTGTGATAGTGCCCAAGTTCAGAATGATGTCACTTCACAACCTGTTACTTCTTTTTCCTCTTTCAAGTTTCCTGGTAACACTAGAACTAAAATATGTTTATTATCACATAACATTTTATTTAGACTACAGGCATTTCTTAATAATTTTTGACTCTGGATCACATTATCAGTTCTCTACCTTACCCTTTGGAGTATCCACTGCACCAAGAGTGTTCACAAAGTGTCTAGCTACAGTCATATTACATGCTACAGGGTATCTACATTTTTCATATATAGCCGAATTGCATATCTTTGCAGAGTCTTTTCAGTGTGCCAGGAATCTCTCACCTAGGTGAGAGATTTATTTTATTTTTATTTATTTTACATTTGTTGACCGGGCTAGTCTAACTGGATATATGTCCATTTTCAGTAGAGGCCCGGGGAGAAAAGCTCCAAGCATAAACATAGGTAGTATCACCACATAGAATATATACAATAGTACCATGAGAATGGTATACATTGTTTTGATTGTATAAGTAGTAAACAAAACATAGAGTATATACGGTAGTAACAAGAGAATGTTATACATTGTTTCGATTGTATAAGAGTATACAATTGCACAGAGTCTAACAGTAGGTCTAAGGTGAGATTAAAATTTGAGAAAAAGCAACATATGAGAGAAAGTCAAAGAAAAAAGAGTTAATATTTTTTAATATACTAGAAGGAAAAGTCTCATTAGGTTACCTTAGGAGTTAATAGGTTGGGAACATAGAACAGTAGAGTAAAGCAGTAAGGAACAATAGAGTAGAGAAGTATAGGGAGTAGAGATCTCTTACACAAGCTGAGATTCAAAGAGAAAATTCAAAAGTCTTTTCTGACTGCTTCACACAGGATTGTGTTCCTGGAGTGTCAGCTAGACACCTCAGTTCAAAGTGCATTACTTTCATTGGAAAAAAAAAAGATCTCTTACTCCATCTATTTCTAAGGTTTTCTACTCAGGCTTCAGACACTGTGAGGAACTATCTCAGGATTTTGGGTCATAGCATTATGATTCTCAAGATACCCCAGGCAAGATTCCACATGAGGAGGATGCAATGCTATTTGAATTCTGCTTGGTTCCAGCACCAACATCCTTTGCCTTTTCATATCCCAGTGCTGAGGTTTGCCAGAAGAGAAACCACTTGGTGGAGTTAGCATATTTTCCTAAACCCAGGTCTCATTGCCTCCTTGCTCCAAGGCAGTCAGCTCTTCACAGACATCTCACACTTGCTTGGGTAGCAGTTTCAGGAGGGATAAAAGTGCAAGTTGGGTGGGATAACAAGGACAGATGCGAGCACATAAATATAAAAGAAATGTTTGCCTTGATCAAGTCAGTCACCTTTCTGAATCACCTTTGGTTCCCTGACCCGGTCATTACTAACCTGGGCAACTGTTGCTCTACACAGATAGTCAACTCCTCCCTAGTTAGATCCAACCACAAACTAATCGCCTCGTAAATCCACATCCTTCCCACCCCCACACCCCCTGCAAAGGTAGCCACCATGAAAAACTTCACCACCCATGGATGATATTTACCCATGTCCCTGACTAGCAGGGCCACTGATGTCATTCCCGGGGTGAATTGCCTATTACCCATACACTCATCAAGATTTTTCTTGAAGAGTGCTAGTGACGAACTCTGCTTGACATAGATAGGTAGTTTGTTCCAGAGTATGGGAAGTCTCTGGGACAGGAATCTATTCCTCCAGCATAGTCTGTTAATTGTGGTGACTAGGTTTAGGTCTGTAGGCATGTGCCTCTGAGGGATTGGGATTTCTTTAGGTGTAGCATGTCCAGCAGCTCAGGTTTTGACATAGCCTTGTATGTTAGGAAGAGATCACCTCGGAGTAGGCGATATGCTACTGAATAAAGCCGGAGTTTTTTGAGGCAGTCAGCATAGGGTAACTGTTTAAGTCCCATAATCTTCTTTGTGAGGTATTTTTGTGGCCTTTCTAGTTGCTGCAGATGCCTTGTAATATACATTCCAAATGAGGAGGTGTACTCTGTAATGGGGTCTGATGAGAGCTGAGTAGAGGGGGACAATAACTTATTTTTTCTTGATGAGAACCCTTTCATAATGAGGTGTGCTACGTAGAAGGATTTCCTGACTACTGTGGCAATGTGATTATCAAAGGAGAGGCTACTGTCTACTAGAGTCCTGAGGTCTCTCATCACGCCTTCGGTGTTAAGTGGGCTGCCACCTATGTGGCCGTCCATGGGTACAGGGTTTTTACCAAAGGAGATGACAATGCATTTTTTGGTGCTGAGCTTGAGGCCATGGCTCTGACACCAGGCATCAGTCTCGGTGGGGTCCTCTGCAGGATGTCCATGTCTGTTGGGGACTCCACTATGGCACCCAATTTGCAGTCATCTGCAAACTTTGTCAGCCAGAGGCCCTCTTTGTTGGCTTGTACTTCAGAGAAGTAGATCCCAAACAGGAGGGGACCAAAGACTGAACCCTGTGATACTCCACTTGTCACAGGTTTGGAGTCAGATTTGAAGTCTGCAATTTTTACAGTGTGGGTTCTGTCTGTGAGCCAGTTAGTGACCCATCTTGTGATGTATGGATTTATACCCAGCTTGGTGAGTTTATTTATGATGCCAGAATGGGAGATGGTGTCAAAAGCCTTGACAAGTTTGAGATAGGCTATGTGAACTGCCTTACCCTCATCCACGGCTTTAACTGTTTCAGAGAAGTCAACCAGGTTCAGGAGACATGATCTGCCCTTCACAAATCTGAACTGAGTTAGGTCCAAAGTTTGGAGGTTGCCAATATCATTGTTTATGAGTTCCATGATAATATGCTCCATGGCCTTGCAGACCAGGCTCATTAGGCTAATAGGGTGATAGTTCCCAGGGTCTGTGGTGGCTCCCCCTTTGTGGAGTAGTACAACTGTTGCTGTGCACCATTCAGTGGGTACAAAGCCTGTCAAGAGGCTATGACTGAACATGGTGCTTAGGTGGGGGGCTAGTTCATTCTGAAGCTCCTGTAGAATGGAGCCAGGGATATTGTCTGGTCCCATGGATGCTGTGTTTTTGGTTTTCGATAGCGCAGCTTTCACCTGTTCAGTTGTGATTGGAGGGATACTGCATTCTTCCAGCATTGATATAGTCCCTTTAGGAGGTGGGGGGGGTAAAGTTGGCAGCGAACCTATCAGCCAGGATGTTAGCGATATCAGTTGGTTCTATGAATTTTGTGCCATTGTACTGTAGCTCAGAGCAGATCTGGGTGTTGCCATTGAGATTCTTGACATAGCTGTAAAATGCTTTGTGGTTGTCCTTACAGTCAGTGGCAATCTTGTTTTCATAGTTCGTTTTGGAGGATTTTATGAGAGATCTGAGCTTCTTGCTGAGGCTGACCAGGGAGCTCCTCCACTCGTGGGATTTGGTTCTCTTTTGCAACAGTTTCTTCCTTCTGTTGTAAAGTTTGTTAATAGCAGAGGGCCACCAGATTGGTTTCCTTTTTTTAGAAAACTGCGTCTTGGTTCTATTAGGGATGGCACGATCCATGTACCCATGTAGGTGCTTATAGAGAGAGTTTGTATAAGATTCAGCAGTGGTAACTGTATTGTCCATATGCATGGGTATTGTGAAGTTAGCCACTTCTGCCTTAAATAGTACGAAGTTGGCTTTGGAGTTTTTTAATGTGGTTTCCTTAGTGGGGAGTGGGGATGGGATGTGGATATCTAGGTTGATTAGTTTATGGTTGGATCAGACCAATGAGGAGTTGACTTCATGTGTGGAGCACCTGTCACTTATGTTGGTAAGTACTTAGATCTAGTATATTTTGCCCCTGGTAGGGGTGTGGGCAAGTTGATCCAGGACATTGGAGTTTATGAATTCTAGAAAGTGTTGAGGAAAGGAGTTAGTACAAGAGTAGTTTTCCCAGTTAATGGTGGGGTAGTTGAAATCTCTCAATATTAGGGTGTTTGGTTGGACCCTGATATTCTCTATTATATCAAGAAAAGAGAAGTGGGAATCCTGGGGCATGGTGGGGGATCTGTAGCAAGCTACAATATGGATTGCAGTTTTGCACAGAGTTAGTTGCACTTGTATAATTTCAGATGAATTATGTTGGGCAACTAGCCTGGAGGTGTGGTTGTCCTTATCGAATCACACCTCCACCCTTGGTGCTCCAGTCCTGGTTTGATGGCCGAAAGTTGTGGTATGAGTTATATCCTGGTAATGCAGGGGTACTCTCTGGAGCCTTGAATCAGGTTTCAGTCAGTGTACAGATATCGATATTCTCCATTTTGAGGAGTGACTCGAGTGAGTGCATTTTGAGGTTTAGACTTCTAGTGTTGAGTAGCATTACCCTCAGTTTTTGCTTGCCTATATCAGTTACTGTGGTGGTTTTGTTTTTTGAGATTTGCCTAAAAAAAGGCACTATAGGGGTGGCAAGAGCCTTAGCCAGTATCCGGAATCCCAGGAGCGACAGGTGCAGGCCATCTCTGGCAAAGCATTGTGGCCTGTCAAACATGTCATCCCAGGCAGACAAATACTGGATCTCACAGAAAAATACCTGTAGCCACTGGATTAATGTCTAAACACCCAAAAACAAAAGTAGCATCCAAAAGGCAAAAAGGTGTGAGGCAAAACAACGGCACTATGTAGCTGTAACAAACAGTCCCATTTAATGAAATAAAACACAGAAAAAAATGTAAGCGCTTTCACAGTGGGTTACACAGAGAGGTTAGCCTCCAGTTTGGCTAGATAAATGCATATCTCACAGGTTGTAGTGTTGGGTGGTAGAAGGAGAGGGTTGTTGGTGTACAAGAGGCAAATTCTACATTGCCCCAAGATGCCCAGATTCATCAGGTAGACAGGAGAGAACACCGGGAGCTGTTCCTTGGACATGCCTGAATAAACACTATTTACTTCTAGACAAGTGAGGAAAGTAAGTACAAGAGCTGTTTTCCTCTAGGTAATGAGGAAGGCTGAGTGCTTACAACAAGTTCTGAACCAGTGCTGAGCATGAGGAAGCAAATTCAAGTGCTAAAACTAAGAATCTGGCTAGTTCCAAGGGAAAAACTGAAGAGCAGACTTTATAGTGCATCTACTACTACCACCTAGGAACACAATTTGTGAGAGATGCAATTACATTAGGAACCTAGTTCTCTCCCACTCAAGCCAGTATATCTGGCACTAAAAAGGTTGTCAACATAATTACTACACCTCAAACACCACCCACACCTACACAACACACACCCACATATGTGGAAGTCCTCCACATAAAAATATCCAAACAAAGGAGCCCTCCGAGGCAAAAACACATGCAAGAGGCACACAGATGTGCCTCTCACCAGGCTGGATAAGGAGAAAGTCACAGTTAGTTGTTTGTCAGGTGCCAGAATCCAACATATCACATATGCACTCAAGTCTGTCAACAACAGGTACTGTTATGACTCTGTCATAGTCCATGTTGGAGTGAATGACTTGAGACATACCTCTCTGGACTGTATGAAGAGAGACATGATTGAGCCCACTGATTATGTGTCCCAGGCAGGTATGCCTCTAGCCTTAAGCAGCATTCTGCCCTCACCCAGAATGATGCCTCAATACAAACAGAAAATGATTGAGTTTAACAATTGGCGTAGTTTCTGGTGTCATTCCAGGGGGATCCAGTACCTGACAGCCTGGGAAGAGATGATCGACAGACAACAATGCTTTGTCAGAGATGGTATGCATCTGTCTCACCTGGGCTTCAGGCTTCTGGCAAAGTCTCTTGCCTCACCTATGGTGCCTTTTTTAGGAAAAGTGATGAAGTTAAAACTACCAACATAAAAATTTCAACAAAACACAAATTAACGCTAGGGGTCTAAACATGACACTGCGCTCATTGCAAGCATTCCTAACCCTGGAAAATGCTGACATTTGTGCAGTCACAGAAACCTGGTTCAAAGCAGTGGAGAGCACTCTAGCCTTACCTAGTTACTCATCCTATCATACATTCAGACCCCAAACTGTGGGCAGTGAAGCCAAAGGAGGTGGAGTTTCAATATACATTAAAGACATACATACCTCCATGCTGGTCAAACAGTATGATGCACAAGAGACACTCCAGGTGCAGTGAACCATTGACAAGGCCCCTATTCAAATCATAGATAGCTACTGGCCTCCAAATCTGACTGTAGATGCCCAGTCCGCCTATTTGCACCTGTTAGAATCTATCAAGATTCAACCCCTTACCCTGATCCTGGGTGACTTTAACTTCCCAGACATAGACTGGAAGAACTACTCATGCCAGAACACAAATGCCCAGAGATTCCTTGATTTTGTCAATGCAAATGCCTTGGAACAGCTAGCCAAAACCCCCACAAAGAGGTGATAATATCTTGGAGTTGGTATTAACCAACATGAGTAACTACTGCAGCATCCTTATAGTATCATCCTCCTTGGTAAGATCTGACCACAAAGCAGTCACTTTTGAAGTCACCATTTCCCCCAACCCCCCACTAGCTAGGATCAGACATAAAAACATCTCCATAGCTGATTACAGGTTCCTGAGGGATGATATAAACAGGTTTACAGCACCCCTCCCCCTCTGTAGGAACTGACACCAACATCCAAAACTACACCAAAGCACGATACGAGCATATATATAGATGCATGGAATTAGGAATACTCAACAGGACTAAATTGTCCTCCACAACCTGTCTGGTGGATATCTGCAATAAATAAATTCTATAACAAAAGGAAAAATTTGCTGTCCAAGACCAAGAGGGAGCAAGTGCCCAATTGAAAGTGATGTCTCCTTAGCCTGAACAAGCAAATAAGAGCACTAGTGAAATTTTCCAGAGCAAACTTCCAGTCCAAATTGGGCACCTCTGCTAGACACAGTCATAAGGCCTTCTTCATATATGTCCACAATCTCAAAGGAAGCACCCAGATCTGTTCAGAACTGGTGGTCAAGGGCACCACATATACAAATGCTGTAGATATAGCAGACTTGCTGGCTGACAGATTCAGTGAAAACTTTACCCCTCTGTCCCCCCATTAGTAAATCAGGACATCCCCAGTACCTACCCTCTTCCCCTTATATCTAGGGAATAGGTCATCACTGCTCTCTCAAAGGGAAAAAATGCAGCCTCCATGGGACCCATTAACATCCCAGACTGCATCATACATGAACTCAGGCAAGGACTTTCAGCACCATTAGACACCCTATTCGACCAAAGCCTGAGTACTGGCTTCATCCCGGCTGAATGATTGACAGCTACTATCAAGGTGGAGTGTCCACCGATCTGCCAGGCCATGGAGTGGATTATCATGGACCTCATTAACAAGGACATTGGCAACCTATAAACACTTGATCCCACATAGTTTGGCTTTGTCAAGGGGAGGTCTTGTCTGCTAAATTTGGTTGACTTCTTTGAGACAGTCACCAAAGCCATGGATGAGGGGAAGATGGTGCACTCCACCTACCTTGACCTGGCCAAAGCCTTTGAAACTATTACCCACTTGGGCAGCAAACTGGCTCACTGATAGAACCCAGACCGTAACTATTGACCCGAGAGGGGGACCATGGGAAACAAGAGTTGAATACAGAGAGCTGTATTGGCAAGTAGTATTGGAAGCATGTACAAATCCTGGTTTAAATGATATGATCTGTATTATGCTTGTATTAAAGCTTAGATCTGCTAAGGTATAGATAGGGCTTGAACTGTTTGAATATATCTTACAAAGGAATGTAAAAGAACTTTTATTTGATCATTTATTTTTTTATAAAAAGTTTTATAAAAGGTTTTAGAGAGAGAAAAGTTTTTTATATAAAAAGAAGTTTTTATGATTGTCCACTAGATGGTGGTATTCATTTATAAGTTTTTTACTATGTATATTTAACTAAAGTAAGGTATACAACTCAAATGGTATAAATGTATAAATTTGTTATATATAAGTGGATTTATATGGTTTATGAGTGTATGTATTTGATATTTATTTGATATACATCAATTCATTTATAATTGTTATGCACATTGCACTTTATATCAGCATCAAGTGGGATTGTGACAGGGAAGTTTGAAAGTTGCAGTAACTTGTATTTAATTAATCAATTAGGAACTGTGAGTCATTGTAAGCTTTCATTTGGTGGGGTTAACTGTGAAATGATATTTAAATGAATGTGTTGGTGTGTTTAGCTTATATGAAGAAGTTCGTGACGAAAACGTACCTGTTTTTAACGTTTATGTATCTTTGTGTCTACACTATTAAATTTTACCAGTCGTGGATCCGGTGGAGTGTTTTGTGCTTCATACTACTTGGTTACAAAATAATATCATCTGTTAATAAAGTAAACTTTTCTTGATTACTGTACAATTATATCCTTGCATTTCTGAGTCCCTTATTTTCTTTGCAAATGGATCCAAATATAAAGCAAATAACAATGAGGAAAGAGGACACCAATGTCTGGTTCTTCTGTTCAAATACAACTTATCAGAGAGGAAACATCCCACTTTAATTCTTGCTCCAGTCCTTCATATATCCTCCTAATTAACCTCATTATTTTACCAGGGAATACAAATGTTTTAATTGCTCTACTCATAATATCTCATCTTACTCTGTTGAATGCTTTTTCTGTATTAAGACCCACCAACAACAGTGGTATTTTCTTACATTCTGCTTCCCTCTGGATTATCATTGTTTTATTAATGTTGTCAAATGTGTGCCTCTCTTCCAGAAAACAACATTTGTCGGTATCTATCAATGTTGACAACACCTTTGCCATCCTTTTAGCTTGTATAGATATAAACACTTTGTAATCATGGGTCTGATGGGTCTTTACCATCCTTAGATAATGCAGCCATCACAGCTATTTTACAAGGTGCTTCCCTCCTTTTAAAATACTGTTTAACAAAATCTTACAGATCATTATCAGTTTCTTCCCTCCTAAATTCTGAATTTCCACAGGAATGTAATCTCTTCCTGGAGACTTTCCTGAAGGTCAATTATACATTACTGTTTTATCTCACCCCCTCCAATCATATCTATTAGTTGTTGAGCCTCATCTACCTCTAACCATGGAATAATTAAATCTTCCAAAAATATTTCCATTTATGCTCTTCCTTTATATCTCTAAAATCACTACAGGATCTATTGTTATTATTTTGTTTTTATGTTATAGGCAGCCTAAGTTTGGCAACATCTTTTTCTACTTTCTGCTGCCTATGTTGCTGTGCTAAAAGATTTTGTGGTCTCGAGTTATAAAAAAATAGTTGCTTAACAGCAATATTTCCAAACTCATGCATATTATCCAGATACTCTGTTATTTTCTCTCCTTAGCACTCTGCATCTGTGCCTCTTCTTGTTCTGTGAGATTTCCCTTATTCTGCAATATGTTAACCTTTGTCAGACTCTCTAAATAATCCTTACTACTTCTTAGCCATATCCCTTACTCTTTTATTTATACCTGTTTTTAAACTCCATATTCATTTTATCCCACCCATTAGCTATAATTTCTGAAGATATTGCTATTTTCCCTAATAACTCTCAAAAAGTTACTACTCATTCCTTAAATTCCACTTATTTTAATAGGTAGGTGGAGAAGCACCAGTGTCCCATTTTTATCATTTCTTCATTACGCTGCACTTTTATCTTAGTTTTTATCAGTGAATAATCTGAAATAGTTATTGGATGTATGTCAAAGCCTTTAATTAAATGCACGTGTTCCTGTGAAATATAATTTATGTCTAGTCTAACCCAGTTATTGTATGGTTGGGAATAAATGTAAATTCTGTACAAGTTCTTATTACTGAATTCATATTTTCCATGACAAATAGTTTTATAAATTTCTTCAGAAATCTGCCCTTTTGTTATATTTTTCCCTTCTGGGTCTCCCAATACAGCCACACTATTGCCACTCAGGTTCCAAATCCCACCTATAAGTAATATTCTCTGCTGAAAACTGATCAGTTCGCCAAAAATGTTCTTAGCTCCATAATTGCAGTTTTTGGTGGAATATAAATAAACACCAGTGTAATCCTCCTTCCTTACCAGTACCACCGTACTACCACAAGTATACCACTATTATCTTTTTCCCCTTTTCTATAACTATTAAAGTCCTTCTATCAATTAGTATACTTTCTCCCCCTTTCCTTTCTCCGATTATTCTCCTGAATAGCCATCCTAAATTGCTTACTTTGTCAAATGCAAATGTTCATTTCTTTCCAAATGTGTCTCTTGCAGTATTATTATTTATACTTTACATTTCTTAATAAATTCAATACTCTTTCCAAATCAGAAAAGAGAAACTCCCTCAATTCTCTTTCCATTTTGTCTATACCTGTAAGGCTATTTATATTTCAAGATAATATGGATAGGGTAGCCATTATGATAAAAGGTATTGTTTCCACCTTTTATACATGACAGTTTTTTCTAAATGTGTATTTTCAGATTTTTGTATTACAAGCACATACTGTTTGACAGTCTGACATTTATACAGTTGTTTCTTCTCATCTCCATTTGAAGCTATTTTCACATTTTTCAAGACTTACTTTTTTAGTGAAATCCCTCAAAAATAATAATACAATTTCAGAACAACCCTTCCCCTATTAACTTAAAGCAAATATACTAAACTATGTATATTAAAAAATGAAGTTTAACCCTCCAGATAGGAACAATTGCCCCAACTCAACAGCTGAACCCACAGGCATTACCTAACCTAAAATTAAGGTTATCCATGCTAAAGTACATGATGCAGTCTGTGTTTTGACTTACACTGATTGCTGTCTCTTCTTTTATCTGTATTACCCTCCTATATGTGAAACACAGCTTGTACAGTTTATTAACTTTTATCCCTAAGAAAAGGTACACTGGCTTTCTTTAATTATAACAAAATTATACACTACTCTATTAAATGCATTAAAGTATTAAGGCTGCTATCTCTTATTTACTCCCCAGAATTTCACATTCTTTTTCACTAAACTGCTTGCCATTATACCCTTAAATTTGGCATTTCCCTAAACAAAGAATGTTCAGAACTATTTAGATTACTTGTTTGCACCTGCAAACAGTTTGTCTCTATGTAAATGTCCTCAGCAATGAATATTTGTAAACAATAGTGTTCAGAACATAATGTGCAACAGCCTTCAGCTGCAGGCAACTCTACTCTCATTGAACATTTTGTAATGCATAAAACAAGCTAATATCTTTTTAGATGTAAGAAATGTCGTGTTTCTTATGACTTTTATCATTTTGTCTTATTTTTCCCATCCAGCCCATTTACAAAAACAGTTTTATAGCTTAAACCAAGGGCATTAATCTAGAAATCTACCCTTGTAAAAATAAAAGGAAATATCTTAAGTCTACATATAATTTAAATGGTGCATTTTTACACCCCACCTCATCAGCCCAATACCACAGCATATTAATATTAAACTTGATTTTGTCCACCCTTTCCTCTCTTGTTATACAATAAAGCCAGTATTTCTTACAACTAAAGAGTATTTGTTTATTTTAGTGTCTTTAACACAAACAAGAGTCACTGAAAAGATTGCAGTGCACATTTAAATTAACCGTGACTATACACTACACAAAACTGCTTTACTATATATAACATGCAGTTTATATCATGTTTTATACAAATACAAATAAAAACAAACTTTGCTTTGCTTAGTTATTTTTATTTTTCCTTAAGTGTCATTTTAATCATTAATAAGGTAATAAATTAGCGCATATGCATATATGCTTTAAAGTCTACCCATAAGTTTAAGAAAGTCAACCACTTTTTTTGCAGAACCACATTTCACAGACATGATCAATACTTTATAGACTCCCATTTATTCACTAATTTCAGTGTTGCCGGTCTTCTTCTTGTTCACCTCCATCTTCTGCCACCAGACCCTTGTTCAAGTCCAAGAAAGTCCTGATTCTTCTTGTCAAACTATGCCTTTTTCTGCCTGTCAATATTTTCCTTTGGAACATTAGAAAAGTTTCACTGGCAAAGTCTGTCTCTCTATTTGCTTTATTGTCAGGAAATGTCTTTGATCCTCCAAGAAAAAGATACTTTGAAGACAGCTGGACCTAGCAGCTTTAATCTTGCACCTACTTCTAGACATTCCCTGAGTGTTGGGATAAATGCGTGCGTGTGCTTACCTTCTGTCTGGTATATGGTTAATAATCATTTTCCACAAACATTGTGCTTTTTCCAATTTTTAATACTTTTCCCTTCTGCCACAGTTTTGTCAGGATCAACGTTTTCTGCTAGTATGACTGCATCTTTACTAATACAAGTCTTGTCTGCTATTCATGGGCAGCTTTGGAGCAAACATTTGATGTGCCCTTTCATTTAATAAATCCTGTTGTGAATACCAGTCCAGTTGCTTCTTTGTGCTTTCATAAACCTGATACTGTATTTTCCTTCCACTTTCCCTGGCACAGCAGAAAACCTCATGTATTCTATGTGTGTTCTGTCTTCTAGTTTTACCATTTTTGAAACAGCTATTCTTGAGAAGTTTCATAATCGGCCAGCCTTTTCATTTTAGCCTCTGATCTTTGCAGTTTATCAGTTCACCTCAATAGCCAGTTAAAGCTTCTTCTATTTTTTCCAACCTTTTGTCATTTGAGTTGACATATTACTTCAATATTTCATTTATTTTAGTCACCTCTGAATACATTTGATTCTGTTTTTTGTTGTTGTTTGTTCTTTTCCTCTTTTAAAGTACTAGAAGCCATGTTTTGTACCAATGCTGAAGGTTAAATTGCTTTTTGCTGAACAACTGTAGGATTTTTCCTACCTTGTGCTTTCTCTTCACCTTTTTTGGTTAACTTTGTTTCAGGTTCTATAAATTTCTTTTTTGTTGGCATGTGGGCAATGCACTTACTAATCATTAACTCAGTTTTACTCTAGCTGCCAATGTAACTGGCTCTTATTTCTCATTTTCTTTTTCCACACTGTGAGAGCTGAAATTAAGCTGTTGATCAATTTGCAGCCATCTTAAAAGTCCTGAAATAGAATTAATCATTTAAAAATGTCTTACATGTCATTAACTTTAAGACCCTTTAAGTAATATATATTTAAAGATCAAGATCTTAAAAAAATGGAAAGTTGTTATTTTCTCCATATTTCAATCATTATATTTTATACAGATTTATAAATGAAATATAGAAATACTTAAAATACTTGATGTGTTGATGTGATGTGATTGGTTTGATAAAGGAGTATTCATCTCAAGAGATAAAGCAAATAAAGTAAATGATTTTAATAAACTTCGCAAGCCAATATTTACTATAATAATAATAAAAAAAGTTTTGCCTTTTTAGAAAAGCCAGAAATGAAATCAATACCCACATTATTAGAAAACATAATTTTGTCAGAAGTAGAAATGCTTCTTACAGAGGAAGTTTAACTAAACTTTATAAACTAATTCTAACTAACAAGAATAAGTTAAGTTTGATAACAATTACTGGAATTTTCCTGAAACTAATGGCCTAAGTGAGGTAATAAAAAACAATGAGAATAAAACAAAAATAATGTTAAGATCAATTAGCCAAATGTCTTCAATATTGTATTAGAAGGCTTATACCTTGAGGTATATTCACAGAGCTTTTATTGCACACAAACAAAAGAAGAGCTCAAGCAGGTAAATGTCTAGCTAAACTTAGATGCAAAGAAATATAATCTCAAAAGTGGCTTCACCAAACACAGATCATAGTCTTAGTAAAAGTAATAATAGATGAGCTGAAAAGCTTTCACAAAATGCTTTATCTGGTCTACTACAAAAACATTCAAATACCACAATTTAAATGTTTTCAGGGTCACATATCCAAATGATATATTCCCACTTAAAGAAATAACATCATGTTTTAAATTTCTATTGTAATAATTTTAAAACAGGTTTAAATTTAATTTTGACGAGACTGTGTCCTGAACGAATAATTTGTTGGAATGTGAAAAAGATACTGTTCCTACATCTCTGAAGACATATTATATGTTAAAAAGGGATATACCACAGCCAGTTTATATTCCCCCTTTTTTACCAGCTTTGAAATATATATTTCATTTTGCCTACAGTATGCTTGATAGTCATCCTTCAGCCCTGGAAAAGGCAAACTGGATTAATATGGTTCCTCATTCTTACAAATATTTGTTTTCGCATCCCAGGTGAGACCCAGCATCTATTTCTGTTTCTATTTCTACTGTTAACAAAAATTTGAGGAATGTTAATCCTTCTCCTGCAAACAAGGATGTAAAAGCTTTTGACATGTTTGAAAATAGAATTTAATCCTCTACAACTTTAGCCTTCAGAATTCTGAATTATCGGGCTCATTTTTGGAATATAATTTGGCTTGTTTTGATAGCATGGGGTACATTTCTGCCACTGTTTTATCTTCAGAAGGTAGGTCCTCTCTGAATTTTGTTATTGCATCTCTTTCACAGCTAAGTAAGACTCTGTATTCAAGGCAGCAACTACTTCTACGACAATGAAGTGTTTTGCTAGGGTACTTAATCAGAAGTGTTCTGAAGATGTTAAATCCAAAATATTAGGTTCTCCTTTGGATAAGGAGGTTTTGATTAGTACTTCTACTACTAAGACTCTCAAACATTTTGAGGAGAGAGTGAAACTAGGATTTTTCAGCCTTCCTTTTCAAACTCTGCAAAAAAAATAGAAAAATAAATAAATAAATAATAAATAAAAACCTCTGGGTCTGCATTTTGAATACAAACCAAAACACCTCTACAGTCAGCTGGCAAGCAAGATGGAACCTTCTGGGTAAATGGGCAGTCCAATACTTCAGAATAACTAACAGAATTACTTTCCCCCTGCTCTCTCTTTCTCACTGTTTTTTCTCTGCCACTCATTACGTCTGTCCCAGAGATTAGCTCTCCACTTTCCATTTTTTTTCATTTCTTCCTACTTTTCATTTTGGCATCACATTATCTCATACAAGTTGGTTCAGAAACTAATTTAGTAGGGTTACAAATGACAGTGGGAAAGTCCACCTGCTTTTCAGAGAATCTCCATTCATCCACCAGATCAGATTCCCCCTGTTTTCTGCAGTCATCAGCGTCATAGAACCAGTAACCCCAGATTAGCAGGAAAAGATTTTTATTCAAGATTTTTTTCTAGTGTCAAGGAAGGAGCTTTCTTGGAAAGTAGTGCTTGTCTATCCCTTCTCATCTTTTTTTGTGAAAGTATCAAAGTTCAAAATGCTGATATTACAAGGATTCTTACTTCTTATACCTCAGGGGAATTTTCTATTAACGCTACACTTGTAAGATAATTATCATCATATTCTATTGCCACAATGTTCAGAAGTTTTTCTAAGATTTTCTGTGTCTAGGTTACTTTATCATTTCTTTGCATTACCATTTGAGTTATTCACTACTCCATGGCTCATTGTCTATTGCAGACTGCATGGCATACACATCCTTCCTTATTTATATGTCTTACTCCATTTTGCAGAATCTTTTTCCAAGTGTCAGGAGTCCTTTACATGGGTTAGAAATCTCCTTTTAGACTGGGTTCCAGATAAATATTTACAAATTCTCTCGTTCCCTCTCACAGGATTCTGTTTCTAGGATGCCTTATGAAGTTATCTATGCAAAAGGTATTCCTAACTCAAGAAAAGGTATAGTTATATCTGGGATTATATCTGGAACTTTTCTTAAATTTCTCCAATCAGTCTCAAACTTCAGTCAGACACTGTTGTGGGATTTTAGGGTTTGTGGCTTCTAGGATTCTCATTAATCCACTGGCAAGGATGCACTTGAAAAAAATCAGTGTGTTTCATTTTAAAGACTGTTTGGACCCAACATTCCCATTCACTGTATTGTCAAATTCTGGCCTTTGTGAACAGAGGACCTCTTTGGTGGAGAGAACAAATTTCTCAGAACCATGGCCTTCCTTTCACTCCCACATCCCCTGCTCAATCCTTAACAACACATGCATTGGGTTTTGCAAGGGGAGCTGTATTCATGAGGGTAAAAGTGCAAGGTTTTGGAACAAATGAGACAGGGCCAAAGCACATAAATGTGAATGAGCTGCTAACTGTAATACAGCTATACAATCTATTCACCACCTGTGGTCTGCATTGCCTTTGTAGGTGATTACAGACAACACCAGAATGATGTGGTATATAAAGTAAGAGGGGGTGTTAGTTTTTTATCCTCTGTGCAGGCTGGCTATGGTAGCTTGAGAGGTCACTTTGAAGCATTGTTTAACCCTCTAATTTTCCTATAGTATTTCAGAGCAAAATGTAGTGACAGACAAATCTTGAAGGACCATGAGTGATCCTCACAAATGAAAATTAAAGAGGGGGAGGGCTTTCCAAGAATTGATCCAGTTGTGGGGATAACCTCAAGTAGATCTGTTTTCCTCCTTTCAAAACAGAAATTTCAACATACTCTATTTCACAATTCCTTACAAGAAGGTCTGGATAACAGATGCTTTTTCATTCCTGAGAATGGGAATATTTCTTTATGCATTTCTACCCTTTTCACTGACATCTAGGGTCATTCTAATATTTTAGAAGAGCTCTCCAAAGATCATTGTAGTGACCCACTTCCTGCTTAGACAAGAATGATTCTATCTTCTTATGGAACTGACCAAGGACATTTGCCACAAGCTTCCTTACAGATTACGTCTATTCATACAAGACTGGTGGAATTTTATACAAACCGTTCTGGAACAACTACAACTAACTGCCTGGATGATTCAGTTTTGATACTTTTTAGGTATTTTTTTTCTGAAGACATGCAACAAGTACTAAGAAGGTAATAGATCCTGATAATATGAAAACTTATGGTGTCCGGAAGAGACTTCCTTTTGGTGCCACTCTAATAACCAGGGCCAGTCAGGGGCTATGTACCCTTAGTGTTACTAAAGTTGTATGAGTTACTATTGTCTGTCCTGTCTTACTCTTTCAGTAAGATGTATTTGTCGGCCATTTCAGAATGTCTGCCCATGGATTCTCCTTTTTCTTCTCTGGCTTTGTTCAAGCTGTTCTTGAAAGGGGTTTTGCATGCAAGACCAAAGAGAATGCAGGTAGCACCTTGCTGAGATATTATTTGTGCGCTGGAAAAGTTAAATATCTCTCCATTTGAAGCAGTTCATCAGGCTGTTTTTTTTTTTTTTAATTCATGAGTTGGAAGACCTTTTTCCTTATTGTTGTGATATTTGCAGGGGAGAATTTGAGCTGCAACCTCTCTGGATGTGTGACTTCAATAATTGGCTTAGTGCCTGGTGTCTTTCCATGGGGGATTCAATATTTGTCCAGCAGGGGAGGACATGGTTAACAAATCACATTGCTTTGCAATTCCCTTCTTCTTATACTTCTCCTCAATATTGACTTAGCTATCACTGTTTAGAACAAGTGACACTAGCATAGCAACAGTCAGCCATATTCTTGTTCATATACCATACTTGTACCTCATAAATATTTACCACTAAAACCATGATATTGATCTACTGATCAGTCATTTCTCTATGATGGCTCAGATCTATATCAGTTCGTCGCAATGCAATTGCAGCAAACACCGGATTGTTGACCCTCATTCAGCGAAAATTGTTTCAGTGATTCACTGAATTTACAGAGGGCAAGTAAATACTTGCCCTATAGCATGACGGACCAATAGGTATGCAAATTGAACCCACCCAAGTGGGGGCTTCACCCCCCACACCCCCCCAACTATGTATGCCAACACTGAGATTGCACTACAGTGGAAAAACAGGCAAAGTTGAGCTTGGTAAATTGTGTGAATCGCTGAAATGATTTTCCCTGAATGAGGGTCGACGATACAGTGTTTGCTGTAATTGCATTGCTATGAACTAATATAGACCCGATGGCACAAGCAATTTCATGCTAGTTTATTTGTTAGCTTTCTTTTTTTTCCCACTCTATATTACTCTCTCAATTTTTATTGCCTATGTATAACTATTTACTACCTATATTTAACCAAAGTTGTGTATTTTTTATTGTTATCAATTTCTTGTATTGTTTTTAATGTGTTTTTGTAATGGAGCTTTTCTCCCCACCCCGGGCCACTATCCCAGTCAGACATCCCCAGTAAACAAATGTAAAACAAATAAATAAATAAAGGATATTCTGCATCTGTCTCCCCTAGACTTCTAAATTACTAGCTACTACTTTATGCAGCCCATTAGAGTGTTTTAGGCAATGCCAAATTGACAAACTTACCGGCATAGCAAATAAAACACAAATAAACCTAAAGGAGTTACTACTGAATGCTAGAAGCCTAAGTAAGAAACTTCACACCCTACAAGATCTTGTCACTCTGGAGAAAATAGACATCTGTGCCATTACCAAGACATGGTTTAAATCTGCAGAATGTACTCTGGCAGTGCAAGGCTTTAGTGCCTTCCACATATTTAGACCATCAACTACACAGATAGGGACAAAAAGGTAGGAGAGTCTTGATTTACGTTTGCAACAAATATAACTCTAGGTTGATTAAATAGGATGATGCCCTGGAGTTTGTCCAGACACAAATCACAATAGACAAAATCCCATACCAAATCCTAGCAAGCTATAGATCACCCTCTATGCCTCAAGAGTCCCATAGCTCATACCTGGCCTACTGGAGATGCTCACCAGTAAACAATCTGTCTAAAGAAGGCCTCAGTCACTTTGGCTGTAACTTACCAAACCGTGATATGTGCCTTAAGATAACTTCTTGTTTATATGGCCTGTCACACTATTTTTTGGAATGCATGGTGTTTCCAGACTTGGCACATAATGATGTTGAAGAGCTCCCCTTTTCATCATAAGCACGTCTATGATCATCTCAAAGATATAATCATATTTTGGATCTTCAAAAATTGGCTTGGCCACCCAATCTTGCTCTGCCTTAGTGTATACAATGCAGTAATGCATATCACCCTTGGTAGCAGACTTAGTCTTGGGACATCACACTACTGCTTGATGACGAGTCACATTTGCATTATGATCCAAAATGGCAAGCATAGTTCTTATTTTCATCCCGTTGTAAGAAAAATGATCAAACTTGAGACAATACTTACAAAGCAGTGCATGAAAGACTTCCAAGCTGCCTGTGTGGCAGAACTGAGTTAGGTGTTTGAGATCCTTCACCAGAATTTGGTTCATGACAATTTTTGCCAACACCATGTGGGCTTTGTTGCTTTCTTGCAACCACTGATTCAGTTCTCTGTCTTCTATGGGGATGTCATGTTCACAGGCATGGAACTTCTTGCCCCAATCCCAGTGGTGCATATTAGTAATGTCATACAATAGGAACTTCCATTTCTCATACAGCAGCTCTGCATCTCCATCACAGGTTTCTGAAAACCACCACAAGTGGTTTGAAATGCTTTGACAATATGGCATGAGCTGTTTCATGTCTTTTTTTCTGGCCACCTCAACTATCTTTTTTGTAATACCTTTACACACATGCCACAGATCAAACTGATGGTCAATTTCTGTGAACTCAATTTGCATGAGATCCCACAATACTGGTCTGTGGCTACAACATAGATGGTGACATCCAATTCCCTCAAATTCCACATGCAGTTCAGGAATGCTTTCTTCTCCAAAGCTATAGATGAAATCCCATCATCCAGCTGCCCCAATCAAAAATCCAACAGATACCCAGTGTCCATGTACACCACACTATAGCAGCAGCATTTAGCAGAATACCCCTGTCACAGTGACCATCACCAGCCAGTCTAATGGCTTTTCCACTTGTAGAAGACCTTGCTGATGTTGCTTCTAAGTGTTCTGCACTACTGGAAAGAGGTATTTGCACTGCATTTCATAGAAAGTAGTAAGGCCAATGAATTCCAGTCTGACATAAACTAAAAACCTTGCTATATGCGCATATGTACTTCTACTAAACAGTACAGCTGCTGCACTAAATAGATTCCCTGCTGCCACTCACCCAAGCATTGGCTGGCTTTGCCAGTTTACAGTTTCATGTCCATTCAAACACTGTACTCCTGTGGCAAACATCGATCCCACATAACCTTTATAATAAACATCACATGCTGGTGCATTGCATTGTGGACATATCAATTTCAGCAGCAACTCATTCAGGCAATCCTCAAAAACTATGAATTTTCATTGCAATACCATGTGCTGCTCAGTAGCAGTGTACTTTCAATTTACAAAGTGTCATCAAATTCCAATGCTGATATAGTGACAGATGGCTCACACCATTCAGTGTCATCTTCTGTTACTATCCTCCAACATTGTAATGCCGTCATTTCTCACTCCACTGTTGACTGATATTGTTGACATACTACCCAAGGGCTCCATCCAGTCATGCTCATCAACTGCATTTGCATTACTATTCCTTGACATTGAAATGTCTTCCTTTGTCACACTACTTTGGATGAAAGTAGATTAACTTTGACAGGAGTGCTGCAAGCAAGTATGCGTAACAGTAGGTCCACTTTGACAAATCGTGTTGACAAGCCCACCTGAGTGACTTGGTCTTTGTTTGCTTTGCTATTGTGGTTTCTAGAATCATTGTCATGAATGGTCCTTTTTGCATAAGTGTGGTCCTTATATGGCTTACTCTAGGACACATCTGGAAACCATGTTGCTGCATCTTTCCAAGTCAAAGCCATCATCGTATCATCATACAAGGTAAACTGGGTGAGGCAGCTCTGTGTTCCAAGACTTGTTCTATAATGTATATTCCTTGTTTGACTCCATCGACTCCATGATTTATTGTTGCCTGCAGTAACACCACATTGAATTCTGAGTTGTTGCTGGCAACTGAACCCATTTCATTTCATGTGGTAAGCATGGATCTTATGTTCCCAGAGCATGTATACCTTATGGCACTACCTAGTGACATGGGCATCTGATTTCTCACTTCCTCTACACATTCAGTGTCATTTTGGTCAGTATCCATCCTGGAGATGTCTGTCTCTTCATGGAATGGTGGTGCATCATCCTGAGGAAAAGAAGAAGAAACTTTATGTCACACAACTATACCATTAATTTACCACTGTACTATTATGGTACTATATATTGTGTCCACTTTCTTACGCTATTGCCAACTCTGAATTCTATTTCCCTCATCAGCATTACAGAATAATAGTTAGTTTTATTAACAATAAAACACAAGCATACCACCCCCCAAAAAATATCATTTTTAATTATGTGGCTGGACTAAAATTTAACATTCACCATCAACAGCTGATTTTTCCTGAATCCTCAATTGATTATCATGCATGTCACAGTCATTTTATTTCAAAGATAATAGCATGCTGCAGCTAGTATTACAAGTTTCTGCAGAGATATTTATTTCTCCATATAAGTTGCATAAGCATACAGATCCTGATCATTGCAAGGCCTTATGGGTAAGATGTACATACTTCCTGTGACAGTAGCCTTTAAAAAAAATCACTGTTCAAATTTTTGTAACAAAAGGTACACAACTGCTAATAAGTAATAATAAACAGGTAGAATAACTCACTATCTAGGTGCTATGTCTCATTTTGGAGATCTTGCATGTACCATAGCAAAATGTTTGCTGTGCAAAAAGATGCATTAAAGTAGTCATTGAGCTGATATAGGCCACATTAAATTAAGAAAATAAATTTTGTCAAAATGCTTCACATAAACTTAGTAAACAGTTACAGTCATATGTAGTGAGCCCTTACTTGAGAACAAATAAACACACCTGACCATCCAACCTGGCAATCTATATCAAAGCTTCATTGAACTACTCTGCTTACCTGACCATGGTTATCATCCATCTGTTGCATTACTGTGTCAGATGTATTCTGCTGTGTACACAGCAACTCATCCAGAAGCTGTATGGGGATAGTAAAAAAACCTGAGCTTATCGCTTTGACATTGCTTTCAGCATGAAATGAAAGTTACCAATTTAATAACCAATACCTTATCGTTTCAGCCACCTACCTGGCACACACTGGATGAGCACAGTAATGCTGTCAATAACAACTACACTGTAAATTTTAAGATGATATCGTGACACCATGCAGTATCACTGAATATTTGTTGACACTGTCACTGATTGGTATACAATTTGACTACAATGCCATGGTTGTTTTGCTAACTTCCTCAGCGACATAGCCCCAGTCTTCATAACAGTTCATAGTTCATAGTTCATAGGTTAGTACTAGGCTAACTGCCCCTGCGAGCCATTTTAAGCCTAGCTAGTTATCCCCTGTGAGATTCAAACCCTGTACCTTGTGTTTGTAAGGCAAACACCTTAACCATTAGGCCACCCTCCCAACAATATTATTGTTTGTTTGCATTGTTGGTATATTTGTATGTATGTCACAGATTAGTACTAGGCTAACTGCCCTTGTGAGCCATTTTAAGCCTAGCCAGTTATCCCTTGTGAGACTCAAACCCTGCACCTTGTGTTTGTAAGGCAAGCACCTTAACCATTAGGCCACTAGTTAAGGTAAAATAAACTGCCTCTGCAAGGCTCAAACCCAGGACCTTGTACACTATAGTCACAGTAGTTAACCACTAAGCCATCATAGCAACGTTTGCCCAAAGACACAACATTCATGCTACATACCTTCTTCCATTCGTTTACTGCAATACGTTGACTTGATGATGGTCTCTCTCTCTCTCTCATATCTGTGTATGATTGAACTTCATAGGCAGTGCATTTTTCTTCAGACATCGGCGAGTCTGCAGTTTCAGCAGCTCTCAAGGAAGAAGTTTCTTCATCATATTTGCTTCAAACATGCAATCCTCAAAATGCTTGGAGCACAAGTAATACTTGACTCTCTTGCTGTACATCACTTCCTTCACAAAAGTCGGTATGTGTCCCACTTGGGTTCCCCATCGACATATGCAAAGGTGAACATCCCTGGGGAATGCATGTAGAGATGCACCATCCTCCAGTCACCAAGTGTGTGTGTGTTGCACATGTATGTTCTAGGCAGTGTGGCATGTTGTACTGCAAGATGTTCCTAAGGAAAGAAGGAAAATGGCAGTCATTCTCTTAAACATTTCTTAAACCTCTTCTCTGGTGTGCTTCTATTGTCAAAATATTATATGACTGACATTGTTTTCAACCAAATCAGTTTACACAAGCTAAAATGATTTCCAAATACACAACACTGTTAGCCTGACTGTGTCATTTGTTTAGTTCTCACTTTCTGAAATGTAATTGTCATACATATAATATTATCTCATTATAGCACGGTCCAATTACACTTTCACTGGATGTCCACAGGAAGAACATTCAGCTGTAATGCATGCCATTACATTTCACGCTGATATGAATATATGCATTACTTATGGAAAAGAAGTATCAACAAAGCTGGATTTTATATGCAGCTAATCAGTTACTAAATTTTGCATTTGAGGCCTGAAATGCCCCATGTTCAGACACATAGGTTCATCGCTTCATGCATAATTATTGGACAAGCTGCCATTGTGGTCCAATTTAAGCCTAGGAAATTTCCTACAAAGTGAGAGTGAAACCTTGTAACTTGTATCTGTGAAGAAAACACCTTATGCATTATGTTAGCCTTCAGTCTCTCAGGGTTCTGGTTAATGCCTTTAATTGATGTCTTATATAATGCATTGATATACTCCTAAATCAAATCATTAGGTATACTCTGTTCTTTCTCACTAATTCATACAGGGTGACACATTCAGCATAATGCAACTGTACTGAGATCATGCGCACCTATAAAAGTCAACAATCACGGCATGCATGCCAACCCCAATATTATATGGCAGTGCATTTTTCTTCAGACATCAGCGAGTCTGCAGTTTCAGCAGCTCTCAAGGAAGAAGTTTCTTCATCATATTTGCTTCAAACATGCAATCCTCAAAATGCTTGGAGCACAAGTAATACTTGACTCTCTTGCTGTACATCACTTCCTTCACAAAAGTCGGTATGTGTCCCACTTGGGTTCCCCATCGACATATGCAAAGGTGAACATCCCTGGGGAATGCATGTAGAGATGCACCATCCTCCAGTCACCAAGTGTGTGTGTGTTGCACATATATGTTCTAGGCAGTGTGGCATGTTGTACTACAAGATTCATACAGGGTGACACATTCAGCATAATGCAACTGTACTGAGATCATGCGCACCTATAAAAGTCAACAATCACGGCATGCATGCCAACCCCAATATTTGTAAGTGCTGCAGTGAAAAAAAATACATACATATTCTAACAAGGGTACTTTTCCAAAGACGTTTGGTTGCAGTTCAATGCTGCACAGTTTTCTTTTCCTTTGCATGAATGACATCATCAGTAAACAACTTAATACAACATATCATCAGTGAACAACTTAATAAAAGGCATATAGCACACATTCTACAATGCCCTACTTTTATCTAAGGTACTGAAATATCCTGTGGGTATTACTGACAAGATTCATTCATTGATGCTCATAGTGAACCACTCAGCACACATTTTGAATGTGACACCTTCCAAATATAAATCACCAGAGTAAATATTTTGGGGTGATCAGTAGTAAACAACTGCCCCGTTACCACTCATATCTCAACTTTCATCTGAAAAAAAGGTGATAATAATAAACATCAAAGCGTTTCTTCTACTTGCACCAGACACATCTTCATACTGCCACACGACATGCAATAGGTCAAATATAACTTGCAAGGGCACGGTTTGTGATGAAATCTACATCACATAACAACTTTTCTTACCAACTTCTGTCTTGCCCTTACTGCATGCATCCTCTACTACTGACATGCCTTCTGTTTTTGTAGACCATGCCGAATCCAAAAAAGAAAATTGCTATCTTTACTGTCACTGACTATAGAAATGACTGCTAAGAAGCCTAGAGTTAAGATACAGACTATTGCACTTGTCACTGATGAAGGAAATTTACTAGACAAGTTTGATGAACAACAACACTACACCACTTCTGAAATTCACTGCCATGTAAATAAGTAATGATATTTGTGCAGCTACACCCACATTACATTCCCTAAGTATTATCACTTTCATTTTATTCAGTGCATAACAAGACTGGTCTCATTCGACAACACATTACCCATAGCACTGAACCACTCAGAAATACATTTTTAGTGCTGTAGGGAAGTAAACTGTAACACAGTATTCAATCATAGATGATTAGCTTGCACATAACTCAAAAATACCTTCATCCCACCACACATCTACAGATGTTATCATACAAACACTGCAGTAACTGAATAGACTTCCTTCCATTTCCTCTGATATAACCTACTCTATTGTCAAGACAAAATCTAACTCTTAACTGAAACACACACTTCATAAAACAGTAATTACAATTAAAAAAATAACATGTCATATACTATAAATGGTATACAAGTATTGTGGCAAGGGCCTATAAAATGCAACAAACAGTTACAGAATGTTACACTCTGCCAGTAACTGATATTATTCAATGCTGCCAACATTTCTGTATTGCTGACAGTGTACAACTGTTTTATAATTTAAAAATCCAAAAATAGCTGAAAAAGGCAACACTAAAGCAGATAATCCTTTTAAAACGAACTTTTAATACAACAGATTATAAAGACAGTGAGCGCTTTCACGTTATCACAACGTTTCATCAGACTTTAAGTAAAATCCATTAACTGCCAACCATAAATAGTAAATTCAAACCCTTCTGGCCTATGGTTCAACAGAAACAATTATGACATCATGTTGAAATTTAAAATTTAAAAAGACATGCTTTATAAACAGCATTCTTCAAAATATATACATAAATAAAGCATGCATCATAAGAAACACTTATAAAGCACATGTGCATTTGATATATAAATATTAATATAATACATATTTTTATAAATATCACAAAAAACATACGCATTTTTATATTTAAATACATTTAAAATTAAAGAATGTATGTAGTGTAGTTCATTCTAACAACTAACTAAAAACAGTATATACGTATGCTTGTGTCTAAAAATCATCCACATGAAACTGTGAAAATTAAAATTCTATAGCACTGAACCACTCAGAAATACATTTTTAGTGCTGTAGGGAAGTAAACTGTAACACAGTATTCAATCATAGATGATTAGCTTGCACATAACTCAAAAATACCTTCATCCCACCACACATCTACAGATGTTATCATACAAACACTGCAGTAACTGAATAGACTTCCTTCCATTTCCTCTGATATAACCCACTCTATTGTCAAGACAAAATCAAATTCTTAACTGAAACACACACTTCATAAAACAGTAATTACAATTAAAAACATAACATGAGTCATATACTATAAATGGTATACAAGTATTGTGGCAAGGTCCTATAAAATGCAACAAACAATTACAGAATGTTACACTCTGCTAGTAACTGATATTATCCAATGCTGCCAACATTTCTGTATTGCTGACAATGTACAACTGTTTTATAATTTACTCTGAAAACATCCAGAAACTCTCAAATGGCTTAAAGCCAGTATAGCCCCTGTCCTCACATGGATATCTCTGCTGGATTTAGTTCACAACACATGATGGTATGACTGCATGATGTCCATATCTGAGCTTTCTGTTGTCATACATCCACAACACATATGCATGATACACAATAAATCGGTATGTTCTACAAAGAAGGAAAACATTACAGTAATAAATCATTGTAACTTAGTGATTAATTAAATGACAGACTATAATATGGAAAAATGCACAATGCTCATATATTAACCTGTATTATGCGGAACTTAGTAAGTGCTGTACTTCCGCTTTATGAATCTATGCATATTATGTCACTGAAAAACATCTTATCTGCCCTTGGCGTGACTATTATCCCTGTTACAGCTGCAATAATTAACATTCTATCAAACTATAGACAAATGTTATAACCCAAATTATCCCATAACAGCTGACCTAGTGACTTGTATGTAAGAGTACCAATTGCAATGCATGAAATAAAGTAGCAGTTGCTTGTACCTGTTTGTCCACTGTGTCTGTCAAAAATGCCCTGTAAACATGTACATTACACGCAGAAAAATGTTTAGAAAATGTGGTGTCAGGCAAGTACTGTCAAAGAGCAAATGCTGTTTGGTGCACCTTGGTGCTGGATCGAGTTTGACACGGGTACTCACTGATGAAGCACAGCAGCAGCAACATTACAATGTTGAACCCATTGGTATAGAATGCTGGCAACGGCGACATTTACTTTCTCCATTACTTGTGTCTTGGTGTTCTTCTCCTCACTACTGCTGCTACTTCTTCGCAAACACTGTCTTGGGTACTGTCCTTCCTTGTACACAGGTTCAAACTGTAGGGCACAATGGAAATGAACTTCCCATGACTTGCCATTCTCAGAGTAAGTATGTTGTGGGTGAATGCAAAGATATGACAATGGGAACCAAGTCATATTATCCATCCAGCAATGACTGCATTCATTTATATCAGTTCTGCTAATTGCAACAATACATTGTACTGAGGTAACACTTGTACCATCATTTCATGTATGCACCCTTGCACTGAAGCAGAGCCATATTTATGTAATATGCACAAATTATGGCAACCGTACTCAAGCCTGCAACACACTTTCTTAACTCAGTCTTACTCATGTCTAAACTGTTTTTCAATTCAATTATATTGGGAGGAGAGATAACACAAGACTCCCATGCTGTATAGCATCTACTCAATACTTCCTTTTCCCAAACATCAGGCATTCAATAAATACCATGCTTGTTTCTAGGTGTTAATATACCCCACTGTAATTCAGTATGCTGTTCTGAACATTTCAATAAAATAAAATGTTCCACTTCCTAAGGCATCACATATATTTCACGTCGTATGCTGATAGCTCTCTCTTGTAACTGCTAGTTTAACTTTATGTACAACTGTACTGTTTTCACAGTTTCCTTCCTTATGAACAAGCACTATGCAATCATCTAATCTGTGTATCTTATATGTCTTTAAATGTACTGCACATTTGTAATTATCTTTGTCTTTTAATATCTACTGACAACTTCATGCTATTTTGGAGGAATTCTTAATTTCATGCCTACAATTGAGCCCTGCTTTGCAACCCACTTTGACCGCCCCAATAAGCAAATGCCAATTAGTCAATAATTAAAATAGCTTTGTCTGCTGTCAAGCCAGCCATGATGATTCCATTGTGTACTGACAAATATTCATTCCTTCCTGTCTAATCAGCTGGCATGCCAATCACATTTTCAAGTACTGTGTATATCTTATTTGACATTGTGTATGATATATCAAGCCTAGCTTGTTATAGATAGGATAAAATCCTACAGATCATACCTCGCAACTATCCAGATCTTCGTAGAATATTCAAATTTTTGCGTCGTCTACTTCCTGCTTTTCAGGAAAATCACTGTGGATTTCAATTACTAATGAATGATGTACATTCGATTTTCATACTATGTAATCTTGGGGAAAAAATCATTCTAAGAAAAAAACATGCTATGCTTTCAACTGTCTGAGTTTATAGGAGCAATATTTAGAATCTGTACCTATTACAGGGCCTTTGTCCTCCCATTATTTTATGCTTTGTCCAGATTTCAAATGTTGAGAGGTATCCTACTGTTTAATATGATTTGGTAACAGTGTCAGTGTATAGTTGTTCTAATTAAGAATCAATAATATGTTATGTCTGTCAGTTGTTGCAGAGGATTAAGGAAGCTAGTTGTATTTCAAAGGATATAGGGTTTGATTTGTTCCACCATCATTTGCCTGCTTGGTTATCAAGCAAGTCACTTAACCAGGCAATGACTGGGGGTGACTGGCAAACCTCTCAGCTTCGTAGAACAAGAAATCTGGAAACAGCCAAAATGAATGGGTGGACCAAGCTCTAAAACTAGGGGCAAATTTTAAAAATTGCTTGCATAGACATAGAAAGTTGCTAGACTAAAAGGTTTCATGTTACCATGCATTATAGTCTTCACTGATTTGCAAGAAAAACACAAATTTTATGAGGAACAGCTTAAAATTATGAGGCAAAAATCTGGACCGTTGAGAGCTATGTGAATTGTGAATTTGTTTATGCTCTTCAATGGTCCCCTGGACTACAAGTCTAGTAACTACATACGGATTGCATAAAAACTTGTGCAAGATCTGCGCAGGTCAGGGTCAGCAGTTAGAAGCAGAACTGATACTGGAATGATCCTTCTCTGAATGCTTCAAACATCAGATCTTTTGCTCAATTTGACAAGTACAGCATCCTGCGGTGTTTAGTAAAACAACATAAAACAAAGCAGTTTACATTCCAACAGAGCTGTGGAGATGTTAGTTACACCCTGCTAGTCATCACGTTCAAAATGCAGAAGAAACATTTAGTCTGGAAATTAAATCTGTGGTTGACAGCATTGAACAACTAAGCACCACATAGTGTCTACTGAAGTAAGACAAGAAGGTATGGGTATTCATGATTACCAGCAGAAAGTTTACAGTGTGAAACCTGATGAATAACAATGACTCGGTTTTCCTACAGGAAGGGAGTAGCAGGGCAGGAGATGCCAGCCTTAGCCTCTGAAAAGATTTTCCAGACATCTGGACTAGATAAGAAAGGACCAAAGCACACTGAGATGCAACTATGACAATATGTAATAGGCTGCCATTATGTAAGGCTGAGATGAGAGACGTATCTGTATCTGAAACACAACATCAAAGAAGTGTGATATTCCTGATTGCTAGATCCTAAGTGTTCTGTTTAATAAGCAGTCCACAAAGGTCCCTTGCATTAAAGATGGACTTGTGCCTGCCAGCTGGTGTTCAGCAAAACAGTGGGTTACAACTGTGCTGTCATGCTATCCTACCACAATGCTACAAGCGCTCTTAGTACCAAACCTGGTGACATTATAGTCTGTGTACTGTCTTACTGCTGAAACAGAGGATGTTTTGAAAACATTATAAATCTGTTTTCAAAGGAGTTTTCAACCAGTTTCTGAAAGATGCAACTACATTCAGTGTGTCTCAGATGAGAGTTCAAATTTTGATGAAAACATTTCACCACTATAGTGGTATCCAATAACCAAGCCATTGCTGTGTCATCTACTGTCCAGTGCTGTTCCATGATCTGGCAACCCCCTATCAATGAGAAGCACCCTCCAAAAAGAAAATGGTCCATTTGCCCAATCTGGCACTCCTCACTTCTCAAATGGGGAGCAACAGATCATCTGCACACTTGAAATCTTAAGTAAGGAGCAAAAAAAAAAAACCACACAAGGCCACTGCAGCAAGTGCTTCATACAGGACCAGAAAATAAAATATGGGACATGTCCCTTATTCCCACCCTGGCTATGTGTCATTACAAAATCAATGATAATAGGAGAATAACACACTTAATTTCCATGTGAACATTGCGGGAGTCAGGTCCAATGAGCATCAGTTATATACTAGTGCCAAAATAGAATAGTTATGCCTGGGATAGTGAAAAGTAGTGAAGATTTGCAGTCACAAAAATGGGAGTCAATGCAAAAGTTAGCGGACCACACCATCAGACATCACACCACCTGTGGACAGTAGCAAGCATGTATAATTTTGTTTTATGCAGTCTAGCATTTCAGACACAATGCCTTATAGCCAATGCACAGTGATATTGCTAGGAGCTCAAACAAGGTATGCATAGCAAAGTTTCCCACTAATTTATTTATACAGCTATAACAAGATAGCTAAATTTGCATCTAATCTTTATTCCACAACACATCAGTGTGTTGGTCTTAAGCAATCACACTGAAATGAACTTCCACAACAGTGCTCCTACACATAAATCAATACTGCACACAATCTAATTTAAAAACCCAGTAAGTGTCCTCCTGGAAACAATAGTCTCTAGCACTGCACAATTAAAAAGGAACTTGATTAAGGAAATAAATCCTGATTTCTAGTACATATGAAAGCACAGCTGGTGACTCACTTTACTCAGGTTATGTCACCAACCTGTGGAAGAGCATACTGATTGAACTATGACAAACAGCAAAACTGTACCTGTCCAAGTCTTGGTTATGCACCTGCTCTGTACCAAGATATTCGCACCACCCGAAATAATCATACACACTAATCCAGCTAACTGTATATGCTTATAAGTATTTCCTTCCACTTTTATTTGGCCAACCTCCAAATTCCAGCCTCTGTACTTTGCACATTAGGCATGTATGCCGTTTTTGGTTTTCTGTTGTTCCCGTTTATGTATTTTTTGCACAATCTCATATCTCAGAAGCACTTTGTGTGTGTTATATGTTGTAATCACATGCTATAACTCTAATGTTTTTTGTTGTAATACTTAAGAACCGAGATTTACTCTGCGGAGCTTCATTAAAAAGGGGTTATGTCCATTCGGACTATCACAGTCAACAAATGTGAATAAATAAATATATACATGAGGTTATGTTTAGATCTGAATGGGTGATCATTTGGTGCAGTTTATCAATAAGAGAAGTGATCCCAAACCGGGCTGTATTTCACCCTTGCTAATCACATGCAGCCAGTTGTACACAGAAGACTGTTTGAAATCGATGATGAATACTTCTTTACCATAAAATTGTAATGTCCTGCTCATATCCATGCTTTCAAGACATCATCTGTGTGTATGATATCATTGTTCGGCTATGTACCTTTGCTGCACATTACTGTTCTTTAAAGTGAACGGTACTACAAAGTGTTGTAAGTTATTGAAAATGATGTTAGTATCAGTATACACTTCTTTCCTCTAGTGTGACTAGTTCCTCACAGCACAGTTATTTCTCATGACACTGATAACTGCTTGGCAATTTTTATTGTATAGCTCAACTCTGTATGAACAGTCCATTGTTTTTGACATAGCGTTCCATGTCAGTTGCTGAAAAGTGCTGAGTAACTCCAAATAACTGCTACTATGCCACCCTGGCTGACCCTGTATATACAGCTACGCACGCAACGTGCAATCTAATTGCACCAGTTCATTTTCATGATAGTTATGTAACTCTTACTGTTAGCCCTACAAAGCTACAGGTATAGCTGGTCAGCAGAAAACATTGGATCAATGATATACCAGTTTGAAGTAGTCGGATGTGCATCTGCTTTCAGTTTTCACATTTGGACATGGAACATGAGATTCCACTACCTGCAAAATATACAGACTGTCAAAGAACCCTCTCCAATTTCTGCTGGATTATATGCAACTATCATGCATCCGCTGATGCAAATGCACTAAAAATGTTTGACAAGCCCACTTCCTATGAAGAGCATCCGAGTTTTAGTGTCATTGTTATAAGCATTATAAAATAAAATTCTTATGGTAATAAAGAGATACATATGTATGCCCCTATACACACAGTTGTACAGAAACAAAATGAGAGAGAGGTTCAGCATTATAATGAGCTGAGGAAGTGACAGTATACATCAACAAAAACAGTACGTGGAAATCCATAATCCGAGATTATCCCATTTTAGTGTACATTTTGAGGCATATGTCTTCTGTACTTATGTACAGAAATAGCAGCAGTGAAGGTTTCTCATTTTCCCACATAAGTGACAAAACTACATTGGAAACTTGTGCACCATGTACATGTCGGTATGCTGTATTTTTATTATCATATTGGATTTCGCAGTGGTGCAGCGGTAGCATTGTTGCCTCACAGCAAGAGGTTCCCCGGTTTGATTCACAGCTGGAGTACCTTCTGTGCGGAGTCTGCATGTCCACCCTGTGCTCATGTGGGTTTCCTACAGGTGCTTTGGTTTCCTCCCACATTTCAAAGACATGCGTCTGGAGCATTTCACCCCAGGCCTCCACTGAAAATTGACTTTGTTCCATGTCAGACTTTCCCGGTTAACAAATGTAAATAAAATAAATGAATAAAATCATACATGTATTGTTGCAGCTGCGATCCAGTTTGTCAGGCTGTTCTGTACAGGAGCATCAACAAAGCAAATGTGATGACAAACCCAGTGTGATTATACTCAAACATCAATGCACATGTACCACAAGGGCAATAGTGACAAAACCAGTGTGATTATACACAAACACCAATGCACATGTACCTTAAGGGCAATGGTGAGTATCAAAAAGAGGGTGGAGCACCTCACAGTCAAGAATGAAGAAAAAACTTTTAATGTTTAAATAGACAAGCTATCAGTAACATGAAGGCACAGGTCAGCCATCAAGTTTACAACCATTGCCCATGGCAACAGCACTGCTTACAAACAAAAATTAGAACAGATAGCTCAGTTATGGAAATAAGGCACCACTGAGATGTCTAAACAGGTGTAAGTGCATCAGTTGTGAAGCCTGATGAGTAACAATGACCCTGGCATTCTGTTCAGGAAGGGGAAAGCTGAGTTAACAGGTATCATGCTGAGCATATGACTTAATTATGCAGACATCCCCACTGACCAACTCCACAGTAAATGATTGTAATTGACTGTTGACCAAAGGAAGATGAAAAAAGAGATGGGATACATATGTATGGGACAGATACAATGGTTTAGCATATGTACAGGCATCTCACCAGCATTTCTAAGTTACACATTTACAGAACTCTCCTTCAGTTTGGCACAACGTAGCAGACTTGAAAGTAATCATAACCTAGAGAGCTTTCCTCCAGACAAAAATCAAGGAAGCTTGTCTAGCTCCATCCTTAAGTATTTTCTTAGAATGGATCTCTCACAATAAATAGTATTATATCACACTAATGACTTGACTGAAATTTATCCCAATGTTTCTTCACTAAATATTTAGATATGGCATGTAATATTTTGTATTGTTCTTTAACCTTTCACTTTTGTCAAAGTGCCACAATTTGGAACACAAAATTGATATGTAAAGGTACCTGCATGATTTGCTACATGTTATTATGTATGCTTTGTAGAAATTCCTAGTACAAGACACATTTACACATGTCTGTACTTGTTTGGGTGCAGGTAACTGTTGACTGACAGCTCCATTGACCAACGCTGTCTGGCTAGAAGTCCCTTCAATGAGAAAAAATGTTTCAAGATTATCAGACTTCTGTTTGGCCCTGTATGGAGACCATAAAATTAATTTGAGACCTGCAGAAGGCTATGCATGTGTGAGCTGAACTCACTGAAACATAACCATGCACGTGTTCCAGTTGTACCAGGCTGACATGTCCTTATGTCATTTGCACCTACAGGTAACAAGCTGTGCTGTGCTCTCAGCACTTACCAGCACTGGCATATCTACTCAACAAGCTTTTAGGGATGAAAGCTTGACTGCACACCAAAGAAGGAACATTTGTTTACTAAGCTAGATTGAACCACACTTGTTCCACTGATGCACAAAAAGGAAATTAGAAAGACACACATTAGTGGTTTTACACAACAGTGATTATGCATGAACTTTCACCATTATGGTTAATGAGCTCTGTTAATATCATTCAGGGCATGCCTTTTGTCAGCACTGCACCACAAACTGATGATATCAGCATTACATAAACATATTTGGAGAGTACATTGGTGACAATGCCAACAGTGGCTGTGGCAGTACTGTATTACCTGAGTACTGAGGCAAAAAACTGTTCTCAGGAGTTCAAATAAGGTGCAGTCATTTTGGCATCACTCCTAAAGAAGCATCCACGTCCCATGGGCAGTGACCACTTGCACAGGTTGGGTTACATACTGGATGTAAAATGAATTAATTAAAGTAATTGCATAAAATAAACTATGGATTGCTACACTCAATTCAACTTCTCTGACAGGGTGCAGATTAGAAGTGGATGACATGATGGTAAGGAAGAGGCTGGACAACATCTGTAGCCAGGAGACAAGATGTAACTGCAGTTCAGCATAGCCACTTGGCTTGGGATACAGGGTCTACAACTCAGAGGGAAGGACAGACCAAAAATGGTGTCAGAATTCTGGTGAGGGAGAAGCATGAAAAAAATCCTAGTGAGGGGTGTCATCGGAATTACTGACAGACTCATGCAAATCAGATTCCAGTGTAAGGATACGACAATATTCATACTTTCAGCCTATGTCCCACATCAAGGTTGTGATATGAAAAGAGTTCATTAAGGTATCAAAGCAGGAAAATATGAGTCCATCAAAATGGGGGACCCAAATGCACACACTGTGACAGACTGAACAATATATGTGCACTTCCTAGGTTCACCTGGGTGGGGTAACAGCAATAAAGAAGGTAATGCCATTGCAGGTATCTGTACGGCAAATGGCTTGTTGGTGGACAACACACTGACTAACAAGATAGACAGTCACAAGATTATATACAGGAGTGGTCAACAGGAAACTCTGGTAGATTTCCTCCTAGTAAGAAAACTGCAGTGGGCAAATCAGTGATTACAAAGTTATTCCAGTGAAACAGTGAACCCACAGTACAAACAACTGGTTGCCACAAACAACTGCAATCAACAATCATAGACATCTTTAAGGGCAACACAGACTAGGTTGAAGACCATGGAAGGTATCCAGACTGAAAGCACAGGAGTTTGGGGGAATAACCAAGGCTCTATCATCTCAGGAAAAAGATGAAATGAGTGGAATTGAACAAGAATATATGTGGGTCAGAACAGCATGTGTGAGGGTTATACAAAAAAATGTCCATCTAATAAAAGTATGGAAATAGAGTTCATAAGGAATGCCTGTGGTGGAATGCAGAAGTCCCAGAAGGCATTATAGGAACAGAGGAGTGCAGAGAAACAGAAGGGGATAGGAAAGATGGATCAAATGGAAATGGGAATACTGGTTGGCTAACAAAGCAGTTGTCAAAAGCAAAGTTGGCAAATAAGTTAATGGGCAATGATTCAGAAAAAAACTATTATAGACAGAGAAAAAAATGAGGAAAAATTAGGGATATTCTGCAACCTTGTGTTCATCTAAGAGTTATACTTTGAATTAATGTATATCAGTCATATGTGACATTCTACCACACCAATACCATAAATTTATTTATTTATTTATTTTTATTTTACATTTGTTTACCGGGATAGTCCGACTGGATACATGTCCATTTTCAGCAGAGGCCCGGGGAGAAAAGCTCCACATAGACAAACTTACATAGATTACACAGAAGTTAGAAAATATTTATAAAAACAAAGTGATTATACACAATGGGTTAGTAGTGTTCCCTAGTAGGGACTCACATTTCTCATGGACAGACAATTAAAAGTAAGAGACATCAGATTGGAAGCAGAGCTTGGTGATGTAGTTACAAGTTATGATAATTGCAGAATATGCTTTTAGTTTATAACTTAATCAGGGTTGGTACATGAGCATAACCAATTCACTTTGAGATACTGTTTGAGTTTTTTTTTTTTTGAAGAGACTTTTGGAGGATTGTAGGGTTATATAGTTTGGCAACGAATTCCTGGTTTTGGCATTGAAGTTGGCAAACAGGGATTCACCAGCAGAGTTATTAGCTTTGTGGGTTTGGACCAGTAGTCTATCGGCTGACCATAGGGATCTTAGGTTGCTATATGGTTTAATAATATTTTTAAGGGAGGGGGTATCTTCACGGTGGTACAAAATTTTGTGCACTATTAAGAGTTGACTGAATTGAATTAAGCTGGGCAGTTCTAGCTACCCTAGTTGTTTAAGGTTCTGGCAGTGGTGGGTTCTGTAGGTGGAGTCAGTGGTGAATCTGGCAATATGATTGTAGCTATGGGACAGCTTACCTAGTTCGGATTTGTTGAGGTTTGGGAGTACAGGCGAGGCATATAAAAGAGTAGAGAGTAGGTGTGATCGGGCAATTGCAGTCCTAGCCAGTGGGGTTAAAAATGTCTTGTTTCTATACAGTGATCCAAGCATCTTATTGATGGTCTCTGTGGTTTTGTTGACCTGTAGGTCAAATTTGAGATTATTGTCTATGATAACCCCTAGCAGTTTGGTGTGATTATCTGGGGAAATAGTGGTACCACTGTTAGATGTGACAGAGAATGAAAGTGTGGTCGAACTACTAGTGGGAGAGAAGAGTAGAAGTTTAGTTTTATTGGGGTTCAGAAGTAGGCGTTGGTTGGTGAGCCAGTTCTTGATAGTGTTAAATGTATTTTGGGTTAAGATTTGCAAGTCGGGTGGGGAGGCGGCTGAGCAGATGAGAGTGGAATAATTTGCGTATTGAATGTAGGTGGCTTTAGGGATAGCAGTGTGGAGGTTGTTGATAAAAATAGAGAAGAGTAGTGGGACCTAGTATGGACACTTGAGGGACACCAAGTGTGAGAGGTAACTGGCTGGAGAGTTTGTCCTGCCATAGTACTGCCTGCTGTCTACCAGTCAGGTAGGACTGAAACCACTGGATAGCAGGCTTGTTGAGGGAAATAGATTTTAGTGAAAGAATGAGAAGTTCATGGTTAACCATGTCAAAGGCTTTTGCTAGATGAAAAAAGAGGGCCAAGGTTAGCCTATTGTCATTCCTGTTTTGGTTTATGGAATTAGTAAAGGAAAGGAGGGCTGAGGTGGTGCTGTGGCATGGCCTGAAACCATGCTGGGAGTTGGATAGTAAGTTATTCTGTGAAGGTATTGCATTAGTTGCTTGTGTACACATTTCTCCATTATTTTGGCTAGTGGGGAAAGAATGGCAATGGGTCTGTAGTTGGATATGTCTGTAGAACTACCACCTTTATGGAGTGGGATGACGTGGGATATTTTCCAGCGGGAGCGGATAGCATTTTCAGATAAGGTTCTGTTGATAAGGATAGATATGGGATATGCAATGGCATCTGCAGCTATTTGTAAGTACTTTGCAGGGAGGAGGTCAGCAGCGAGGGTGGTAGGTTTTAGTTTTTTTAGACGTGTTTTGATAAAACTAGTGGGTATTGGTTGGAAGCTAAATTCCGGGTGATTATTAGGTAGATTAGGCATGTGGTTAAAGTTAGAGGGGGTTAGTTGATTTGCCAGGAATTGGATTGTTTCATTGAAAAAAGTTATTAAAGGCGCTAGCTATGGTTTCTGGGGAACTATGGGTGTAGTTAGCCGGGGTTGGGATGGTGGAGTGACCTGGATAAAGTAGTTGATTTAAGCCTGCCCAGAACTTTTGAGAGTTGTTGTGGTGTTTTGGTAGGAAATTTTGGTAGAAGCTTTTTTTATCCAGTAAAATAGATTTTTTTGTATCATTCCTGAGTTGATATTTTAGATGGTGAAGTGGGCCTTTAGTCGTTCTCCAGCTGGCCCAGGCTCTGTTTCTAGTTTTGATTTTAGTTTTGGTATCTTTTGTGAGCCATGGCGCTGTATTTGATCTAGTTTTTATTCTATGTGCGTGAGCATGAGAATCAAAGATACTTAGGAATTTCGTGTTAAAGTGATCTATAGCCTCCTCTAATGTTAGATTTTTTTAGTTTTGACCAGTCAACTGCTTTTAATTCATTTTGGAATATAGCAGCATCAAAGTTTTTCCTGTTTCTAAATGTTTTATATTTGGGCTGGTGACGGTTTCCTGCCTTATGTTTTATGATATAGGTTAGACAATGGTCACTGAGGTCATCAGGGAGAGTACAAGCTGTGTACAGTTGGGGTTGGTTATTAACTAGGATCCAGTCTAGGATACTTTCCTTTTTGGTTGGTTTGTTTATCCTAGTGGGAGTGGTTATGGTCTGTTTAAACCCAGATAAGGTTATATGAGTAAGGGGGGGTCAGAGGAGCAGGGGTGCCAGTTGGTGTTAAAATCACCAAGAACTATGGTTTCTTGGGGATAGGTAGTGGATAACCAGTAAAGGAGATCTTCTAGGGTATTTAGGTTGTTGCTTGGTGGAATGTATGCACAGATGATGTTCAAGTGTTTGTTTTGGTTAATCTGTAGCTTGGTTATGAGGAGTTTTGCGTTATTGAATTGGGTAGGTTGAATGGTGTCTCTATTAACGGTTAGAGTATTTTTGTAAAGGACTGCTATCCCACCTCCTTTCCTTGTAGCATGGTCTAACCAGTGAATATTGTATCCTGGAGGTAGTATATCATTGTCAGTAGTACTGGGTTTTAGCTAGGTTTCCGTAAGACAGATAATGTCCGGGGAGTGGGTCGCTAGGAGGGCGTGTAGGTTGGGAATCTTATTGTTAATACTTCTAATATTTAGGTGAAATGCTAGGAGGGAACTAATGGGAGTATTCATGGGTAGCTTGACTGTGGGGGTTGTGATAGGGGAGTTTAGGTTATTGGGTGTGGGTGGGCCAGGGTTGGGATGAATGTCTCCATGTGTTATAAGGTTATAGTGACAGGATATTCTGAGCATTAGGAGTTTGTTTATAAGCTTTATATAGTCTTTGTCTTTAGGATTATGTTTTGTGGTTGTACAGGGGTGGTATTTTATAGAGGGTAGTATATTCAGTGTGCTGGGAAAGGTAAAGTGTTTGGTGTTATGTGTGAAGTCGTGGGTGTCTGACCATTTGGGTAGTGAATACCAAGGTCAAGTGTTTGTTCGTAGGCAGTAAGATGGTAAAATAGAAACAGTATAGGCATTTGGGTAATTAGTGTTTTTTTGCTTGCTTGCATTTTGATAGGGGGCTGGCCAAATTTGATGGCTGACTGTGCTAAAAGGGTGTGGAAAAATGAGAGAGAAGGAAATGGGTTAAGGGGGCAGGGTTTCCCAATGATGTGTGAGGTGCTGATTGGTACTTAGCAGGAGTGGAGTGGCAAGGGAGTGGCAAAGTCTGGTTTAAATTTAGTATTAGTGGGGGTGGGTGGAATTTGGGGGCAGGGAAGGGAGCGGAGCAAGCTGAGTGCAGTGAGGGCAAGCGAAGCGGGGCTAACGCTGACTCTGAGAGTTACCTTGGGCTTTTGGTTTGGTTTGTATGATTGTATGTAAGCAATGTTTTTGGCTGTACTTTAATTTGTTTTATTCTTTTTTAATTTTTACACCAATTTTCAGGCTAATTTTAATTGGATCCTAGGGGTAAACTAGCAAATATAGTCAATAAGGAGGGAGCAAAATTACTTTGCCAAATTAAAAAGTAAATGCTTGGGACTGGAACACTGTGTGAGTGTAAGGCTGATTCAAAGTAGTATAGCCTAATCTAGTGGCAATTGGCTAGATCACTTCACTGTTGTGCATACACCATTAAGCCTCAACAGTTTACAAAAACTAAATTGTAGTTCACCTATTACAATTGAAAAGCTGGAGGGAGTCAGGTTCTTGCTTCCCAGAGGTTTTACTTGGTTAAGATAGCCAGCTTCATCCATGGGACTGGTATGAAAAGAAGCAAATAATCTGGATCCCTTATTCACCTATTATCTCCTAAGCTTGCTCACTGATGGTGTTAGTCAAGACAAACAGACAGATAAAAACTTAGTTTATGACACTTGACACTATACCTGGTTAAACATTTGCTTATGTAACATTGGTGGTTGAGTGACTGATTTTGTCCCTACTGAGTGATACACAGCAGCGGTGATCCCCTTCATTGTGCTCATTGAAAGTGTTAGCCTACACAATTGGTTAAATAAATAAATAAAAATGACACTTGCCACTATACCTATTTTTTTTCTAATTAATAGAGTTATCATTTGATTGTAAGCACACTCCATACACTGTTTAAAATTAGTTGAGTTACTGGTTTTGTCCCTGATGAAAGGTACACAACAGTGGCAATCCCCTTCCATAAGGGTGGCCTCACAAACTACACAAGAAAATGCTGATTTATCAGACTTATAAGCCTTATCTGCAAAGCCATAAAACATATAACTTCCATCATAAGGTTTGTCATCTAGAATCTGGATAGACTTGATCACCAACAGTTTTGGTTTGTGTTAGGTAGATTGTGGATTTTAATCTTGCAATTTCTTCAAAAGGGTTATGAAGGCTGTAGATGCTGGCTATGCAATGCACACGGTACATCTGAAACTAGCCAAGGACTCTAACAACATTTGCCATGCTTGCACATCAAAAAGCATATAAGTGGTAACATAAATGAAAAACCAATAAAAAGATAGAACTCCACAATTTGAGTTGCAGTTGCCTCATCAAAAGTTATGACTGAGACCATCGCTGCCCCTCAGGGTTGTTGTTTTGATCCTACAGTAATTACTTTGCAGATCTCAAGTGAGCAAATACTTCTGGTTACAAAACTTTGCAAACAAATGTTGTTATAATTAAGTCACCCTATGACAAATGAAATTTCTCTAGTGAACTCACACTGTATTAAAAAGGATATTGAAGTAAATGCTAAAAAGTGCAGTATCATAATTTTCTGCACAAAAAACCTGCGCTCATCAGGTGGCCTAAATAAAACTCCTCTAGAAAATATAAATGTCCCCGTCCCTTCATTATACAGCCTAGATCAAACTCCTCAACAAAAGACAACTGCAATTAGGGATGTAAGAACTTGGGATGACATTTGACTTGCTTTTAACCATCATCTGACAATTGTCTTTTAGTAAGGCCGGTTAATAGCAAAAGGAAAATCAAATTGTACAGTGGTACTCACTCCCTTTCATCCAGCAGTGATCAGACCAGTTATTGAGTACACTGACCCCTTTGACATATATCTCAGTAAAGCAAACACACAGTGTGTGGCCCAAAGTCCATGACTTAACAAGAAAGGCTATTAGCTGATGCAGTGATTCAATGTATTGTATAGTTTTGAGGGGATAGCTCATTTCACCACCAATACTACAGCCAGAGACTTCAGCCTTCCTCCAAAGACAAGTAAAACTGGTTTCTGGAAC
Source organism: Protopterus annectens (assembly GCF_019279795.1). NCBI lineage: Eukaryota > Metazoa > Chordata > Ceratodontiformes > Protopteridae > Protopterus > Protopterus annectens. Next base: position 47,118,906 of record NC_056726.1, read on the forward strand.
AGATTTAAGAAATAGCACCTGCTGAACTTCAAGGAGAAATTCGTCAATATTTTAAGCAGTAAAAATCACTTTTCTTTTTCATAGGTAAACTAGATGACTGGATAGGTATCCATAAATTAAACAGAGGATTGACTGATATTGCCTTCCTAGAGGAAAGAGGTCCAGCCTGAGAGAGGGAACAGGCCAAGTGAGAAAGTTCAGGATGGTCATTGGTTTTGGAATATCAATGAAATGATGATGCAGTGTCTTCTACCTTACAAAAGGCCATGTGCTCCCCACATCTGACCTATCATGAGCACATACAAAACCAGGTTTCAGAGAAAGCATCAGCCTCCCAGTTGACAGGTTTGTCACGTATGACATACAAATTTGTTTTTGACCATTGCCCTAAGAAATTAGGTGACTGCAAGCTGAAGTGCTTCCAACTCTGGACAGAGCAAGTAATGTCAGAGAAATGTCACTTCGGTAGAACAGCACTACTGCAGTGATAAAAGGAATAAAAGAATAAAAGGAACTGAAAGATGATCTGAAGTCATTGTCAGTTAAGCAGTCAGGTCTTCATTTCACGTGTGAGTGAACAAAATGAATAGACATTCTGTTACTGAGGACTACTTTACAGTCTGCTACAATTATAGTGTAGTACTGGTTGGCATTCTGCCTTGGCCAAGGATGAAGTCACAGCATCAGTATAAAATGATTGATTTAGTTTCAGGTGTCACTACAGGGGGATCCATTGTCAGCCCTTAGGCTTTTGGATATTGATTAAAATTTATCCACAAGCATAGAGGCTTTTTTAGGCTAGTCCAAAAGAACAACACCCTTGACACTGTGATAAAGTCTACAGACAACCTTAAGGCATTATTGCTCAATGACTGGAGCCTAAACAAAAAACAATCTTCTCCCTTCAAGCCTTCTTCACTCTGGAGCATTTAAGAAATCTGTGCCATGACTGTCACTTGGTTAAAAGCCATAGAAAGTACTCCCGAAGTGTAAATCTACAAGGATTTATAGTACCACTGTACTCTGCCGTTATCATACCTATCATAGCCATAGAAAGTATTCCAGAGGTGCAAAGCTGCCAGAATTTATAGTACCACTGTACTCTGACCTTATCATACCTATCATATCTATCTTTTATTACAATGCTCCCTTTGGCATGTATCTAACCATGCACTTGCAGCTATTGGAATAAGAAAGGTTTCTCACCAAGAGAATTCAGCTATGAATACCCCATCCTAAATTGAGCACCTAAAAGCCCTGTCTCAGCACTGAATCTCCTACAGGCTTCTGAGAAGGGATCTTTGCTTGGCTTACAGGCCTTCCACTGACCCAGCCATAATGCATATGTTGCATATGCACAACACCAGATCAAGGAATCTGAACTTCACCTGCAACATTAACAATTCATGCTTGAAAGGCAGGTCTGTGAAGCAAATAATCCATACACTATGGAATAGGCTCACCATCCAGGTGAAATAGCTCTTCCCTGACCCTACTCAAATGAAAACCTTGACAATCAGATGGGAAATACTTAAACTGCCCACAATCTAGCACATGTATTTAAATCCTCAACAACTCTTACAGGCATTATCTTAACATGTTAAATGCATTTGGGTTGACATACACACACCCACAAATACATATATATATATATATATATATATATATATATATATATATATATATCTCATCATCATCATCATGATATATATATATGTATATATATATATATATATATATATATATATATATATATATAATATATATCAGTTTAAATGATTAAGAGGTATTACAATAACAATTATGTTAAAAAGGTTAAAAGAGTGTCAGGTTTTGCTATGAAATGCCTTTTTTATACAAACACAGAATAATGTCTGCTTTATTTTGAGTGTTATGCTAAATCACGGATAGCATACAATGTTAGTGAATGCAAATAGTCATGGAAGCACCATTTTCCAAATAAAACTAAATGTCCTGCAAGAAGTGCCCAAAAAATGGGGTCTGCTTGTTCAAACTGTAACGCCTTCCTAGAAGTGAAATGTATAATAATCGTTGCATGTTATGAGGTGTATGCACAAGGTCAAGGGTGTCACAACTGAGTACATAAGTTAAGGTGCTGCAACTGCTGTTTAAAAGTTAGTGATTATAACTGAAAGTGCTAAAAACTTTTAACAATAACGCTTTACAATAAAGCACAGCCATGACACTCCATTAAACTAGTTCACATCTTGAGAATGCAAGCCCATTATACAATTTTTGGATCGAACTGTTCAAGGCATTCCATAAGCAAATGTTTCCTCAGCTTCCTGTACAAGCGCTGTTCAATAAATACAATAAATCAAGTTACATCAAACAAATTGGAAACAGCAGAGGCACACAAGCACAAAAAGGAAACGAGAATAACTACCAATCACCATCAAAGCCACAGTATAAAACATGGCAGAGTTGTTTGTTTCCCAATTGCTACCTGTGAATTTAATACAGAATAAAAAAAAAATTAAATTTCATTGCAACACTTGGTAAGATATAATATCCACCTGCTAGGGCTTTCTGGATGTTAAACTGCAAGTGTTCTTAAAATTCCTTACTCACTTCTGTCAAACAGCCTTATCTGATACATCCACTATAAATGCATTCAATGAACATTTGCATAAATGAAAGACATTATATGGAAAAGGTTTTAATTCCTCTACTTTTTATTTGTACTGCTTTGAGGTCCAACAAGTCATCATTTTCACTTGTAAGAGCTTTCAGATGGCAAACAGTCATAATGTGGATTTCATAAACAATGAAGTGTAATATGGGAATTTTGGCCATGAAAACCAAAGGGCAAATCCCTGAAAACTGTGTACCCACATTATTTATTTATTTATTGCTTGCAAATGGGTTGTTCTTTTCCTTTAAAGACATTCTCATGCCACTGTTTTATCCGCCAGTATTGAATTACCATTCATTCAGTGCTAACTATACCATCTGGGCTATATTTGAAATAGGTCCATCACACGTCAACACATTACCATAATAATCACATTATAAACAAAATAAAAAAATGTTACAGTAAATCTTACTGACTAGAAATATCACTGCTGCAAAACAAAGCAATTAAGTAGCTTAATGCAACCAGTTCATGCTTCTAACTCTAGGCTCTCTACATTAAAAAGAGTAATGTCTACTTTGGGCTTTCAACAGTCATCAGATTGTATCCGTGTTTCATATTCTGAAGAAGTAAACCAACAAAACATGATCACATCCTTCCAGATTTACCTTTCTGTTTTAACAACCACCATCTAATTACCACACTGAGAAGTGGTGCTTACTTTCACCTGTTAACTGACATGGAAGCACATCTAAACATTTAAGCTCTAACTTGTCAATATATATTGGAAAAATAATTTCTAACTCAATTTCATAATTGACTTCAAGAGTTTTAATAAGCAGGTTTCTTGATTCTTGCAGAAGAAAGCAATCACCATAAGCAAAACAGGCAACTCTAACATTTTGTCAACATATTTACACAAGCCATTGCAATCAAGTTCATAGCTCTCAACGAATCAGGAACAAATTTCAACAGAATCAGGGACAAACAGAAATAATGAGGGACACTTTTAAAATATCAGTGCTATTAAACTGAGGCATTGACAGTTTAAGATAATGTGAATTAATATGATTTTTTTTCTGAAGTAAAAGAAGTTTATGTCTCTGATGATTATCATAATTTGTTATAAAGTGTAATTCATCACTTTTTCTCTAAAAGTCACCACTTTTAGGAGGGATTAAGAGGGACAGAGCTAAAAATTGAGTCAAGTATCAGGGATGTCTGTGAAAATCAGGGACAGCTGAGAGGTATGATAAAGTTCATACAAGATTAATCAAATCTGTAAATGTCTTCACATAAACAAAACTAGTAATAAAAGCATGCCATGCAATATACACCAGTAAACACGTATGATGTGCTTAACATACCCCTTTTTTGTATTCTGTTTTTTTTTTTCAGAACACAATGGCTTACATCTTACTTGAGTACAGAAATTCAACAAGTATACCCAACCCTCCTCTACTGAATTCATCATATCCCCTGCCCACAGCAAGAATGAGCATGTCAGACTGTACCCACTCCCCACTAGTACCATATGATGGGGTGCCATTCCCAGGTATAATATTCTGCAACAACTTAATTAATACATTGTTTCTGAAATGAGTCACTCAACTGCATTTGCCTCTCATGCTCAATAGTATCCTTAAAATACAACATTTTGCATATGGTAACCATTTCCTATCATCAAATGTTTTTACTTTGTGTAAAATCAATCCCTAGAGTACCACACATAGAGAAAGCATAATTCTCAGCATTTCTCCCCGTTTCCTAACTGTACCTAATTTTACAGTTTCTCCATATGCCATTGTGGCTTTCTAAGTAACCTCACTTGATTTCCAATATGCTAGATCAGATGTGAGTTCTTGCTCAGAGATGAGATTGTAGCAAAGCCACTGAAAGACCAGAAGCTTGACATCTGTGAAATTATATGGGGGGTGGATTACCTGCAACCGTGATACTTTACAAAAACAAGAAATTTGGTCATTATTGCTTTCTGAAATAAAAAAGAGCCATAGAGGTATGTTTAGGGACTTATAACTAATAAACAGAAAATATGATTCAATGAGAAACATTACTATATTCTGAGATTATCAAAGGAAGCACTAATTGGGGATACTGATTTCTAAACAAGAACACATGGGGAAATTAAGGAAATTGATTAATAAAAGTGTAGAGAATAAATTTATTAATTTACTGACATATTAATGCATATATGTACTATGTGTATATGTATGCATGTATGTATAAATGTAGTTATTTACATTAGTTAATATGTGTACATGTATGCATGTATGTATAAATGTATTTATTTACATTAGTTAATCTGAAATGTGGAAGAAAGAGGTCCCATTCTCATGGACTCCCAGTAAGTCAACTTCAGGGGATTAAACAACAGCAGGAGAACAACAAGTTACAGAAAACATTACATAGTTAAATAATACACAGAGTCTAATTCAAGTAATGTATACAGTGCAGTCCTAAACTGTTTATACCGTTATAAGTTCTTTTTTCATAAAATGATGAAAGCCTTCAGGAGCCATTTCTCCTCAACACACCCAGCATCCAAGAACATATCTGCTGTTACTTCATTTGAGCCTGATGCACTGAGTTATGAAATGACACTTACTATACTGGCATACTTTGAAACTACAACGTCACCGCAAAACTCTGTGAAGTGCATATGCATGAGTTGTACTGTAGAATTTAAATGGACACTCAGTGCAATGTTAAGGCTGATCTCCATTTGTCTTTCGCTCCAAGTAATAAAATAAAATGCCAGCACAGCTGAAGTTTCAAAAAGTACACTTAACAGTTTAAAAGATTTTCTGGTTACTCACACAACTAATATGAGAGAGCTGTACAACTTAAATGATCCTGGCACAATAGCAGGACTTAATAGGACACATGCATAACAAGCAAGATAGATACTTGTCTTTTTTCTGCTGCAATCTTTTCCTTTCTCTCTCTCTGTCTCTGTCTGTCTGTCTGTCTGCCTCTCTCTCTCTCTCTGATGAAACAGCAGCAGAATATGACTTGTTATTTGATCGAATAGACTTCAGTACTGACTTGCCATTTGGATATTTTTTTTTTCTGTGAGCACCAGTATTGCTGTTGTTTGAAGCAACAGAGTGCAGTCACTTGTGATGTGTCAGTAATAAGTTTCATGTTCAAATTCTGCCATGGCCACTTAAGTAACAATGCATAAGTAACTTCTTAAGTACGTGCCTATTTCTATTCATAATTTTTCTGCCCCCCCCCCCCATTTCTATTAACTTTATGTAGCCTCCTAATCATGTCTACCAGTAACACATGGCTTGTAATATACTTTTTTTATTTTATTTTTATTTTATATTTTTTACCGGGTAGTGCACTGATTATAGATGACCTTTTGCAAGTACTGCCCAGGTGCATGAAGTGTTACCTGAATCTGATACCACTGCACTACCTGCTTCTGAATGAAGTATCACTGAAATCATATAAATCATAAGGGAAAGTCATATATGCTACAGAAATGTTGTAGCTTATATCAGTCTTGTTTCAGACTGCAAGAAAAGCATTACCAGCTGACACAAATCTAAATTAAATTGCTATAGTTTTTATTAAACATTCAAAACTCCCTTGGGTCTACAGATTGTTTTTAAAAAGTCCGGTAGTATATATAACAGCTTTGTTTAACATTTGTATATACTCCATAAATCATCACAAAAAAGGAATCTAAATAAACGTTGCCCTTGTCAAACAAGTCTATCTCCATGTAACCAGCTCAGCAATCAGAAACACAGAAAATGAATTAAAATAGCACTTATTTAAAAAAAAAACAGCAGACAACCTGTGTTACTTACAAAACATGAATGCCAACATATTATTCTATTTACACCAGGACCTTTATTTCCATAGTTATGGTTATTTAGAAATGGAGATTAAAGTTCTTCAGTCAAACAACTGGAAACTTGGGTATACCAGCTGATATACTCATTCATATTACACTAACAAGAAGTATTTACTTTCAAATGTGTTACACTTTGCAGGCCTGTAATATAATCTAATTTTCTGCCCTATTCTCTACATATATTTTATTAGCCATGTAATGGTGCAACAACTCGAGTGGCAAGTCCCTGTCATGCCACACTACTCACCTCAGCTCTCCATATTTCACAGGTTAGGCTCCTCCCAGGTTGGGGGAAAACATGGAAAAATATAATTTCTATAGTGATGCAAGAGTCCCTACTTTAAATCCTCTGTAGCCAAGCAATCATAATCCAATACAGATATTTGGGGCTTCTTAATTCATAAAACCTCAGCCAACAGATATAACACAATCTGCATTCATATTACAGAAATTTAACTCCCTCCCCCAATAACACCAGTACCACAAAAACATAAGAATCTGTTGCAAAAAAAGAGAAAACAACTTGTACGGGAAGCAAATAAGGCTACGGACAGTGGCTGCATGAAACTGTATCAACTTTGCAGAAAAACACTGGCTCAGCGGCAATCAGGTAAACAGAGTGATCCTTCAAAGAAATAGATGCGTAAAGCAACTATTCGGCGTAGAATAGTTCTGAGATATGCTCTGCATCAGCATTTTATTGGATGCCAAAAAGATTGGCTGCGTAAGTAATTAATTGGAGGCATTTCCTGGGCAAAAACAACTGAAAGGGAGTGGTTTGTGGATGGTTCATTGAACGGCAATGACAGAAACTGAAAAATCAGTAATCCCTTCCAGCACTCGTTTACTTTCTACATCTCCAAGAGACTCCTGTAAGCTTAAGATGACTAGCAGTAACAGAGTTGTAGCAAAGGAGAACACCAGAAACAGTCAAATTCGGGATTTCCAATGGCAGCATGGTTCTTATGAAGTACAGAATTCAAAAGGTAGGGGAGAAAAAGGTTTTGAAATTGAGGACATAAATGAAGCAGCATATAGTGGTCCTTTAAAAATGCAAACAGTTGACTTTTGGTTAAAAGAAGGAAACATGCAGAAAAGACCAAAACACATTTCAGATTAACACTCTGAATGTTGCAGTGTGCAGTAGTTGAAATAGGATGATATGAGACAAAGTTTTATTTAAATTTTACATTTTATTTAACTCAAACTGCGAGATGACCTCATTGGTAGTGTAACTAATCAGCAAGATGAAGTCTCTTTTTTACTGGAATTAACCATTCCATATAGCTTTATGCTATTACAACAACAATCTAATGATGTACACAATACAGCTGTGTAAGCTAACTTACCATAACAGTGTATGTTTGAATAGATCACTGTTGCAGTACTAGCACCCCCCCCCCCCCATCTTCACCCATCTTTTTATTTTTCCTCTTTATCTTTGGCCAGGGTGGAATCCTAGTCACCTCTGTTTCCTTTCTCTAACATGACATAACTTCACATATCAGGACATGACATATATTCAGGCTTCCATCCTTCCTTCCTTGAGAGTAAGAAAGCTCTGAAATTTGGCATCAGTCATCCAGTCCTTGTCAGAATATGTCCCCTATGCATATAAAGTATGCATAAGGCTATATAGCCTTATGCATACTTTATATGCCCAGTTCTAAAATATGACTTGGGCTTACAATGGCAATGTACTTAGATTTTTATTTTTAATTTGTACTGAATGTCACTGTAAAACATCTAAGCAATGACATAGGCCATTCAGATGAATGGATCTTAATACCATTGGTGGTATTTCATGCCGGTACTACTACTAAAGGCAGTTCATGATGGCAGAACCTCTAACCTGCAGTACCAATGCTTCATAAAGGTGAAAGTGTATTGCAGATTAGGACTAGTTGCGGAGGGTTAACTGAAGACCATGTGCATATGTGACAGAGTACTTGTATGAGTAGTATCTCATAATACAGTCTAGATGACTTGAAGCAGATTTATTTTAGATAATTCAGTTGTCACACATGTATTTCAGTGTCACAGTATTTCCAGCCTTTTAGTGTCATGATTCGTACTGCATATGTGACAGAGTTTCCCTATCATGCATGTAGTAGTCCACCTGCTATACAAGTGGTGCCTTGGAGGTAGGCATCTTCAGTGATCTTCAGTTCCACTTGTATATCAGAACTGATATTGCAGTCAGCCAGCCTGTGCACCACTTTTGGAATACATTTGCTACTACTGTTAGGGTAGTACTAGTCTTAGCATTGATACTACTGTTAGGGTAGTACTAGTTTTAGCATTGATACTACTGTTAGGGTAGTACTAGTTTTAGCATCGATACTACTGTTAGGGTAGTACTAGTCTTAGCATTTATATGGTCAGGCATGTTCAGGTATTGTCAGGGAATACTCCTTGTGCTTGTTCTGACAATGACTATGCCATACTCAAGTAATGGGGTTCATTAACAAGCATATTTCTGAATCCCATTATCAAGTCATAATGTAGCATTGTTTCTATGCCAAAGTGATTCTCGTCTAACATCTGGATTGGCCCAGGAGGGCTCCACCCACTGCCATGATACCATACCAGGGGACAGAGCAGAAAACTAGTTTGGGGTAACACTGTAGAATAGTGCAGGCCCTCCACAGCATTACCTAAGTGCCCTGTAATCTGGTACATCGTGACAATGGCACGGTAGAGCTGCAGTCTTTTCTACATTTACTAGCTGAAGTTTATCTTTACACTAATAGTTAAGGATATTAATAGCACTGACATATGTCTTTAAACTAGTACTACAACAAAGCTGTTAACTTCTGTAAATACCTGGATCAGTTTCTCTCTATAGCAGATTACAATTTTTGCCATATTCTTTTAGCAGTTCAGTTCTCCCAGAAATAATAAAAACAGTAGTTGTAGTCCTGCATGAAATGACTGCAATATCCTAATGTGTACATAATGTTCCATTCCAGTAACTCTTTTCATAATAAGAGACTAGTTACTTTACTTTATTGTAAAAATAAAGGGCTATGTTAACTGCATATGTTGGGCTTCTTACTTATCACGTGCAAAATGGTGATTGACAATTAAATAATTGTTTCACAAGTATGCATTCATGGCAATCCACCTTAATTAGATTTGGCCCCTAAAGTGGCATACACACCTCCTGCTGAAATGTTAATATCCATGCTTTAAATATGGCAAGAGTATGTTAGACTTTCGTGTTCAGAAGCTTGTGTAAAATACAGTTTTCTTAACAACTGGCTTTAAACCAAGTTTTATTTTTGCAAAAACAATGGACAAAGATGCATGCAAACACTTTTTTTATGTAAAAATAAAAGTTGATTTTGCTGTGCTAAACATTATCTTTAACAGCTGTCATATTTAGCATTTCACATTGGACCAGAACTTTCATTGATATTATAATCACAAAAATATTTTTTAATCTCTGTCAAACTAAACAACTGATTAATGTAAATGATTGTTTTTTTTTTTCTCACGTTGTATTTGTTTTGCTTGTAAAACTCTTTAGAAGGTTATGCTGAGTAACAGGAATAAACTGTGTTTAGAAAATGAGCTGATGAAGTTGACTGAAATATTTTTTTCTTTATTTTATTTCCATCTTATATAGTTTATTAAGATGGGACTTATGTCTGACCTACAAGGTATTCTCTGATACATCCATGATGAAAATGTTACATATTCACAAGAAAAAAATTGTATTAGGGTTACCCATTCCATGAACCTTAACCTTAGTTGTGACTCTAACAGAACTTGCTGGAGAGACAGATTCATATCCCAAAGGCTACCTCATCTATGGAATAAACTTCCCATCTTTGTAAAACAAAGCACGGCCCTCAATCTCTTCAAAAAGAATTTGGATACATAGATGGGGACCTTGGGTCTAGATAAGTATTGCTGTTGAGGTGATACTCCAACCCCATGTGCAAAAAAAAAAAAAAAAAAAATGGGAAAAAGGAGTTGTGGCTGGATGCATGGATGAATGGATGGATGGGAAACTGTAAATTCACTCTTGGGGTACAGCCCATGTACCTTACGGACAGAGGCCATCTGTGAAATGAATCATGACTACAACACCAAAAGGCCCACTACCCTGATAATGCCCCATCCCATAGCTGGGGAATTAATATATAACATTGTCATATTCTTGGTATGGCTAGGCTTGTACAGGCTCTTGTGCCTTTAGCCTAGTAATCACCTATTGAACCTATGAACTTATTTAATAGTTCTAGTGTACCTAAAAATAGTTGAGTTAACAACCTTGAACTTACAGTATACCCTGACAGTGGTAAAATAGTCTGTCTAATATATATTTTACATGTTATGTTCTAACCCTTATTATTTATATGTTAAACTACATGGTAAGGTATAGTAACAATAAACTGAGTTAGCTATTAAATAAAGAAGTAGATGAGATTAAAAGAGCAAGCAAGGTTTATTTTTTCTATTATGAGAGCCTGGATCAGACAGCACACCACCCTGCTTTGCTGTCCGATACTTGTGTGTAACAAAGAATGAAGTGACACTGCAGTAACATGTAAAGAACTGCAGCCTCTGTTATATGGTATGTCAGTGAGTGCTACCCACTCTGCTGCACTAGTACTGAACTCTTAAGTATGGCATTTACTTAAGGTGTGTTTTATTCAAAACCCTTAACTGGCATTAATTTCTTTGCTTTTACATATTTTTTTACCACCACATATTAAACTTTTATGAAAGATAGACTAAAGCAAGAGCTGCTGACCCTTTTCACGTACTCTTTTAGGCAGACTCTCTAACCATTAAAAATCTTGCCCTGATAAATATTTGATGCACCTCATTTCATCACTGCTGCAGTAGCCTAAGATATATGGCTTATGTCCTGCCAACAGTATAATGGCCAGCCAGTTTCCAAGACTTCATGACACCTTCCATATGCCAAACTGTTAGTCAGCTCAAGCTAAGTTGACTAAAAGATATGCATGAATACCAAGTCCTTTAGTGTTTTCCTGCCATCGGAGAGCCCTCCTTTATGGGCTTTTGAGGATCAACAGTCAGCTAATGATGTTCGATTGTTGAGCAGATAGGTTCCCTTTGGGGTAAAAAAAAGACTTCTACTTCATTTTTTTGTGACTGAAAACTTACATGTTTTTCATATTGGTCACTGCTGGAGTAGCCTAAGCTATATGGGTTATATCCTGCTTATGCTATAACAGCCAGCCAGCTTCTAAAGCTTCATGGGGCTATGTTAGTTAGGGACATTTTACTGTTGGCCTCTTTCTGTCAGAGACAGGGGGCCCAGATCACGGGTGAATTTTCAATTTCCCATCCAATGGTCAAGGTTTCATTTGAAAAGGTCCAGGGATGGACTCTGCTTCAATGGATGTGGAGCCTATTCCAGACTGTGGTGATCCTTGATACACATATTTGTATTATCAGCATGTTCTATTTATTTCACAAGCCAAGTTTAAATCCTTGAATGAATTGTGCCTAGTGCTATTCATTTGGCAGATTGCAAAATGTCCATCAGGGCTGTATCTGAGAATGCCTTATATGCCAGGCATGGATTGCCTCTCGGTATCCTGTAGGTGACTGAATATAGAGATAGGGATTTAAGGTGATCTGTATAGGATAATGTGTTTATATGCTGAATTTTCTTGGTGGGGAACCTCTGTGGCCATTCCAGCTGTTGCATATGCCTGGTTAGGTACATGCTGAAGTTGGCATTGTACTCAATGATGGGTCTGATAAAGGCTGAGTAAAGTAGTGTTATAACTTCCTTGGACCAGGATGTCATACTTATAAGCTGGGTGACAAAGAATGATTTTCTTACTATCTGAGCTACATGTGGGTCAAAGGCCAGATTACTCTCTACATATATTACCAGATCCCTAACTACTGTGATATCTCTTATAGGTGTCTTACCAATGGAGTAATTAACCCGGTGGACTTTTTCCGAAAAGGTGCTATTATGCACTTCTTGAGTTTTAATCTGTGGCATTGACACCAGTCATTTGTCTGTGTTAGACCCTCTTGCAGGATGTTAGTGTCATGAGGGAATCTATGATAGCTCCCATTCTACAGTCATCTGCAACGCTGGTTGCCCAGAGGCCCTTGAAATTAGCCTTGATATCCAAGAAGTAGATGCCAAAGAGGAGCAGTCCCATCACTAAGCCCTGAGGTACTCTGCTGGTGTCCACTCTCTTGGTGGAGGTCGAATCACCTATCCTGATCACTTGGGTCCAATCTGTGAGTCAGCTGACAAGCCAGCAAGTTGTGTAGTGATTTATGCTTATTTCAGTGAGTTTGTCCACAATACTTGAGTGGGGTATTACATCCAATGCCTTAGCCAGGTTTAGGCATACAGTATACATTGTTTCCCCTCATCCATTGCCTTGGTGACCCCCCTCAAAGAAGTCTGCTAGGATAAGTAGGAATGACCTTCCTTTGACAAAACCAACCTGGGATTGTTCCAGTGTCTGTAGGTTGCCAATGTGTTTGCTGATTATTTCCATGTTAATTTCTTACATGGCTTTGTATATTAGCCTAGTCATACTAGTGGGAGTGTAGTTTCAGGAGTCAGTTAATGGTCCATCCCTGTGAAAAGGGATAACCATTACAGTCCTCCATTCATGTGGTACATGCTGAAAAGTGACTCAAGTGGTCCGGGAAACTGGACCCATTAAGGCTGTGTTTTTGGCCTTAGCAAGTGCCACTTTGACATGCTCACTGATAATAGTTGGGAAGGGTATGCTAGCAGTGATTTCACAGGGGTAGGTGGAAGGGAGTGTGGGTGGAGTAAGAGCTGACATTGTCAGTGAGCAGATTCACAGTGTCACTCTGCTCAATAAAGGTGGTACCATTTACCACCAATTCAGCACTGCTGTGTGTTACCTTTATGTTTTCAGGCATAGCCTGAGAGGCTACCTTGACCTTGTAATTGACTTTGTTGTATTTAATTAGTACTCTAAGCTTCCTGTTTAGTTTAATTAGTGAGCTATTGTCATTATGAGAGTTGTTCTTTCTGATTTTGGCCATAACTTTTTTTTCCTTTTGTTATATACCATGTTAAGGTTGGGATTCTACCCGTGTGGTTTGTTTTTGGGTTTGTTTTGGGCTTACTTCTAAAACATAGTTGTACAGGGGTTATATGAACAATTCCACATAGACTACTGTGATCTCAGGGTTCAGAGGGGCTTTGAATGTTGACAAACTATCTCTTAATAGGATGTAGTTTGCTTTACAATAATTTCTGTTGTAGGTTTTCCTGGGTTTTCCAAGTTGATTTTTATTTTGAAGGATACAGCTTTGTGATCTGACTACACCACTGAGTTGTGACACGAGGTGGCAGTGCTTTCTCATACTGCTGAGTACCAGGTCAATTATGTTTAATGTCTGGCTGGAGTGTGCCATAGTGGTATTTGTAAGTAAACCACCAGATCCCAAATGAATGTGAAACCAAAGAATGTCCCAGTCAAGGAGCTGCTGAGCATATAGACCCCTGATATGCGATACAAAAGTAAAGGCAGGTTACCATGAAGTATATTCAATCTCCAAGTTGATGTCAATGTCCCAAAGTGAAGAAAACACCTTTCGGTTCTTGAGAGTCCAAAACGAAAACATCATACAGTTCCAATGAAAACGTTTATTAAAGTGAGCGCTTTCACGGCTATTACAAGCCGCTTCTTCAGACAAACAAACAGTGCGCTTACTAAAGCGCCAAATTTAAAATGTTTGCAGTTACGGAGGTTCCTCCCAAAACGCTGAACAATATTTAAAGTGCTAGTACTTAAATTATATTATACATTGCAGGTATTCTTTCAAATGGCAATAGCTGACATTCGCCAGCAGATAAAACGTGTGTGACTGAAAACATTTACTGACTTCACAATCTGCTACTAGTTGATACCCTACTGTGAACATACACCAACGTAAATATTACACAATTTATGTACGCATACACAAGTGATTAAAGGACTCTCTTATATACCCACGACTAATCAAATGGATATATAAGTTTGTGAAGATAATATATAAGAGCTATTTAAATATAAAACAACATCCGATACAGAAACTTAATAAATCACAATATAAATACCTATTGTCTAATACATTAAACTAACTACACGTACTGAGCTAAAATATGATAAAATATCAGGCTATATATGATGAAAATATATATATAAAAATATATATAAAAAAATATATATAAAAAATATTTGCCCATGCCTATATATGAAACATAACAGAAAACAAAATGAAATAAAAACAATGACATGCAAGCTGTCAAATCATGAATCTGCATTGAAGCAATATGCTATATGAAGAAACAATGGAACTGCAGAAGGTAAATGTTTGTATATATGTGTGCCTACCCACTCCAAGGTAAACTAGCTGTAAAAATATAATAGACTTGCTTCAATGCAGATTCATGATTTGACAGCTTGCATGTCATTGTTTTTATTTCATTTTGTTTTCTGTTATGTTTCATATATAGGCATGGGCAAATATTTTTTATATATATTTTTTTATATATATTTTTATATATATATTTTCATCATATATAGCCTGATATTTTATCATATTTTAGCTCAGTACGTGTAGTTAGTTTAATGTATTAGACAATAGGTATTTATATTGTGATTTATTAAGTTTCTGTATCGGATGTTGTTTTATATTTAAATAGCTCTTACATATTATCTTCACAAACTTATATATCCATTTGATTAGTCGTGGGTATATAAGAGAGTCCTTTAATCACTTGTGTATGCGTACATAAATTGTGTAATATTTACGTTGGTGTATGTTCACAGTAGGGTATCAGCCAGCGGCAGATCGTGAAGTCAGTAAATGTTTTCAGTCACACACGTTCTATCTACTAGCGAATATCAGATATTACCATTTGAATAAATACTTGCAATGTATAATATAATTTAAGTACTAGCACTTTAAATATTGCTTAGCGTCCTTGGGAGGAACCTCCGTAACTGCAAGCATTTTAAATTTGGCGCTTTAGTAAGCGCACTGTTTGTTTGTCTGAAGAAGCGGCTTGTAATAGCCGTGAAAGCGTTTACATTAATAAACGTTTTCATTGGAACTGCATGGTGTTTTCGTTTTGGACTTTCAAGAACCGAAAGGTGTTTTTTCTTTTTTCTACTTTGGATCATTGACATCAGTTTGGAGATTGGATATATTCCATGGTAGCCTGCCTTTACTTTTGTATCGCATATCAGGGGTTCATACGCTCAGCAGCTCCTTGACTGGGACATTTTTTTGGTTTCATAGTGGTATTTGTGTTAATAAAGTCCAGAAAACGTTGTGCCTGCAAGTTAGGGGCAGTGTACGTTTCTCAATCTATACAACAGTAGTTAAAATATCCCATGAATAGGGTATTTCGTTGGATGGTGAGTGTCTCCAGCAGATCATGGTATGAGTTATGGGATTCTTATGGCATAAATAATGACCTATAGCTTGCTAGAATGTTTTAAGGGACTTCATCTATGGTAATTTGCAAGTGTATGAACTCCAGGCCATCATGCTGTTAACCAACCTAGAGGTATACTTGTTGCTTATGTAGTTCAAGGCACCTCCACCTTTAGTCCCTGCCTGTATGGCTGATGTTCTAAACGTGTGGGAGACACTGAAGCCTTGCATTATGAGAGTACTGTCTGTGGCTTTACACCATGTCTCAGTACTGGCACAGATTTCTAAATTCTCCAGAGTGAGGAGAGCTTGTAGGGTGTGGAGCTTCTTATTAAGACTCTTAACATTGAGCCAGTAACTCCTTTAGGTTCCTTTGGGTTTTATTTGCTAACCTGGCAATTTTGTCAATATGTATATAGATATACAGATAGATGGATAGATAGAATGATAGATATAGATATAAATGTGTATCTATCTATATTATATATATATATATATATATATATATATATATATATATATATATATATATATATCTATATATATATATATATATATATATATATATATATATATGGGTCTAGGACACATGCTCGACTAGCATATGTCCGAATCACAAAACATCGAACATACATACACGAAAGGGCTTAACATCTAAAAGCGCTTCAGTGTATGTGTAGTTCAAAAAAAAAAATTCTACATTTCTGCAGGGGGGCTTTGCCCTCCTGCATGCCCCCCCCCACTTTATTATTCTCACTCCGAGATCGCACTACAGTGGGGAAGAGGGAATTTTCCCTTACCCGCACTGTAGTCTGATCTACGAAACAGGCACACATACACAGAAGCACTTGTCGATGTTAAGTGCTTTCGTGAATGTGTGTTCGATGTTTTGTGATTCGGACATATGCTAGTCGAGCATGTGTCCGGATCCCATATAGATATATATATATATGGTTCTACCTGAGATAGTCGACACTCCAGAACACCGACAAGTGAATTGCGAGCGCCAGAAGATCGACAATGTAGAAGACCGACGCGACGGATTAAAACACCGACGCCGAGGATGCCGACATGGGAAAAGGCTGTGTAAGTATGCGGTAGTGACGGACGTTAGTGTGCGAGTAAGGTAAGTGTGGATATTGACGGTCTGTGGGGATAGGGGTGGGTTAAGTGAGTTAGGGTCAGTGCGCGGGTTAGGTAAGTGTGTGGTAGTGATAGTCTTTGGGTTAGGGGCGGGTTAAGTGAGTTAGGGTTAGGGAGTGGGTTAGGTAAGTGTGCGGTAGTGATAGTGTTTGGGTTAGGGGCGGGTTAAGTGAGTTAGGGTTAGGGACTGGGTTAGGTAAGTGTGCGGTAGTGATAGTCTTTGGGTTAGGGGCGGGTTAAGTGAGTTAGGGTTAGGGCGCGGGTTAACTGAGTATGCGATAGTGACGGACCTTAGGGTTAGGGTTTGGGTTAGGGTTGTAGATAGTTGTGTATGTGAGGTTTAGTGTGGGTTTGTAGGGATTTTGGTGTGCTTGTGTTGTGTGTTTGGTTTTTGGACAGGGGATGTGTTTTGTTTGTTGATTGTTGTTATTGTGGTGTGTGCAGTGTATGCAGTTTCGTGTTTGTGTACCGTCGGTTATTTTGTTGTCGGGCATGTGAGGTTTCGTGTTTCTGCACTGTCGATTATGTGGTGTCGGTGATTGCGTTGTCGGTGTTCTGGGGTTTCGATTATGTCAGGTAGAACCATATATATATATATATATATATATATATATATATATATATAAATCTCAATTACATACTGTATTTATGTTTTCATGGAATATACAGAGTCTACTGTGATACATGAAGTATCATGTACTGCTAAGGGGCAAAACCACAGACTTAGATCCCTAATCCTGTAGTACAATGTATCACACAAACCAGATCCTCACACACTCCATTTATCTTGTCTTGTGTGATTTTTATGTTATAGTAGTGTTTCCCATTTACTTCAGTGGACTGTTAATTACTTGATTTTCTGAGGAGTAACATTACTGGTGGTTTGCATAAGAGTTTTTATAAATGCACTGTCTTAAGAATGATTTTCTCATGTAGTTTTTTTAAGTGTCAGTTCATTTATCTGATGTATTTTTGTAGTTTAGTGAAGTTTAACTTTGAATTAATTAGTTTTACATCTTGTTATTATATCAAGCTTATTAGTTAATTTAGATTTTTAGAATGGGGTCCATTTTACTGGAAAGTATCTTTTCTGACTGGCTAATTGTGGGTAGTTTGAGCATTCTCTTTTTTTCTTTTCTTTTAATATTTTTTCATTTTAAAAGAACTCATTCATGTGCAGTGGCTGATTTAGGTGGCTAGTGCTTTTAGTTGTCGTGTATGAATGTAGCTTTTATTTGCATTGTTTAAAGATATTTATTTGTCCCTACCAACTAAGTATCATGGGAAAATTCAAAAACAAAACACCCTGGTGGTCCATTGCAGTTTCGCAAGCAATAATGCCCAACAGGGTGTGTGTTAATGTGTTATTAATGCCCACCCAGGTGTGCTGTAAGCCCGACGCTGCAGGCAGAGGGCCTCTACATCCCTGGAAGCACATCAAGTACACATTAATACATACCCTAGGTAGCATTATTGTGCTTAGAGAATGAGGTCTCTGTAAAATTGCTGTGTTTTACTTACTTATTTATTATTTTTTATTGCTGTATTTTTTTTAATATATTTTGGATGTAAAATAGTTCCTCTGCCTAATGTTTCAAAGTTGCTGTAGCATATATAAATGGTGTTAGAGGAAGCATTTTATATCCAAAATATATCCTTTTTAAAAATATCTAGATATTTGCTTTATTCTTTGGTCCCTTACTGCTAAAATGGTTTCTTGCCAGCCATTGGGTATTGAAGTCACTAAATAATGACATACATTTGACTTTCAGACTTTATTTTCTTCAAAAAATTCATGTTAACTCAAATCCTGTTATTTAAATTACTTTTTAATTTTTTAAGTATAACATTTAAAATGTGTTCCTAGTTTGTTGCCTTTGTTCCCCCTTTATTTTAGGCTTTATCCACATTTCTTGAGCTAAAATATCAAGAGCTACGCAAACTTCTTATCTGCTGCTGCCAGCGTTCCATTGATCTCACTGCCTCAACCTCTGTCACACAGTCACTGCCCCCACCCCCCCACCCCCAAACACACACACCTGTACTTCAGGAAGTGCATGCTAACACAAGTCCTATTATTGCAGCAACTTTGGGATTTTTTAAAGAAGAATATGTTCTTGCTTTGAGCCTTTGTTCTCCCTTACGTTGACTGAATATAATGTAAAATAATGTAAGAAGTGAGTGGTATGAAAATCTCTTGACTGCTGCTGCCAGTGTTGGATCACTCTCACTCTTCACTCTCTTTCTCTCTCTCTCTCTGTCACTCACACACATTACGCTTTCATGCACACATTCACACACACAGACAGAAACATAAACACAGAAACACACACACACATACACACACGCACGCACACACCCACACACACACACACACACACACACACACACACACACACACACACACACACACACACACACTTTTTTCTGTTATATTTAGATTTTACCCTCGCTAAACAGCGAGTGTAAAATAACATCTCAGTCATTGTCGCTTTAACTCACATACACGCATACACACACATACAAACACATAATTCTGTTTTTCAGATTCTTTATTTTTCAATATATTTTACACTCACTAAACAGTGAAGTGCTGTTTAGCGAGCGTAAAACAATGGTGACCATTTTGTTTTTTTAAGTCCAAGTTCCACAGCAGCTTGATATGCTGTCGTGAAGTGGCAGACTCATATTTCAGCAGACATTACTTGTATATTAATGCCCTGCTGGAGAACATTTGTTCAGCAGTCAGGGTACTGATGTACAGTTTGTCCATTTTCTAATACAGTTTAGACTATGCAGGGAGTGCTACAGCACTCAGCTTTGACAGCAAATGCAATACTAGCATTTAAAAGCAGATAAGCACTAAAGAGCAATCAGGATTGGCCAATTGTGCCCCCAACACTTTGCACCCAGCCAGTTATGCAGCAACTGACTCAAAAGGTAAATTTTTCCAAATGAATCCATCAGTTAAAGTAATAAAATAATTCAGTGCAAAGAGGGCCCATAGCTAATAGTACTCTAAGGGAAGGAACTGTGCAAACTGAGGAAGATGAATTTAGCCTATCACATCTGTTGGCCATTGTCTATACTCATACCAAGTTGGTATGGCCTGGAACTCCTTACTTGTATTCATCAGATCAATACCCTCCCTCCAGTCCTTTAAAACCATTCTGAAAGACTTCCTAGAAAATCTGGCACCATTCTTGCTCAACCCCAGGATAAACTATATCTCCATATGTGAACAAGTACCTATTCCTATGTTACACCGCTTTACTCTCCTTTCCTCACTCACTTCCTTCCTTACTTCGATCAGTTTCTCTTCCCTGACTCTTTCTAAATATGCCAAATCCCTGTTTTTTTTTTTCTCACTTCATATTGCAGTTATTGCATCTTTATATTATACTAGCTTCCTTTCATTTATCTACAAACTGGCTAAAATTTCTGTGACTATCAAATCATTGCTATAAAAGTTGTATCTATTCTTAGCCAATGTTTTCACATTATGTCACATTTGGTATAATTATATTAACTGTAGATATTTTTTATTCTTTTTGAAAAGTGTAAAATTATTGCTGTTAAAATGTTTTTGTTATACTATGTCAACAGCAAACTGTCCTTTGATCATTACATATGCAGAATTGCAAGAAAGTACTTTTTCATTGCACAGCTTATATAAAAAGTTATGGCGTATTAGTCCACGGATGTAATCTTTTGATTGTAGTCTGCACTCATTACGCCAATTACTGAGCATAATGCCTCTTTCTATATGCACTTGTCAAAACACCTATCAGAGCAGGAATAACAACAATGCTTCCACACTATGAACATCAAGGGCCTAAATCATACAATCTGTAAAAGCCATCAGTAGAGATATACTCCAGGGTTCAATTTTGTGGGATGCTCGTCTTGGGCATTTATGTCTCAGAGGTCAAGGCTAATGTTAAGGGCTTGTGGATGACCACATTTGAAGTTTGTAAACTAGTTGCCATCATAATTTTTCCAGAGAACCAAACACAGCTGATGTCAAAAACCATGGATGAAAACTAAATGTCAAGAATTGTACAATCATATCCTTTGGTAAGCATGACTTATCTTGAAACTATCACATTGACAAAACCCCTAAAAATTGATCAGTAATCTGGGGACCTATGTTGACAGCAAACTGTCCTTTGATCAACCTGTATCCAGAATTGTAAGGAAGTTGTTTTTCAGCACACAGCTTTTATGTAAATGTATGGTATCTTGGTCCAGAGATGTAATTATTCCACTGTACTCTGCACTTATTAGACCAGTTATTGAGTATAATGCCCCTTTCTATATGTGCCTGTGCAAACACTTGTCACAGCTGGAATAACCGCAATGTTTCCTAACTAAAAATATCAATGGCCTAAATCATAAAAAACTATACAGACCATCTCTAATCCTTGTCCTGCTTCATCGTATCATACAGGCTACTGGCAGGTGGCCTTTGTCTCTCATATAGACCTGCAATTGTCCCTCTCCTGTTGACTTATTGCACATTCACAAGTCCAATGGTGGCTTAATTCGGCAAAATAAATTAAACATGTTGGATGGGTAAATATGAATCACAGAGAACTTTGCTTCTGTGGAACTGTCTTCTACTCCACATAAAGCAAAGTACTTTTCTTTCTCCATTCATATGTAATTTGGATGAATGGATGGGTAACTGCAAATTCACCCACAGTTTACAAGACTTGTCCCTCATGGATAGCAACATACAAATGTCCCAACATCCTTGCTCTGACTGTCTCTGGGTTATTTGTACACAAAATATAAGGGCTAAAACCTAGTGTGGGAATGTAAGGCTAGGTTTTTAAAGATCCTCACAGATCAGTAGCCAAGTAACTACCTGTGAACCTATGAACCTATGTAAGTAAGAAGGTAAAGTAACTACATAAGGTTGCAAACAAAAAATCAATGACTATTCCCCAATCTTTCTAGTGGACTTTCTATTGAGAGATGTTAGGTCTACTGGGGGAAAGTTGAGACTCTTATGTACCATAGGAAGCAATAAAATATTGATACTGCAGATTTTCAAAACCAGTTTAAACATGTTTTTCAGACAATATGCCTATAGACACCGCTTGATCCAAAAGTTCTGCAAAAGCATCCGGCGGGTCAGACACAAATTATATTGTTAATTTCATATATTCCACAGAGCAATTCATATCCAATCAAAATTGTATAGCCATTATTGCAATCTTACCACCCTTTTCAGCAGATTTGACCACCAAATCATTGTTAGTAGACTAAACCGGCAAAGCTTGCAACTCCTCTTTAGTTAAACTAAACATCACTGTTAAGGGTTTTACCTTCAAAATGTATTTCCTTTTTTTTACAGCATCATAAAAAAATATGAAAGGTGTGGCAAGTAAACAGCTGAACATAACCTGACTGACTCTTAAAAGCGGCTTTATGAAAAATACAATCCAAACATTAAGAGGAAATATCTGAATTGACATCCCTTTGTTGGGAAAAAAAGTATCTCAAATGTGAATTGTTAATAAACATCCATAAGTTTTACAAAATCTCAGACTGAGACATAAAAGAGATTGGAATGAACTTAACACCTTTCACTAATACAAATCTAAGTTCAGAAGTATTTACATCACCAACTGTTCCAAAAAACTGAATTACTTTTCCTTACCTTGTAAATCAGGGGTCTCAAACTCATATGAACATGAGGGCTGCATAATGACTACTGCCACATTCAGCATAGGACCACAATTTCCAAAACAAAAAGAAAGGTAGTCTGTGAATTCTCTCTCTCTCCCCCTCTATGTATATATTCATGTGTGCACAATACATATGCATATATATTGCATGTCATGATTTATTTAAAACACACACACACACGCATGCACACATACACCATATTTATTTCATTTCATAATTTATTAAATGTGCATATGTAGTTGTAAAAAATCTCTTTACATATAACAAAGTACACATGAAAAGTTACAAGTTATAGGCACATAATTCAGACAGTACTTTTTCAATAACTTCTTGAATATTGGAACACTGCCACGTCTAAAGGCAATATTGTGAAAAAAGTCAATGAAAAATAGACATTTTGAGTTTTAGGCTGGGAAGCATAGAGAAGCACTGCACACCTTTTTACCGTTGTTTTTCGAAGGGGCTGCTGCAAGATGAGGCATATAACGAATCAGACGTGTTAGGTACTGAATACTGCTGCCAGCTGGACAAAGGAGCATATAGTAAACAGAAGCACAGTGTTAACAGATGAAGCTGCCCTAGGCTTCTTCATGGCTGAAACAGTACTCCAAAAAAGGCGCTTGACTGATATGATAGACAATAAAATGAAAGCAGGTTAGTGTAGCTGCATTAATTTGTGTTCACATGTGCAGTGCAGCACAATGTAGGTGCAACTCACATTTGTCCTGTACAAGAAAGTCATTATAGATGCCATCTGATTGACTACTCTGGGGCAACATATCAGTATGACTACACTATGCATCATATAAATAGGGAGGAGATGGGTAGATAGGATAATAAGGAAAGTAAGAAGAGAACCAGAAAAAAATTATACAAGGATAAACATATGGTAAGAAAGGTGATGGGAAGAAAAGAAGGGTAACTTTTATGTTAAGAAAGAGCCTTGTTTTCATGTATGGAAGGATAGCTGGAGAGGGTAGTGCAGAAAAGTTGCAAAAGGAGTACAGAAAGAAGGGAAGGTAGCAGAGACAGACAGACGTATGTAAAACACAGATAGAAAGTGGTGGAAGACACATTAAAGGTGGGGAAGATAGTAGATGGACATAGACATGCAGAGGGTGGATTGGTGGTGATAAGGATGGTGGGACAATGAACAAGAAATGGGGAATGACACATAAATGTGGGTCTTTCGTGTCATGTGACTCTGCAAGCCATGCCAGAAAGCACTTCATGTTACAGTGTTGGACATCCAGTTGTTGCCTCCAGCCACTCCACCTCATGGTGGGAGACCAGGGCAGACCCCTTCTGACCATTCCTGGAATAGAAGTCTTTGCTTCATCAGAGGTTTTCTCAGAGAGCTTCACTGAACCTCTCCAGTTCATATTCAGCAAGAGAATTACTGTCTTGCTACTGAGTGACAGTCTTGGTGGTTGCAGATAACCCAGCTGCAGATGCTTTGACCATAGCAGGCAAAATAAGACACGACCATACCTTCTTCTCCTCTTCCTCTGCAACAACTAATCCTGCAGAAGGAGGACACAATGGGAAATGTTTACTTCTGACATAGTAGCAACACAGAACTGCCACAGACAGCATCACAGCCCACTAAATGGAGATTTGCTGCTGCCTTTAGTGACATATAGCCATGTTCAAATCACTGTGATCAACTGCTGCGAAATAAAGTGCATTCGTAAATATACATCTAAAACCAATAACATACCTGAACAAGCTAGCACTGGAAAAAAAGGATAAAAACATGTAAAATACATCTCTGGCTGTTTCTCCCTAACTTGTATCCCCTACTCTCAAGGCAGGTCAGGATGGCGCTGATTCAGGTCACTGTAGCAATGTTCACATGGTGGCAGCAAGTAACATCCTAGCAAGGATTTGTTAAGTATCCACTTGTTGTAAAGACCCATCCTAATGCCCTTCAGGAGCTCATGGAAGCCTCTGTGTAGGAAGAACAAGAAAACCTTGCTTTCTGTGGCACACCATGCTGGAGCTCTGCACTCCATAATGCCTGAAGTGGCCATGACCACTCAGCCAGGTCAGCTTAAGGAGCAAAATTGTAACCTTATGCCTATGGATGCTTGCATAGCTCTCAACCTCTCAGCACAAAAGATCTGGACAAAGCCAAAAATAATGGTGGCGACAAAGCCCCAAAAATAGGGACAAATTTTAAATATTGCTCTTATAAACTTAGAAAGTTGCTGGAATAAAAGGTCTTATGTTGCCATGCATTTTCTGAAGGATATGACTTCTGAAACTCAAATACCTGTCATTATTTAGTGAATTCTGTCCTCACTGATTTGCCACAAAAATGCAGAAAATCACACATTTTATAAGGAACAGACTAAAATATGAGGCAAAAATCTTGACATTCTGTGAAAATCTAGGCAGTTGAGAGGTATGCTTGTTTTAGATTATGTCATACAATGTAGAGCTGTGTCATGGAGCTATGGATATAAGCATGCCAAATGCATTCACATACTTGCCACATGCCTCATGGTCATAGTAACATGCATGGCTACTACCAGCATTTATGGGTAGTACAGTGCTCTATAGTAGTGATTCAAATACAGTGGCACTAAGTAGCATTATTAACATAACAGCCACACTACGTGTTCCATTTTGGCAAGATAGGAAGCAGTGGTGCCATCTTGTACAACCTTGCTCAATGCCATATAACTCATATAACTGTGGAATATGGCAATTTCAAGAAAAGGCCTGTAGACTTGCCTCTTTAAAATGTTAAGGAAAGATTTTTTGAGTTTGGGAAGGAGTCCTTCATGGTAAAGTACCTCAGCAAAAATAACAAGACGTGATGGATATCAGGAACAGTAAGGTAGACAGGGTGATTTGTATGTAATTAGAAACCTAGGACACTGGTATGACACTGCAGACTTTGCATGTCGTTTTGGGTGGAGCAACCTTGTACAATAGAAACATTGTAAAGGGCAAAATATAGAGGTTTTAGGGGTTCTAGGAACACATGTTGAGGTATAGCTTCATACTGTAAAGTGAGTGCTATACATAATAGTAGTAGTAGTAGTAGTGGCTGATAAAAAGGTGCATATATGGGTGTTGGGGCCTGTGGCCATGGGTACAGTACAAAAATGGTGGGGGGATAGTGAGATTGTGAAAAGCATCATGTATAAAACGAACAGAGCCACGGAAACCTTGCTCAAGCAATCCAACTGAACAGTAAAAGCAGAAACAAACTGCTACAAAGAGCCAAACAGTATATCCTTAACGCCAATTTATTAGGAAACGTTTTCGCCTTGCTTACTAGCTTGGCTTCCTCAGAGGAAATTTAAAAACCAATTTCAAAGTGCAACATATATATAAAATCAGAAGGAAGTGATGTCATTAATCACCTTTTTAAAGAACATTTACATATCAAAAAAATCAACTAAATATTTGTTAGTAAATAAATGTTCACATTTCATTTAAATGCAAAGACAATGTTGTATGAAAATTATATAATACTACTTAATAAACAGTGTATAATACCACTTAATAAAAAGTCGTTTATAATCAATAATTACATATCTGCTTAAAGGGTAAAAGAACCCTTTAATAAGGTTCAATTTATTAGAAATTGTAATAAAACATAATTATATACTGTCTCTAGACTGTTAGTTTAAATCAATACAGTACTAAATGTAAGCACCTGTGATGGCTACGTAAACAGCCAAAACAACAGAAAATGTTGAATAAAAATAAAAATAAAAATAAAAATAAAAATACACTCCAAATCTTAAAACAGCAAATTCAGGCTGTCCAAGTAAAATCTAGATCTAGTCAACGAGAGTAACTTCTTAATTTTAAAACTGGCATAATATTACAATTATCATTTAATCCAGGAAGATGAAAGGCATCTGTCCTGAATTGCCACTCTAATTCTTTAATTTCCAAGAGTAATGTAGTAGGACCCCCTCTAATTGGTGATGTCATTTGGTCAATCGCCATGAATGAAAAACTATGCCCTTCATGATCCATTAAATGCTTAGCCAGGGCATTGTTTTCATTTCTATTGTTCATGGCGTAAATGTGCTCATACATTCTGTCCCGTAATCTGCGGTCCGTCTTTCCTATATAAAAGACGGACAGCAGTTACAACGACATAAACTACAGATTTACTTTCACAATTGAGGATACCTAATGTTATACTTAGTACCTCTCACTATGAATGTCTGGCCAGACCTGATTTTACTACATCTATTGCAAAAACCACATGGGTACATACCCAACTTTTTGTTGAAACTTTTGTCTAAAGTATTCCTCTGTAATAGCTCTTTTAAATTCATGTTTCTTTTAAAAACAAATTTAGGAAAGTGCCCAAATTTCTTCACTAAGTTAGGGTTACTCAGGATGAGATCCCAATTCTTCTGAATAATTGTGACAATTTCCCTAGAGTCAAAGCTAAATGTGGTCACGTAGCACAAAGCTGGATCAAAATCAGTTGTTTCTTTGGGAACCCCAGAGTCAGTCCCCAACAAACAAGCATGGGTGGATGTAAAAACAACATCCTGTTGTGGGTCTATGTTCAGAGCAACATTAGATAAAATTGCCTTGATATAAGTCACGAAAATACCCCCTTATTCTTTTTTGTGCTACTTGGATCTCATTAAGGGATGCTTCGGCATACGCAGGGGTCTCCAAAATGGAAAACATTTTTTCTTTATAAGTTTGGTCATCAAATATCACTATGTCGATGTCATTACTGAGATTTTATAATACCTCAGAATTTTTGAAATTCACCCACAATTTTTCGACATCAAGTATTGATTATCTTGATGTGAAGCTTGAAAAAGATTTCCAAACATGTTCTTTCATTTCAAAGATACATAGAAAACCCACGTACTGCAACTCATTCTTGCATTTCTCTAGCCACCATCCTTATAGACAGAAGAAAGCTATTGTCAAAGGACAATTTGTTAGAGCAGCAAGAATGTGCAGTACGATGGAATACTTTTATGAAGAATGCACTTTGCTAACAGAGATGTTCTTGAAGCGAAAATATCCATCTAAATTTGTGTGCGAGATTTTAAACGAAGTGACTTTAAAAAGAAATAATGTTTTTTACAAGGCAATTTTATCTAATGTTGCTCTGAACATAGACCCACAACAGGATGTTGTTTTTACATCCACCCATGCTTGTTTGTTGGGGACTGACTCTGGGGTTCCCAAAGAAACAACTGATTTTGATCCAGCTTTGTGCTACGTGACCACATTTAGCTTTGACTCTAGGGAAATTGTCACAATTATTCAGAAGAATTGGGATCTCATCCTGAGTAACCCTAACTTAGTGAAGAAATTTGGGCACTTTCCTAAATTTGTTTTTAAAAGAAACATGAATTTAAAAGAGCTATTACAGAGGAATACTTTAGACAAAAGTTTCAACAAAAAGTTGGGTATGTACCCATGTGGTTTTTGCAATAGATGTAGTAAAATCAGGTCTGGCCAGACATTCATAGTGAGAGGTACTAAGTATAACATTAGGTATCCCCTCAATTGTGAAAGTAAATCTGTAGTTTATGTCGCGTTGTGTAACTGCTGTCCGTCTTTTTATATAGGAAAGACGGACCGCAGATTACGGGACAGAATGTATGAGCACATTTACGCCATGAACAATAGAAATGAAAACAATGCCCTGGCTAAGCATTTAATGGATCATGAAGGGCATAGTTTTTCATTCATGGCGATTGACCAAATGACATCACCAATTAGAGGGGGTCCTACTACATTACTCTTGGAAATTAAAGAATTAGAGTGGCAATTCAGGACAGATGCCTTTCATCTTCCTGGATTAAATGATAATTGTAATATTATGCCAGTTTTAAAATTAAGAAGTTACTCTCGTTGACTAGATCTAGATTTTACTTGGACAGCCTGAATTTGCTGTTTTAAGATTTGGAGTGTATTTTTATTTTTATTTTTATTTTTATTTTTATTCAACATTTTCTGTTGTTTTGGCTGTTTACGTAGCCATCACAGGTGCTTACATTTAGTACTGTATTGATTTAAACTAACAGTCTAGAGACAGTATACGAATTATGTTTTATTACAATTTCTAATAAATTGAACCTTATTAAAGGGTTCTTTTACCCTTTAAGCGGATATGTAATTATTGATTATAAACTACTTTTTATTAAGTGGTATTATACACTGTTTATTAAGTAGTATTATATAATTTTCATACAACATTGTCTTTGCATTTAAATGAAATGTGAACATTTATTTACTAACAAATATTTAGTTGATTTTTTTGATATGTAAATGTTCTTTAAAAAGGTGATTAATGACATCACTTCCTTCTGATTTTATATATATGTTGCACTTTGAAATTGGTTTTTAAATTTCCTCTGAGGAAGCCAAGCTAGTAAGCAAGGCGAAAACGTTTCCTAATAAATTGGCGTTAAGGATATACTGTTTGGCTCTTTGTAGCAGTTTGTTTCTGCTTTTACTGTTCAGTTGGATTGCTTGAGCAAGGTTTCCGTGGCTCTGTTCGTTTTTTACAAAAGCATCATGTATGGCAGATAAACTTTATGCATATAAAGGAGTAGGGAAAGGTGGCTATATGTCGGATCATCCCACAACATTTCATTCACATACACTCACTGTTCTACTCACAGGTGTGTATGTACCAGCATGGCCACTCAAGAGAGGCAAAACCTATAGAAATTTAGTATCTAAGAAAATGATGTGATACCATGTATGCAGAGGGTATGCAATATGTACCTCCTGGACAAAGTTGCTGTAGACAAGTAGCACTGGAACCTGCTTTGGCAGGGAGTGGTACAGGAAGTGAATGCTGTGGTCGGCCATAAGAAATCCCTGCAAGTGGACTGATAGCATGTTACTGATATGGTACTGCATGCAAAAGAAAATTTTGGGGACATTGTGATGCACAAATTCATAACAGAGAGAAAACCACTCACACAGAAGCATATCGTAGAGGCTGAAAACTTGATGACTCTTGCTGTCTTGGAAAGCTGACAACAAGCACCCAGTCTGACCTCCTTGAGAAGGACAACAAGGCAATGGATGAGATCAAGATAATGCATACTGAATACCCTGATTTGTTCAAGGCAATTAACACAATACCTCACTCATGTACGGTAAATAAACTCATGGAATTAAGCATAACCCCCTATGTTACATGCTGAATAGCCAGCTAGCTCTCAGGTAGAATGCAAGAAGTTAGGATAGGGTATCCACCTCCACAAAAAGACCAGTAACTGGTGGAGACCCTCAGAGTTCTATGCTGGGTCCACTTTTTTTTAGCATCTACTTTCCAGAAGTTAAGGCCATCATTAAGGGTCTCTGGCTTATAAAGTTTGCTGATGATTGCAAATTAGAAGCCATCATACAATCCCCCCAAAACACGAACATCCTTCCAAAAAGGACTATCACAGACAAATAACTGTTGCCAGAATTATGGTTTAAAACTTAATGCCAAGAAATGCATAATAGTGCTCTTTGGGAAGTCAGCTACCCCAGGAACCTACCTCATTAACAATGCACCCTAATATTGGACCCAGTAGTCTGATATTTGGGGATTTGTGTAGACAGTAACTTGGCTTTCAACCAACATATTTCTAAGGTATTAAGCCAATCATTCCACATACATAGGTGATTACCAGGCTAATGGCACAAGAGCCTTAACAAGCCTAGCTAATAATACCCTGGATATGACAATATTATATCTTAATTCCCCAGATATGGGATGGGGTAGTATCAGGTTATTGGTATTTGGGTGTTGGAGCCGTGAGTCATTTTACAGATTGCCTATGTCCATAAGGAACATGGGAAGTATCCCAGGAGTGAATTTACAGTTCATCATCCATTTATTCAAATTATTTTTGAAGAGAGTGAGGAACAGGCTTTGTTTTATGAAGATGGGAAGTTTATTCCATAGACAAGGTAGCCTTTGGGATCTCTCCAGCAAGTTCTGTTAGAGTCACAAATAAGGTTTAATTCCACGGAACAGATAACCCTCATATAATTTTACTTGTGAGCATGTATCATTTTCATCAGGGCTGGATCAAAGAATGCCTTGTAGTTCAGGCATAAATCCCCTCTCAACAACCAGTACGAGATGGTGTAAAGGGATATGGCCTTTATTCGGTCTGCATAAGACATGCATCTTATGCTTTGTATATTTTTAGTGAGAAACCTCTGTGGCTGCTCCAGTTCGTGTAAGTGCCTTGTTAGGTACATGCAGGAGGGAGCAGTGTACTTGATTATGAGCCAAAATATTGCCAAGTACAATGACACTATGACTTCCTTTGATCTTGATGCCATGCCTTTACTTATAAGTTGACCCACACTGAAGGATTTCCTCATTACCATAGCTGACTAGTGGTCACATTTAAGTTACTATCTATTTGTGTTCCTAGGTCCCTCACCACTGTATCTACTTTTAGGGTTGTGCTATCAATATAATAATTTGCAGGGATATCTGATTTACCAAAGGGTATGATTGCATATCTTTTTAGCATTTAATCTCAGACCATGTTTTGTCATTTTTACACCTGTTTGTAGGATGTCAGCATTGTTTGTGGATTCAGTGATTGCTTCCAGCTTGCAGTCATCAGTGAACTTGGTGAGCCAGATGTCCCCAATGTTAGCCTTCACTTCAAAGAAGTATATACCAAACAGAAGGTGTACCAAACACTGAGTCCTGTGGGACTTGACTAGTAACAGATTTCTTATCGGTAATGGATCCACCTATCTGGGTAACATGTGCCCTATTAGTGAACTAGTTGGCTAGCCATCTGATGATGTAGGGGTCTGTGCCTAACTCAGTATGTTTATCTTTGATCTCTGAGCGGGGTGTGACATCCCCACTCTGGGCAGTAGCCTGAATCCTCACCACTGACACTGGAGAGGGGCATTCACTTGGAATACAAATGGATACACTCAGTATTTCCAGATGCAGACCTTTTTGCATCAAGCACGATTTCCCTGAAGAGAACACAGGGAACATACTCAGGCCAGTGTCTGAGTTTCAATCTCTGTCTCTCCCCACGTCCACAGTAGGGCTCCCCACTGGTACAGCTGTAAGGTTAAGTCCTGAGCAGAGTGACAAAGCCAAGTCCTCCAGCACCCTCTCTGTCAAACCAGTGCTTCGTGCCCCTACTCCAAGCAGCTAACAGACACACACTTTGAGATTTAATTTTCACACACACACACACACACACACACACACACACACACACACACACACACACACACACACCTGCCTGCAAAAGGCTGGCACAGATTACCCACTCTACCAGCTCTGCCCAGACTGCCACCAGTCAGTTATTATAAGGCTCTTAAAAGGGTATCCAATTATACTGAATGAAATTAATATTAATGCAAATGGTAATGTTGACAAAACAGAAAGGCTTTCAGGAGTTGCTAGGGTTATCACCAAATAAATATATAGAAATGCACTCAAACTTAAATGTTTTCTAAAAAACAGCCACAATGAGAAGTTTAAATACTTTTAATAAATAATAAAAGTACATGAAAATGCTAAATATCTATTTACAGTAAACACCAGAGTTTCAGCCACAGGAAATATTAAAATGACACAGATGAATAGATTCATACATTTGCAGAAAAACAGTACTTAACTAATGTCAATATATTTTCCTGACTAATCTAAATATTTACTATTCCCTAGTCCACTTACTACAGCAAGGCAAAATGAAGTAGGTGAGGAATCCTTCTGTGTCATGTTACAAGAAAAAGATGTCCCAGTCTGACTGAGAAACTTCTCAATATAGGTTCATAGGTTGGTACTAGACTATTGGCTCTAGGGCCTATAGAAGCCTAGCCATAACAATTCCCTGGCTATTTCTTCCCACAGTATTTACTTCCCTGGACCCCTGTCTAGCAGGGTGACTGACGTGATCCCTGGGGTGAATTTCCTATCTCCTATCCAATCATCAAGGTTCCTTTTGAATATTTAAATATTTCTGGGGTAGCTTACAGAATGACATCACATCTGGTCATCTGACTTTGTTTCCCACACTATGACCAACACTAGAAGCTGCCAGGATTTTAACATCTATGGGTTACCATACACACAGATAGACCTTTGCTCAGATCTGCTGCAGTTCCTGGAAGTCATAAAACAATTTCAAACCTCTACCCCTCTTACAGAGCTTCTATACCAGGCTTCTCCCAGACATTTTGTCTGTGGCTCTAATCAGAACTGTAAGATACAATCTTCATGGCCTAATTTAATTTCAGCTCTTTTACAAAATTTAACAAAAGAAACACCAACAGCAAAGATTAACGGACTACACACTACTAGTAATGTAACCAAAAAACAAAAAAACTATATGCATTCTGAAACATGGCCAGATTCTTATATCTTTAATTTACTTTATTAAAACATGGTAAGTGCTTACCATGTCTAAATAAAGTAAATTAAAGATATAAGAATCTGGTTGCGTTTCGGACTATATAATTTTTTTTTTTTGGTTATTTTACAAAGTTAGCTGGGACTGAGCTTAACCTCTTCTTTCCCTGTACTCTGTTAAAACATCTACCATTAAACAGGTACAATAATACATGTACATTGCTTTGCTGTCTAGCAGGGCACACTGTTGACTCATTTTTTACACAAGTAACTTTACCAATATGTTTTCAACACAAGCAACTATGCAAATCAGTTTGATATTCAAATACCATATAATTCTTTACTAAATTCCAGTTGTCTGTGTTGGTGGGTCTACTTCAAATGAATGAAAGACCACTTACCTAAAGATGACATTACCGAGATAAGATCTCTCGAAACCTGAGTTGAACAAATCACCATGTTGCTAAAACATTTCACACTGTAAATATCCAGTTGACCAACATTTCACAAACAAATACATCACACTATCTCCAACCCACCCAGGTAGGGAGCTGTATACCCCACCCCCATTACTAAATATACCAACTCTGGGATCACACTACAGTGGGGAAAAAGGCAAATTTCCCCATGTTGGCCAAATGGATACTTACCTTGGGGAAATGTTTTGGAAACATGGTCATTAATTCAACTAAGGTTTAGGAGATCTCAACTTGGCAATGTTGTTTATGGCTAGGTGGTCCTTCTTTCATTTGAAGTAGACCTGTGCTGGCATATGTTACACATCTACTACCCTACCTCTCTTAGCATAGCTGGCAGTACCTACCTATTGTCACATGGGGGATTGTGTCAAAAACTTTGGCCAGGTCTAGATAAGAGGTGTGTATCATTTTGTCTAACTGTTTGAGCCAATCTTCATTTTCCCCTGGAGAGCACTGTGCTTTGGCTGTAAGCAGCCCCCCACCCCCCCACCACCACACACACATCTTCCACTTTCTCTTATTCCCTTCTGTTAGCAAATAGTATCCATAACTGATCAATACTGTGTGTTTGTTTATTTAAACTATACCACAGTAGCCTACTGATACAAGGTTATCCTGGTTTTCCACCTGAGAAATTAAGACAAGACTTACAGTTTCTGAGCAGTCCTTGGTCAATTGTGATTGTTCTTAACACATACTTGTCTTGCTTTGTGATTGTTTCCAGCCTCTCATACAAGAACCTAACAGGGTCTCTACCGCCGCTCCCGCCCTGCCCCTATTCCCTCCGCCCCAGTGGTCCCACCTTTATTGCACTCAAACCCCTCCCATCTTTCCAATAGCCAACCACAGCACTAACCCAACACTACCTCCTCCATATTCCCTCTACTATCACACCTCCTCAACTGACATGTACAAGCATACCTTTCCTTTGCTCACTGCATGCACTCTCCTTGCATATCTTACATCCTACCAAAGCTCCATCATTCCCCCACTCAACCACTACCACTGTACTACTACTCACACCACCACCCATGTCTCACCCATACTCATCTCCCCTCCCACCAGCTCAAGAACCATCCCTATGCACCCCCCACATATTCTACCAACTATATTACTCAAACGTAAAGCATCCCTACAACTTAACATAGTAACCCTCCCACCATACCTATTACCCACAGAGAACAATCATAAAATTTCCCTTATAAACAAACACATTCAAAAACTGAGAAAACTAGTAATCTCGTGCATATCAAAACTGCCCTAAGTGGAGACATCCACCCCAACCCTGGCCCTACCCATCTCCAACCCCAATCCTCATAACCAGACTAGAAACCACAACTTCTCCCATATTACAGCCAATAGAAAGCCAAGTGACTTCCTTCTACTAAGCCTAAATATTAGAAGTATATCCAACAAAGTCCATGAACTCCATGCCACCATAGACTTATACTCCCCAGATATAGTCGTCCTGACAGAAACCTGGCTAAAACCTCACATTACCAGTGAGCAAATACTCCCTCAAGTTACAGCATACTAAGAGTAGACTGGCTAAACAAAAAAGGAGGTGGTGTAGCTATAATATTTAAACAACATCTAAACATCCAGATCTTAAAATCATCAGCTCCACAAATAGGCAATGAAGAAATAATATATACCAACCTCAAAATTAACCGAAACAAAACCATCAACATAATTGGATGCTACTTCCCACCTGGCCAAAACATCCCTCCACTAGAAAACCTCCTCAGCTGGTCTACCCACCATCTCCCCCAAGAAACTATCATCTTAGGTGATTTCAATATTGACTGGCAATCCTGTTCTGGCAACAATCCAACCCATCATGTACACCTTCATGGCTTCACCCGACTAGTCCAGTCACCAACAAGGATAAATAAAAACTCCAGCAAGCACTCTACCCTGGATTGGATACTAGTCAGTAAGAACCCCCAGTCATATATAACAGGCTGCTTATCAGATAGCCTCAGTGATCACCCCCCAACATTCCTACTCAAAAAATACCTGTACCAAGCTAAACCTGTCATCTATCGTCAAATACGTAAAAAAATAAACTTTAACCCACTCACATTCATCTCATCCCTCAAAGAATGTAACTGGCATGCTCTAAAGTACCTCAGTCTAGATGACGCAGTTGAATCTTTTAATACTACCTTCCTGAACATCCTTAATTACCATGCCCCCATAAGATTTTCCAGAACCAAAGCACAACCCTCCCCATGGCTACAGAAAGCCACTAAGTCAGAAATGAAAAACAGGGATAAAGCCTGGGAGCACTGGCGCAAAACCAAAACCTCCGCAACTAGACAGAAATTCCTAGAACTACGCAATAGAGTCAAAAAGCTAATAAAACGGGACAAATTCCAATACTACCAGTCTGCCCTAGACTCCTCACAACACAGCCCCAAACAATTCTGGTCCTCCATAAACTCCATCCTCCACCCAGGTAAAGTCAGTACCCCTCCTCCTAACATCCCTCACTCCTCAGAAAATATTGCTACCTCATTCAACACACACTTCACCCAAACCATACTATCACTAGCTAAACAACACAACCCCTCCTCCAACCCACACCTTCAACTAGTAATCTCCCCACTGCCTTCTCTTTTCTCCTGTACCTACCTCCAACAGAAAAAACTCTTAACTAAACTTAAACCCACCAAATTAGCAGCAGACAACCTCCCAAGTGAATACCTACAAATCGCAGCTGATGCTCTGGCCTACCCAGTATCCAGCTTGATTAACCGATCTCTGTCAGAAAGTTACGTTCCTACATTGTGGAAAGTCTCACATATAATTCCCCTCCACAAAGGCGGACCCTCTGCAGAACAAACCAATTACCGCCCCATAGCTATTCTCTCTCCACTCTCCAAAATACTAGAGAGATGTATACACTCTCAGGTCTCACACTACCTCCTTACTAACAACCTCCTTTCCAGTACTCAGCATGGTTTTTGACCAAACCATAGCATCACCACTGCCTTACTCTCCTTTACTAACACTATCCTTCAGCATAAAAACAATGGCTATCTCTCCTCTGCTACTTTCCTAGACCTATCTAAAGCATTTGACATGGTCCCACACAAACAACTTATCTCTGTCCTCAATAACCTATCCTTCTCACAATCAGTCACCAACTGGTTTCAGAGTTACCTGTCTGACTGCCAACAATCCGTTGTATGGCAGAATGACATATCTCCTCAACTACCTGTCTCCATAGGGGGTTCCCCAAGGATCCATCATTGGACCCCTACTTTTCTCTGTTTACACCAATAATCTAGCCTCTGCCACCAAACATGGCACACTCATCCAATACGCAGATGACTCTACCATCATCTGCTCAGCCCAGTCCCTACCCAAACTGCAAAAAGTCACACAGGAAGCCTTTTCCTCTGTTGAAACATGGTTATCCGATGCCCAATTAACACTCAACCCAAACAAAACTAAACTACTCATCTTCCAACCCACCAAACATACTCAAAACAACTCTCACTTTAACATCACAGCAAAAGACAACACCACTATATACCCAAATGAACACACCAAATTGCTAGGAGTGGAAATAGACAATAAACTAAAATTTGACATTCACATATCCATGACCATAAAAAAGTCCACAAAAAACTAGGAGCATTATACAGAAATAAACAATTTCTCACCAAAGCAGCAAAGATTTCAATAGCAAATTCCCACCTTATCTCCACCCTACTTTATGCCTCTCCAGTATATACCAACCTAAGGCAATGTGATCTAAACAAGCTAGAGACCTGCTACAACAAAATCGCAAAATTCACCACAGGGGCATCCTACTGTAGTCACCACTGTCTCTCACTTGCTGAACTGGGCTGGCTTGAACTCCCTCACCTCCTTCAGTGGTATCAGCTCTCACTCACCCACAAACTAGTAAACCATCCACTAAATGTCCCATCCCTCCAGAATCTACTCCAACCCTATCGCACCACCAGACCACTAAGATCCAGCAACAAAAATCACTTGCAGATCACTAAAGCCAGTAACTCTGCTGGTGAAGCACTATTCTCTTGCGCCATAGCCAAATTATGGAACTCACTCCCACCCACAATTACCTCCGTACCATCATGCACCAACTTCAAAACTTTATTAAAAGCGCACCTAAAAACATGCTGGCTATGCCCTTGCAACTCCCACTCTAATATCATCCACCACATCCAACTACTACCTTTCTTTCACCTCCACTAACTACCTTGATGATAGCAAGCTCAGATGCTCATAAGCCTA
Organism: Protopterus annectens; assembly: GCF_019279795.1. Classification (NCBI taxonomy): domain Eukaryota; kingdom Metazoa; phylum Chordata; order Ceratodontiformes; family Protopteridae; genus Protopterus; species Protopterus annectens. The sequence continues at coordinate 47,156,768 of NC_056726.1, forward strand.
GTACTTATTATACAACAGGAACTTCTCATTGTTACATTTGTTAATGCCTGTTATGTACTTCACAGATAAAGATTCTAGTTGTCTACTGATGTACTATGTTCTTCATCTGTAAATATGTTGTAAGTAATTTCTATGTTAAATTGTTAATCACTATGTAATCCAATGTAACTACTGTCTGTTTATTTTACTGTGGAGCTTTTCTCCCCGGGCCTCCGCTGAAAATGGACCCACATCCAGTTGGACACTTCCGGTCAACAAATTTAAATAAATAAATAAATAAATAATAAATAAATAATTTTGTCCCCATCCATGACCCTGGTGATTTTCTCAAAGAAGTCCACCAGATTGATCAGGCAATACATCGCTTTGACACAGCCAAATTGAGTCTGGTCCAGTGTTTGTAGAGTTTCTATGTCATTATTAATCAGGTCCATGATAATTCTCTCCATGGCCTTGCAGATAAGACATATCAGGCTTATGGATCTGTAGTTCCCTGGTTCAACTGATGTACACCCTTATGCAGAAGAACAACTGTTGCAGTCCTCCACTCCTCTGGGACAAAGCCCATGCAGAGGCTGTGGTTAAAGAGGGTTTATAGAGGCCCTGATAGATTTTGTTTTAAGCTATTTAAGAAGCATCCTGGAATGTTGTACGTACCCATGGATGCTGTGTTTTTGGCTTTAATGAATACAGTAAGGTCCTGTTTCTCATCTTATAAACAAGGGTATAGCATCCAGGTTCAAGTAAGTCATCATTCTGTTGTGTTTGGCTATCAGATCCATCTTTGAGAACAACACTCCCTTTGGTAAGTACCCTACCAGGCACATGCAACAACTGGAACTTCCAAAGAGGTTCCTCACAAAAAGAATACAGGGCATAAACAACATGTTCAGTGAGAATTGCCTCAAAGCCCTGTCCCTATACTCTATCTCCTACAGATTGTTGAGGGGCAATCTATGTGTGGCATCCAAGACATCCTTGGATCAGGCTGCGATGGATCTTTTGCATAGTCAAAAAAAAAAAAAATAGCATCAGAACTACCTGATCCAGAGACCCAAACCTTGTCTACGTTATAAATAGTACTTGTTGGAGAGGCAGGTATGTGTCTCAGAGAATACCCTTTCTCTGGAACAAGATTCCTGAACAGGTGAAGCAGAGATCTGCCCTAACCATATTCAAGCATAAAGTGGAACATTGTATGGAAAATCATAAATTCACCCCTGGTTTGATGGGTCTATAGCATATAATCAACATTTCAAAATGTCGAAGCACCTTTAATCGACATGAAAATGTCGAACACTGACTTTGTTGAATTGCCAAAACATTGATTTCCTTCCAAGGGAAATAAATTGGAAGGCCAACAGACAACACAACATAAAAATTAATGTATTTAGGGGACTGTAAGTTAGTCAAGTATTTACAGGCTGCATCTGTTCATTGAGACATAGGTGCCAAACTGGGTCTATATCATATAATCGACATTTCAAAATGTTTAAGCACCTTTACTCGACACAAAAATGATGAATGCTGACTTTGTTGAACGGCCAAAACACCAATTTCTTTCCAAGGGAAAGAAATCAGTTGGCCTTTCTGTCACACCTGCCCTTTCCCCAACTGTAGTGTGGTCTTGGAGTTAGAATATTTAGTTGAGGGGGTGGGGGGGGGCACAGCTACCCACCTCCCACCTACCTCCTCCCAGAACAGGCAAGTATCTTTCTCTCTAATTTGCCCTTGCTTACCATATGGGTGGCACCAAGTGGGAGCACTAGGTGCCTACCCTATAGTGCTCAAGTCTAGCAATATCTTGCTGCTGTGTGCAAGACACACTGTGACCTGACAGGAATTGTAGATGCATGGGGGCAGTTATAGTGGAGCAAAGAAGCGCTACCTTAAAGAGTGCCTTTCAGGTAGAAAGGATAGGCTTGCAGGCACCTGGCTTTCACTGTAAACAGATTAGCCCATTTTAGAGTTTCAGACAGGAACATGTGAGATGGAGGGCTTTCACCTACCTAGAAGTCCTTGACTCCCATGATCTTAGAAAGCATGGGCCTTTTGGGTGCAAGTAATGAAGCCAAGTTTGGTCCTGTTGGAGAGCAAAAAAAAAAATGATGATTAAAGGTGCACATATGTTAGTATCCACAGGAATGGACATAACATGCACCCCCTTTACTTTCACTTCCAAGCAACACAGTTTGTCAAAGCCTTGTACAATCTCCCTGTCCACAAAGAAAGCATGGTCCACATTCAGCTTTTCACTCATCTGGTGACATGCCAGTCAGTCTCCTTACTTCCTCCCACAGTGGTGATGGCTGAGACATGCAATATAGCAGATGCTGGCTCAGAAGGTGGCCATTAACACATGCTGCTAAGCTTCAGCTGCTGTTACTACAAACATTACTCCCATCGTGCACGCCATGATTCTCTGGTTTAAAAAAAAAATCAGGTGTACACAACAGCACAATATGCCCCTGTTGTACATTTCTGAATCAATCCACTTTGGGTATTGTCATCTTTACTGACCATGTAGCATATTTGCATAGAATTCATCATTTACGTATAATATTACACTCATTACCATGTGCTGTATGGGATTGCACTACCCTTTCCTCTGCATGTCCAACACCCAGCCCTTGCTGCTACCAATACTAATTTGTGCTGGGCAATGTGCTAAACATCTGTGAATAGACAAGGTGTAAATAAACTTGACCATGTCAGTGTGTTATTGTAAGAACTAAAATGCTGTAAAATATTGCATGGTACTTTGTCATGGAAAATCTTATAAACAAAAGGCATGTCTGATATAGTTTCTGTTATTTAAGGAAGATTGTTCTTTGGCAAGCTGAAGCATGTCACATTGCTATATAATGTAACTAACATTTCACATAAAATGTTATATAGAATGTTACAACACAGTAAATGTGTTCAAAGATTTTTACTACAACTAACATGTAATATTACATTATAATCTGATCCAGGTAATAAAAGTGACTTCCATAGTAATAATAACAATAATAGGTACTTACGTATTATCGTAACCAGATTTGCGAGGTGGTGTACTGTGTAATGCTTTCCAGGAAAGTATGTGTGTTTATGGAAGAAGGGCACTGTGAAGTGTGACACACTATTAGGACCCACTGTTTGCCATATACGAAGAGGAATAATCTGAAATTTCCTCTTTGCAGGGAGTGCCCTTGTCTGAATTAGACACATGACTGCTGCTTCGCAATGGGCGTCAATGGAACTGCGAGCAGAGTGAACAGGTTCTCAACAACAGAAGTGCTGCCTTTGAAACGCAGTTAAAAGTGTTACTTGCCACTCCCTGACAGGCAACTTTCGTTGTCATGATAACTGGCGAGTAAAACTGAATACATTTATTCTTCATAACCTTCCCTTTTTGTAACATCCGACTAAGGACTGCAGGCTTTTGGATGCAGTGCAATAGAATGAGTGATCGCTTTACTGATAACAGTCAGCAAATAAAAGGTATGATTTCTTGCCATCACTGCGACTGCTGTGTGTTCATTTGTCTGCATACTTCATTGGATGTATGAACTTTGGCTCCCAATGTAAGTAGAAAGCATTTACCAGGATGTTACACCCAAAAAATAACGGTCATTCATCCCTGCTGTCACAACGAGCAGTACTCGTTGTGATCGCTGTATTCATTACATGACGTCGGTAAAGCACGCTATCCAAAAACCTGATTTTGCCCCCTTATTTCTCTTCTAAACCCATTAGCAACATACCAGAAGACTTTTTTAACAGTGCAGCCAACCATTTTAAAGTTAACAGACACTGTTGAACTGAAACATGACCACCTTGCAAATCTGGTTGTGATAATATGTTAGTACCCAATAATAATATTGTGGCATAATTTAAATCCTGTTTATGGTTCTTGTGGTAGGTTATCCAGGGTTTGATTCCCGCAGCCTCCATTGTCTATTTCTATGACTATGAGCTAGTCACTTAACAAGACAGTATTCCTGGAGTAAGCCTGGAAAGGTCCATGGAGATCAGTGCATTATCTTGGTTAACAAATACAAATAAAATATAGAATACAATGGAACTAAAATGACATATTTGATTCTCAAACATTAATGAACAGTGCACGTTTCCAAAGATAACACTTTACCAATTTAATAAATTCATAATTTTTTCTGACTAAAAATTATTTTGGGGATTCTCAAATATATATTTTAATGTTCAAACTGTGAGCCTGCTGTAGGCCTTCAAAGGGTTTCCACCTAATAGGGATGGGTCATATACTCCTGGTATACTTCTATCCCCAGAGGTTCAAAAGAAGAAAAGGCTGGCACAGTATGGAGACCTATTTCAAAAAATAGACTCAGAAGACTGAGCATGCAGAGAAAACTTTTAAGATGTCCTGCTGTATCAGAGAAGTTGGAAGGAACAGACTGGGTTAACTTTTCTATGAATGTAGAAATAAGCAACTAGACTGTTTTTTTACAGCAGTATTTGTTAACTGAAAGGGCACATCAAGTGTAAGTTCAAATCTTGACCATGAAAAAGCAGCCAAGACCTATATTAAGATACAATAAGATACCAGCAAAAAGAGTGGATCCTGACAAAACTGTAAAAGAAAGGAAAAAGTATTAAAAATTGAAGACAACATAGTGTTTGTGGAAACTGATTATTTACTGCACACCAGGCAGAAGAAAAGCAAGTTTCTCCCAGCTCTCCGGGAATATCAAGAGGCAGGTATGAAATTCAACCTGATGTATCTAGCTTCTTCAGTATAATTTTTCCTTGAGGATTAAAGGCATTTTTGATGTGGAATAGGCTAAGTAGGAAATAAAAAAGTTTATTCAACAAAGTGTGAGGCATCAAGCAGAAGGGGACTATGTGTCTCATTCTTCTGATAACAAAGCTGACAGAGAAAATTTGCTAGTGAAACTTTGTCCATTGTTTCAAAGGAAAATGGTTGAGAAAGAAAAAGCTGTTGATAAAGTCAGGAATTTAGTTGATTTATTAAACCTGTGGGAGAAGTATAAAGTGTTTACTCTACTTCATGTCATTAATGTTTAGAAGGACACTGAAAGGAATGAAGAATAAAGTATAAATAAAATGGTTTTGCTAGTAATAATATTTGTATAAAAACTAATGAATTGCATGTTATATTGTAGGACAGTTTTGCATAGTTTGCTGTCAGTGGCATTTTAAATGTGATGTGGGGAGACTTATTAGAGACTACTGTACATGCTAAATATGTTAATACAATCTAGTACTTTTTAGTTTTAAGATGCATAGGCTTTATACTGTGACAAGATAGGAAAGGCTGATTAGGGGAGTAAATGGCTGCAACTAAGGAAATAATTATTTTGAATTGGGGTAAAATATCTGAATTGCCTAGAGACAGTAGGGCTTCATTAACTTTAATGCTATTGGCTGATAAAAAAGCAGTTATGAGAAAATGGATAATATCTAAACCAACACTAACTGAATTACTGAATATTGTTAAAGAGATGAAAGAATTGTAAGTGGGATTTGTGAAAAAAATGCATTGAAAACAATGTTTGGAAGGAGGACTGGGGTTTAAGAGAAGGCAGGAATTGAGCAATTTATTTGATGGAGGGAATGACAGTTATTATTTATAAAAATATATATGTAATGTTTAATACATGAAAAACATTAACATTGTTTGCTGTATTTTCTAATAATGTATGTCCATGCCAATGTCTTAACTGATAATTCAATAAATGTGTTTAAAAAGAAAGGAAAGGCTGGTCAGAAGTAAGTTACAGTAGATATAAGGTTGTGATCATGTTCTTCTAGTGTGGGGTGTAAAAGTGTATTTATATATATATATATATATATATATATATATATATATATATATATATATATAAAATTAAGATTGCAATTTTCTCCGTTTTTTTACAAAACTAATATTATTGGTTTAAGCCATAAACAAGGTTTTTCTTTAAGCACATAGGCTTGAAAAAACATGAAATACATGAGAAGTGGTAGGTTTCTTGCATATGAAAAGTTATTAGCTTCATGCTTCATTTTTCTTCATTAACAAATGGTTTCAGTGAGAGACAAGAAGTCTGCAGGTGCAGGCAGTTGGCAAGGCAAAGCATGTGTTCTGAGTGAAATTTACAAAGATTCTTCAAAGTCGTTAGCTGTTTTTTTCCTTATTATTGACTGCTTTTACTTGGGGGGGCTGTCTATATGTGCAAGCAGTTAGTCTTAAGAGTATTGAGCAGTATGCTGAGAGAAATATAACATTTAAAGGTACAGAAGCAAGTTCTATGAAAAGCAATGTTTGAAACTCTGGGAAATTAATAATAAGTAGAAGTCTCCCCAGCAGTCTTAATACAGTAATATGTTCTACACCAGTGCATAGCTTAGTTTATTTATTTATAGGTAGACAGTGTACATATTTTTAGGGCTAAAAGTTAATGTACATTGAAAGTACGTAATCTGTTTTTCACATATGGGTGGGAAATAGAGATAACAGGGCAGACAGCACTCGGTCTAAGGGGAGACTTATGCTGTAACATGTCCTTTACACTGGTAATGTTAATTTAAGTATAGGTAGTGCCTGATGGTGCAGCCATCAATTTAGAGCAATACAGATTCCAATAAACCATGAGCATGTTTATTATGAAATTCAGCAAAATGCTCAACAGCAGGCATTTCCAATTTCACCCCACTAATAGACCTACAATTTTCTCTTAGTACATTTCTAAATTTTCTTTTGTTTCACCAGTATAATAAGGGTCACAAGGGCATTTTAAGACACATACATATCCCTCTGGGAAGTACAGGAAAATGTATCATAGATAGTAAATTGTATTCTATTAATCTTATTAAATAAGGTGCCAAGCATTCATAACAAGGGCAGCTACTACAGTGGGTTGTACCTCTGAAAGAAGACTGATTTACAGTGTATTGTTTATACTGAAAATTGATATGTATCAAAATTTCCACTAAAGTGCAACCCCATTTATAAGAGACAAGAGGCCTAGAATATAAACAATTAAAAAAAGTTCTATCTTGTAAAAAACATGCAAGTTCTTACTAAAAATGTTCATAGTTTATTGACATCTGTATTATTACAAATCTGCTTATATGAAGGTGAATATAGTAAGTTGTGTAATATGCTTCTTTATAAAGAGTGCTTATGGTATGCTGAAATAGAAAACATTGGTATCAAATGGACTGAATAATGAAATTAACTGAAAGTATCTAAGATAATTGTTTGATTTATTGTTTATTTGATTAGTTTTAGTATTTATTTTGATTGCTTATTTTGTATATCATTTTCATTGCAGGCTGTTTGCCTAGGCACTAGAAGTGAGTGTTAATAAATCTTATTTTATTGCTATCTTTGTGTTTTTTTTTATTTAGTAATTAATAAACAGTTGAAGGAATTTATTTGGAAGGGGAATTGTCCAAACGTGAAGTGGGTTACGATGATCCTCCCCAAAGAACAAAGTGGTTTATGATTACCTTATTTGAATGCATATTTCATAGCTATGCATTTAAGCCTCACATACAAAATGCAAGCAGAAGGTCATAAATCAACGAGGAAAGAGATGATGATGATGATGATGATGAAATCGAAGTGATGTTTGAGAAATAAGGAGAGAGAGAATGGTTTTGGATGCTGACGATTAAGGAAAATAACAACCATGCAGAATATTATATTCATGAAGTTGCAGAAAATAGTCTAAGAACTAAGCCAACACAGGAATGGAAAAAGGAATTTTCCCAATAGGGATGACTGCAAGTAGGAGTAAAGCAAATATGCAAGAGAGGGTTTGAATTTACTACAGAAATTTGGAAAAGGAACCTCAGTATTGGGAGCAAATAACTAAATAGAAAGAGAGGTAATATAGTGGCATGAAGTCATGCAGAAGTTTGGCCTGCAGGTTAGAGACTACATTCCCTATTAGGGATTAATATCAGAGTACAAGCAAACAGTAATTGGTGCTAAGTGAAATACCAGCTCTGGTTGAGATTTTTGTCAAGTCTAGAACAGAAACTGTGAAAAGCACACAAAATGTTGCATGGTGCTATAAAAATCAATCATATGAATTTAGGAAAGGTTGAGAAGAGAGACTGAAAAGACAATTTGTTAAGGAACAATAGGAGGACATCTGTATGGCTCCCATGTATGCAACAAATTCCAGAGGATTTAAAATGTTTGCTTTGAAGTGTTTGCATAGCTATTTTCATACCACAAGCAAATTTCAGAGGGTTGTTTCCATGGGTAAATAACAAATGCTGCAGGTGTGATGGAAAAGAGGGAGGCAACTGGGAATATGTTTTTTAAAGCATAATGAGTTTGCATATTCTAAAAATTTCCTACAGACTACTCTGTCATTAATGCTGAGGTGGGGGAAAATGGCTGCAACTAATGAAATGAATATTTTGAGTTGGGATACAAGATGTAAATTTTAATGTTATTGCCTACTAAATAAATAAATCAAAAGAAAACGGAAATCAACATCTAAAGCAACTGTAATTGAAGTACTGAACATTGTAAAGGAAATAAAAGAACAAATGACAATACTGAGAAAAGGAGCAGAGCAAATCACTGAGAAATAAGTACAAGTTGTGGAAGCGATACAGAATAATATTCTGGAGGAGGAAGCGATACAGAGTAATATTCTGGAGGAGGAATGAAGTCTGAGGGAAAGTATAAATCGAACAATTTATGTAACATCAGATTGAATAATAATTGTTAAAAAGAAAAAAGCATATATGTAATGTATAATCCAAGAATATGAACAATATTAAAATGGTTTGTTTTCTTTTCTATTAGTGCATGATTGTGTATGTCTTAAGTGAAATTTAATAGTGGCGTTTAAAACCCAAAAATTGTGTTAGGAGTTGGCATAAGGGTTAAGGTGTTTACCTTACAGACACAAAATGCAGAGTTTGATTCTCAGATGGGATAACTGGCTATGCTTAAAATAGCCTTCATGGGCAGTTATCTTAGTAGTAACCTATGAGCCTATGACTCTATAATATAAAAAAGTAGATAGTTCAACATGGTGCACCATGCTGAATGCTTTGGCTATTTTGAAATATACCACATCAGCAGAAAGGCCTAGGACCATAACTTTCCAAACTGTCTTATAAATGCTAACTAATCTAGATAGGTATGAACAATGCTAAGAGCTAATAAATCAACTGAAGGCTTGTGACTTGGTCTATAAAAAGGTTTTAGCTTGTTGTGAAATCAGTTGCTTAGCAAAAATGTGGTAATTAACTGGTCTTTAGAAGCCCACAGCAGCTGACCAGTAACCCTAGCATATTAGTTTAGCTACAGATCAACAGAGTACAGCATTTCCGGAGCTTAACTGACAGAAGTATCTAGTTTTATGGCTAGACCAAATCTCCTCTTTCAGTTTCACACTGAAATCTCTGTAAACAAAATAACATCCATATTAAAACAGGGCAACAGTTTTATATGTCAACATGTATTTTTGAATAATATGAAGTAAGGAAATTTTAAAATGTGGCATTATTGGCTGACTACAATAATCCTTATTAATTATCAGGAAAAAAAATCTATGAGGGACATGGCAAAACCAAAATCTTTAGGAAATATGCCAAGCAAATGGATTTACAAGCACAGTTCAATGGAGGAGATAAAGTTAAAGAAACAGTAAGAATATAGCCAAACTTTCAGCTAGTAATGTTTGCCTGTCAGAAATAGTAGCAAATTATTCTCCCCCACAGAACAACCACTACTGCCTTCAGCAAGTTTACACACTGACTAGAAATCCACCTGCAATTACAATTAAATATAAAATTAAATAAAAAAGTAGCAAAGGGAAATGGAAATCAAGGAATATGTCACATAAGTGTAACTCTTTTAGGCTTCATTCATTTGGTGTGGTGAAAAAGTTTATGACTGATACAGGAAAAATTATGAGGATTGCCAGCATTAAAACAGTGGCAACAAACTATAAATCCTCAGCTTGTTGAGATAATGCAGCAGGAAAATGTGTATACTTCAAAGGTTCATAGGTGTATACTGAACACAGGAGCCTTTATAACTCAGCCATACATCCCAAATGTATCCTAGTTTTGGCACCCTAGGGGTTATTTTAAGAGGTATAAACCAAGGCATGAATGGCCAAGTATATACAGGCTGCTTCTGTCCATTAAGACATGGGTGCCAGACCAGGGATAAATTTTCGATTTCCCATTTACTGGTTCAAGTTACATTTGAATAGGGTTAGAGAAGAAGTCTGCTTCACATGGATGAGAAGCCTCTTCTAGCAAAGGGTTAGTCTCTACGAAACATACCTGTCCTTCCAACCTGCCCTGTTTATGTGAAAATCAAAGTTTAAGTCCCTACATCAGGAAGGTCTGATGCTATTTGTTTTGCAGATATGTAAAAGTCCATCAGAGCAAATTCCAAGGATGCATTGTATGCCAGGCATAGCTCAGCCATTAACAGTCTGTAGGAGAAAGAGTATAGGGATAGGGCTTTGGAGTGATCTGCATAGGACATGTTGCTAGTGCCCTGCATTGCTTTTGTGAGGCACCACTGTGGACATTCCAGTTGTTGTATGTGCCTGGTCAGGTACATACTGAAGCAAGTGTTGTAATCAATGATGGGTCTGATTAAGGCCAAATACAGTGGAATGATGTTCTTGGACCTAGATGCCATTCCCTTGCTTATAAGTTGAGCATCATAGAATGAGTTCCTTACTACTTTAGACACATTTGTCAAAAGCCAGGTTACTATCTATATACGACCCCACATTTCTGACTACTGGATAAACTCTTAGGAGTAGGTTATCAATGAGGTAGGTTCCTGGGGTAGCTTACTAACCTATTATACATTTATTATCATTGAGTTTGAAACCATGACTCTAGCACCAGTTATTTGACTTTGTTAGCCCTTCCTGGAAGATATTAGTATCCTGGGGGAATTGTATAACAGCCCCTAGTTTACAATGACCTGCAAACTTGGTTAGCCAGATGCCCTTGACATTAGTCTTGACTTTCAAGAAGTAGATGCCAAAAAGGAGTAAATCCAGCAATGAGCCTTGAGAGATTCCACTAGTCAATGCCCTCTTTTGGGGGTGGATTCCCCTATCCTGTCTTCCAGGGTCTTATCTGAAAGCCAGTTGGCTATCCACAATGTAAAAAATGGGTTTATACATAATTACATTCATTTGTTACAATGATAGAGTGAGATACTGTATCAAATGCCTTAGCTTGGTCATGTAGGCAGTGTGCACCATTTTACCCTCATCTACTTTCTCTGTGACCTTCTCAAAGAAGTAAGTCAGTTTGAATAAGCATGGTCACCCTTGAAAAAACAAACTGGGTTTGATCCAGTGTATGAAGATTTCCTATGTAATTATTAATAATTTCCATGATATTTATTTCCATGGTTTTGCATATGAGACTCAGACTTATGGATCATTGATGGCCTATCCTTGTGCAGAGGGATGACCATTGCAGATCTCCATTCATGTGGCACAATGTCTATCTGGAGGCTACAGTTAAATAGTTACTCTAGTGGTCCTAATAGGTCATGTTTCATGCTATTTAGAAGGAATCCTGGGATATTATTGGGGACCATAAATTCCCTGTGTTCTTGACCTTGGAGAGTGCATTTAATACCTTCTCCCTAGTGAAAGTGGGGGAAATTTTTTTTGGTGGTATTTCTTGGAGGTTGTTAGTATTTTTTTTGTACGTTTGATGTTGTCAGCTTTCGTGGTTTGCAGTTCGAAATTGTAAGCTTCGGACTTGTAAACTTTCGATCATCTGATATAGACCCGAGTTTCTTGGTTATGCTCTTGGCATTGAGCAGTAACACCTTTAGATTCCCTTGAGGTGGTTTTGCTAATTTGGAAGGTTTGTCAATTTGGTATTGCCTAAAAAAGGCATTATGAGGAAGAACAATGTTTTAGATAATATTTGAAGGCCTAGGAGGGAAAGGTGCAGACCATCCCAGTCAAAGCAATGTGGCCTGTCAACCATATCCTCCCCTGCTGACAAATATTGAAAGCCCTTGTGATGACACCAGAAGCTAAGCGAATTATTGAAGTCAGTCATCTTCTGTTCTTACTGTGGCATCGTCCTTGGAGAAGTCAAAATGTTGCTCAATGCTAGGCTCATACCAGCCTGGGACATATAGTCAGAGAGCTCTCTGTACTTCTACATATAGCCGAGGGAGGTATGCTTCAGGTCATTTACAGCCATATGGACTATGATTAAATCATACTGGTACTTGTGCTCCAGTAACCGGACTGACTGTAACAGCACCAGACAGTATTATATTTAGTTGTGAATTCAGAAACAATGTTCCAGTAAAAGGCTTTGCAATAAGACAGATGACATAAGGAAAACAGACTTTGCCTGGAAGAATAAAATGAAGGATTATGTAGTCTGCAAATTACATGCAAAACAGTGTGTTTTCCATAATGGACAATCTGGGCAATCATGTAAACAAGTTAGGCAGGTAAACATTCTCCTTTATACAGTTCAAGCTATGCCACATACAGGATAAGTGGTTCATTTGTAATTTTATGTAAATAAAAGCAAACATTATCCAGTCATTTTTTCCTAAAGATTTACAGTTAGCATTTTTTATGATTTAGAGTTTACACAAAGAATAAATAGTACATAGTAATCAATCTTGTAAAGAAAGTTTATTTGAAAATGACTTTGCTATTGAAAAACTCTTATCTTGAAAGCTAAACAGAGTTGTAACTGGGCATGCTTATTTAAACTACTGCACTTGCTATGACATAACTTTATAAAGTTTCTCTTTAGAGGGTTTCAGCAGTATGTAGCAGGCAAAACAACGTAGAAAGCATATTAATGCCCTAAACAAAGTAATTTATTTAAAAATATGTTTCATTTTCAGTATTTTGCAGAAGACAAAATGTGTTTTCAAAGTATCAGATATGAACATTTACATGATAATTTATTATAACAGCAAACTTTTGCTTTGATGCAAATGATGTAATATCCTTGAGTCATCCTAAAGTTTCATAAATAAAAGGTCTACGGACATTAAGTGAGTAAGCTAAACTTTAAATACATGCATCCAGATTGCAGAGGTAGAACTACCAGCTGGAGTGAAATCTCCACACTTTGTCAAGATTCCTAATGAGTATCCCTTAGGAGGTTTTCTCAATACAGCCTTCCTCATAGAGTATTATTACAGATTTATTACTGGCTCTCTAAGCAGCCATAATGTGTTGCTTGATACTGTGAGCTAGGAAGTTCGGCCTGTTGAATAATTAGTGGGGGTCATGGAATATACAGCCACTGGATTGGTACGTACAAACAGACATATAAAAAAATTAACTAATATGTAAAATTTGAAAACTTTTCTGGATTAATAGACAGGTATACTTTTTATCCCTATTTGTGTGTGGATGTGTAACGTTGTGGTGAATCATATAAACTAAACACTTTACTTTTTTTCTTTTTCCTTTTTTTTTCTCACCTTCACATACAGATTCAGTTGACTGTCAGCTGTTCAGTGTTGCTCCAGCTGCTGCTATATTGTGTAACTATTTCATTTGTGCCATTGATGTCACATTAGCAGTAATTTTGGGAGGGGTGGTTTCATTATTACTTCATCAGGATTAATAACAATATTACAAAAAGTCAACTTTTATAGCAGCATCTATTGATCAATTAATTATGTCATTGCAGTTATATAAAGATATATACATAAAAGTCATGAAAATATAAAACAGTAATTAATCAATCAACAATACAAAAATGCATAATAAATAAAATCAGTGCTTCAAGCTTTTGTTCTGCAAAATTGGTTTCAGCGAGACCACATCATTAAACCATGGAAATTGTGATTGTTATTACGCCTGATGAAGCAATAGCAAAAACATGTTTGCTATGCTCTTTACTCATTTTTTATTTTAAAAAGTTGAGTTTTGCTGCTGCATAGTGCCTAAGGATCATATTGTGTTTCAGAACTTTCCTGCCTCTGAAGTGAGTTCTTTGTACAAGCTTCATGGAACTGACAGTCAACTAGCGATCCATCAGTGCTGGGTAGATAAGGGATATATGTTAGAAGATCAACTTTTCAGAAAGTCAAACTTCATATATTCTAGGTGGGTCTATATTATATCCATGAAAACCTTGTCAAAAGAGAACCAGTGAAATCTAACTCCCATGAATGTCCATTTCAGCTATTTTTTCCCTAGGGAAAAATGCTTGGCCATCATTAGCAATTTTGCCCTTTTCCCCACTGTAGTGCAATCTTGGAGTTGGTATATTTAGTTAGGGGCGAAGCACCCCACTTTGAAGGGATTTCAGTTTTGTGTGGTTTTAGGTTGCCCAAGCATTTTTTCCCCTAGGAAATAATTTTCTGGAATGGCCGTTTGAGGGAGTTATATTTCACTGGTTATCATTTATTGAACAGTTATTCACTGAAAAGGTTTTTCGCAGACATACTATACAACTGGTCTAGGCCATATGATCAACTTTCTGAAAAATTGAATGAGACAAAACAATAAAAAATCTACATTTTTGCAGGAGGCAATCCCTGCTGTGCCTCCCATCTTAGGGACTGCTCTCTCTGTATCCCCTGCATATTATATATACCAACTCCAAGATCACACTACAGTAGAGAAAAGGGCAAATTCCCTAATCCACAATTGGACTGCAATCTCTACTCAAAAACTTTGACTTTTCCCAAAGTCAGTTGGAGTTCCACTTTTTGAAAAGTCAATCTTCTGAAGGAGATCCCAGATAAGTCCTCTTCTATGGAAATCCATCCACAAGTTTATTCTTCTGAGGAAAACTTGTGTTGTTTTTCTGTAAAAGTAATATTATTGATACTATGAAAATGATTTTCTTTGAACTATCATTCTGTACACGGGGGGGGGGTGTTGTTACTGTAAATGCTTCTAGAGACATATTGCTTTTAAAACCATTTTTCTCAACTTTTTCTTTTATTCTCATTTCCTTGTTCTGCTGCCTCCATGTTATTTTTATGGAAAATATAAGGGCTACAAACTATCATGGAGTTTAAGATCATCATAGATCAACAGCCTAGTAAGTACCTATAAACATAGGAAACTATTCTTTTAAGATTGTATATGCTACAGGCAGAACGTGTAGCTTTTGGGAACTGTTGTGTGTTTTTGCATCAAAACCATTTTTTTCTCTGGCACTGAATTTTCAGTCTCTTACAAGCTCCACTAACTGTCTTTAAGCCTACATTCCTGGCTGAACATATGGAGCAATTACTGGTCTCCTCTTTCTTTCCTTCCCCCATCTGCAAAAGCATAAAAGTTGTCAAGGAGTCTTTGAAATGTCAGTTTTGCTCTGGTTTTGCATCAGCAACTAATGAGTGACTCTGCTGTGACCAGATTTGGTTTCTCTGATCACTCATCATTTTCCATCAGTCCCTCTGGTGTAGCACCTAGGACTTAAGGACAGGCATATCCTCACCAGCTGTAGCACTACCCTCCATGGGAAAGACAGTTCCACTTTTGCTGGTCTTGGGGGAAGGGGCAGGTAAGATTTTACCACATAGCTGGGAAAGTGAGCTTGAGTCCTTGGATAGTGTGTCTGCTTTGGGTCAGTCCTTTTCCCATGATGTTTCTCAGGAATAGAAAACAAAAAAAAGTAAAAAAAACTTGGCTACCCCTGTTTCTATTTAAATAGACCTGGAAGATTTGCTGCTATTTATTAGGAATTTACTTCTGCTTTTTCTTCACTTCTTCAGTAAAGAAGAGAAAGAAGGTTTACTCCTCTTCCAAACTCTTGTTTTCAGTCAGAATTGCAGGGATTGGATGAAGAATGTTATGTTTAAGGATTTTCTTCACAGGCTGGAAATTCTAATTCTGAGGAAAGTGCTTCTTCAGATTTCCCTGCTGAAGAACTTTCTTTTTATGAAACTGTATCTAAAATGAAACATTTTTTTTCAGCTGGATCAGAATGAAATTCCTATTGCCCAACAAATGTATTATGATTTTCTTAGAGTTGGATATTCCTCAGTCTGAACTGGTCCTCTTGTTTTATCTAATTTACAGAATATTTTCATGACTGCTTGTAGTTTACCTGACCATCAATGTCTTGCCCCTCGAAAGTCTGACATGTTATACAGGGTACCTTAGGCTTACATCTGCTAGTTTTCTAACCCTAAAGCAAACATAGTAGTGATTTATCTATCCAAAATTGCTTCAACAAATTATTAGACAAATTATTAATGCTAATTCCATTTTCCTTGACAAAAAAGGGAAAACTTTTGACGTTTTTGAAGAAAGTTTATTCTTCTAACACTTTAGCATTTAGAATTTTAAAATGCTAGATTTACAATTTAATTTGTTTGCTTCTGTCTTTTTAAGAACATGAAAATGTTAACTGCTAATCTTCATTCATTTGAGGTTCAAAATTCCTTGAATGTGTTTTTTTTTTTTTTGTATCTGCTTCTAATGTAATTAAGCATGCCTTAAAGTGTTCTTATGAAGTTGTTAATACTGCCTCCAGGGCTGCTGCTACTGTGTCAGTCATGAGAGGATTTGCTAAAGTCTTCTTGAAGATGTTAAAACTGAAAATGGACAAAGAAGTTCTTTTTTACTCTTCTATAGCTGAGGTGCTTAAAAGATTTAATAAGGGGGGAAAGTTTATTCAAGGGGTGAGCCAGATATTCTAACCTTCCTTTTTTATGGCAAATAAACATATTCTTTCCACCTGAGCTCCCCTTTACAAAGCACAATTTAAGTAGCATGGTGAAAACAACAGGATTTTAAAAAGCTGTGACAAGCAGGCTCCAAAAGAAAGGGGAATCTACTCAAAGTCAATGGCAGTCCGAAAAGTAAGAATGACCATTTGTCACTAAGGTTTCTGCAACATTGATCTACTATTGAACATACTGCAGTTGCATGAGTAGACAGTCAAATAGATCACTGTTGCAGTGGCTGTTCTCTCTCTCCAACCTCCTTCTTTATTTGTTTTTGTGTATTGCCAGGGTGTGGATGTATATAGACTTGCGTGTATATTAGCCCTTGTTTTATGTTGCCCAGCACTTTTCCTTTCAGGGATATTGCCTCCCTTCTTGAGGCAAGAAAGCTCTGAAGTTTTTTAATCTCTGGCTGCTTTTATATATGGAGTTCTGCTTGAGATCATGACAGTCAGAGTGTGTGGAAGGTGCCCTTTAGATCTGATAAGCTAGCTGGCTGGGTGGTTGGTCATGTCCTTGGCCAGATACAACCTGAATAGCTTATGTTACCTTAGAAGTGATCTATTAGAACATGTCCTGTTTTGGTAAGTTTGTCTACACAACTGTACTTTCCTGTATGTTGGAGTTTTCACTCTGTGTGTTATGGAACACAGTCACTGTGCCATCAAGATAACTAGCAGCTTCCTGAAATCTCATATGAGCTGCATAAGTACTGAAACATTCTGAGTCCGAGAAGGTTGTTTAGACTTTTGTCAAAGTATAGACATACTAATGCCTTATCAGTCTTAAGTGAATATATTGATGCCATTTGAAGAAGGTGAGCCATCCCATAGTTAAAATGGATTATAAGTAAAAATCCTGGTGGATTAAAATTATATTTGTTTCTAATTGTATCTGCTAGTGCCAGTTCTCATTAGCTTCTGTATGCATAAACTGTAAATTTTCTGAGCATTTTGTTTCATACTCCTGTGTCCTGTAATCATGGTTGAAAAGATTTTTTTGGATTAGTCTTCCTAACCATTTAAATAAATAAATACAGTACAGGTTGCAAAAAATAAACTGTAAACTCAGTAAAGTGTGTAGTAATGAGAAAAACTCAAGGCAGCAGAAAGTTTTCAGTTATTTGATTTCTAGAGGATTGGGGAAGGGACATTCAAAGGAACCTAAGTCTGTTGCTAATGCATAATTACATACAGCTAATTATTTAGAGAAAACTTTTACTTTACAATTATAGCTTAGGAAAAGAGTGATGAAAAAAGAAAGTGTGATGGTGCAATAGTCTAATGATGTCTTTTACTCTTAACATCTTGTTCTGTCCAGGAAACAGACTTTAATAGCATGTGACGAGTTGACAAGATATTTCTTTGTGACAATTATAATTAAAGCTGAATGGTACAATATACAGATGCATCAGCAATATTTAAGATAGCTGATGCAGGATACCAGCTAAGATGGCTGCTTAGTATGGGACTCTTTGGCACTCTTTTATTCCTAATGCTGGGCAGGAAAGCTGACCCCTATACTTTATCATGTGATATTTAGGCATCACAGGACAACAGAAAGTCAGTTCAATCTAAGAAGACTGATCTTGTTCATGGGCTCATAGGTAAGTTCTAGGCTAGCTGCCCCTGTGAGACATGTTATGCCCAGCTTATTTCCCTTTTTGTACTGAAACTAATCTATCCCATGGTCAATCGTAATATATCGCCTCAAACTAATCTATCCCATGGTCAATCGTAATACATCGCATCAAACTAATCTATTCCATGGTCAATCATAATATATCGCCTCAAACTAATCTATCCCATGGTCAATCGTAATATATCGCCTCAAACTAATTTATCCCATGGTCAATCGTAATATATCACCTCAAACTAATCTATCCCATGGTCAATCGTAATATATCGCCTCAAACTAATCTATCCCATGGTCAATCGTAATATATCACCCCAAACTAATCTACCCCATGGTCAATCATAATATATCACCTCAAACTAATCTATCCTATGGTCAGTCGTAAGATATCACCTCAAACTAATCTATCCCATGGTCAATCATAATATATCGCCTCAAACTAATCTATCCCATGGTCAATCATAATATATCGCTGCTAATGAGAATAACTGGAATAATAATACAATAGATAATTCAAGGGGACCCATGCATCGGATAAAGCATTTAGGAGCTGCATCTATCCATTACTAGTACAGGTTCATTCCTGGGGTACATTTTCTGTTTCCCATACATAGATCTATGTTGTGCTTGAAAATGGACAGAGATGAAGTTTGTTTTATGTGGATGGAGAGCCTGTTCCATAGCAGTGGTATCCTCTGCCAAATATACTTGTCCCTCCAAATCTTTCTGTTAATGTAGCTGAAGATGTTTAGTTACCTAGACCGAGTATTTCTAATGCCATTTAACTTGCTGATTTGTTTGTGGAAACATATGGAGTGAACTGGAAGGCTGAAATTCTGGGTTAGCTGTGCAAGTATCACAGCTGTACAGTTATTGCAGTCTACATTTAAATGAAAATTAGTAAATCATCTGAGTAATAGTATCATGTTATTTCCTGAAGCTGCACTGATGACCACAGAGTCCAGCATGTGCTGTAATTTATCAGGAATCATGGACATAGGAAAGAGCAAATAAATAGGCATGTAATTGCTAACTGTCTCCTTGGTTTATTCCTTCTCGATGAGCATCCTCTTGAAGGACATGTTTGATTTATGTTATTGTCAACATAAGCAAAAAACATCCTATGAATTTTGTTTGTAACTGCAGAATTAGCACCAAGATTACCATTAAAATACTTGTCATATTTCACATTTTGTTTCATGCTCCAGCTTTAATAATACCTGTGGAATGCCCTAGCTATTTTTTCTTGAAACTATGCTGCATAGATTTTTCCTTCTTATAGATGTCAATGTCTGTTGATCATCAGCTCCCTCCTAGTTAGTTAGCCCATATGTTTTTCCTCACCAGGCCGAGTACCCCCCTACCCCAGGGGGTGGAAAAGTAGTCACACCCCTTCACTCCCCTACTTTTCCTGCCAGGGTCCACCAGTACTAAGGCCACTAAATGAAACACAGTCACCTGGGTCACAGTTAGGAATCTATCTGTTTGTATCACAGAGTCAAGCTGATATATGCTGCATACATTTGCAGTATTATGATAACACAGGTTATCCACCTCTGGTAAGCCACAGTGCACATCTGTCAGATTTATTCTATACAGTTTGTATAATTTGAAGGATAAACGAGTATGCCAGCTTAAAATGTTTTGCAAGGCATCAATATTCTACAATGGGGTTAGACATTATTGTGATTAAAAGATGGCTGTTATGTAGCTTTTGCATGTAAATGAGAAAAAAAAGCAAAGATAGGTAAATAGATAGATAGGCAGACAAGCAGATAAACATATGAAGAAACATATAAACACACATACTGTACATGCATCTGGTCTATCTATTTCTGTCTGTCTATCTATACGTCTGTCTATTTATCTGCCTAAAGTAATTCTTATGACATCCACACATATTGCTATAGTTAATGCATTCATCTGCCACATTTCTTCCTTTTTTAAATTCATTTGTACCTTTCAGAGGACCATCTGCTCTTTTCCCTTCCTACTACTCTTAAATAATATTCCCAGTATTACCGCCCCCAGGGCTGTGAATGCCTCAGTTGTTGATGGGTTGGGAAGGGGGCTTGGAAATGTAGTTCAGAGCCTTTAGGAGTGTCACATGTGCTGTAATGTATGCAGTGATTTTTTGAGAT
>NC_056726.1:47182212-47249192 GCF_019279795.1 Protopterus annectens
GGGTCAAAGTAAAACAAATATCTACAAAATAATTGTTGTGTTGAAAAGAACTATAAAAATGAGCTGTTTGCTGATACTGTCAAAGTGAAAGGACTTTTATAGTGAGATCTGAAAATGCAGTAAAGTAGGAGTGAAGGAAATGTTGTGAATTAACAGAAAGAATGTGGAAGCTAAAACAGACACTAGTACAAAGTGCAGTTTGCTGTCAGAAAATATGTTTAGATTCTAAGAGCAGGATAGAGAGTTTTAAATACATTAAGTATTCTGGTCACTGGGTGACACAATTCAGTTAAAAGTTTATGATAGTTGTATACAGAAGTAAAGCCTTACATTAAGAACTTAAATATTTTTTCATATAGCTGCTCTTAAAATATTATTCTTTATAATATTTAGGACAAGTAGCTAGTGAGAATCTAAGAATGGTAAAAAATAATAATTCACAGTGGAGAAGCAAAGATTGCATGCATTCAGTTTCAATCACACGATTCATCAGACATCTAGATTCTGTGCAGAACCACAGCAAGGATATCCCGCATGCCTGTCATAGGCTTAGGAAGCTTTCCAGTGAGGTTCCACCTACAAATAAATTCTGGTGAAGTGCCAGTTTTACAGGTTTCTAGAAAAGTACCTTAAAACTTGAAAATAAAGATGAGCAGAAATGAAACTGAGTACTAAGACAAGATGTAATTAAGAACCAGTTAGAGCTGCCAGCTGCAAGGTGTAGAAGGATAATACCCTGAGTATGACTCGTGTGATAAAAGTTAGTCTCTTGTGCACAGAAAGAGCTGGAGAAAAGGGGAGAAGTAGGACAAGATGTGTGTACAGAATAAGAAGTTGTCTTCTTTTTTCAAATTGTTATTCTTAAAGTTATGTCACCTTATACTTAGTACTGTGGCTAGATGATGGTCAACAGAATTTTCTAGTTTGGACTTCTGGCAGACAAAAATAATATTATTGCTTACTTTTTAGCCCAGGTCAACTAGCTACTGGTCAATGAAAGAACAATTCTACTACTTTGCTCCCGGAACTATAAATCATTATACTAGACCACAGCTCCTATTAAAAAGAAAAAACAAATTACAAATCGCATAAAAACACTGTGTTAGAGGTGTACATAATGAAGCCCCAAATCTGATTAGACCCAGATTCCAAACAGACATAAAGGAAAGACATTCTTATAGGATCACAGGACATACAAGGCAATTGAGTCTTGTGACCATTTACACCTTGCCAGAAGCCATCGTCAGACTGAACCTCCTCTCTGGAGAAGCATCAGACCAATAGAGAGGAGTAAATCTGTAAATACCCATCCGATCATCTTGTTCCAGTTAGAACAAAGGTAATGTATCACACTGCTTAATTTGCAGTGGAAGTACATTTGTTTTCCAAAGATGGGAAGCTTGCGCCTGCCATCTGGAATCAACAATCAGAAGAAAACAAAGCAGGAAAATAATATCAACCTGTTCAAAAGTAGTAGGTAAAGGTCTCGCTACTTTAGGATATATATACATATATATATATATATATATATATATATATATATATATATATATATATATATATGTATATATATATGTGTGTGTGTGTGTATGTGTGTGTGTGTGTGTGTGTGTGTGTGTGTGTGTGTGTGTGTGTGTACTTTATTCACTTTCAACCACTTTACTGTTTCTGGCAACTAAAATTTAATATATTTATGATTAATAAATGCTCACTTGCAGTAATGTATGCAATTTTAAATCTAAGCACCTACAGAAAAAAAATGCTGTATATACTGTACTATATTTTAGTGCTGCAACATTCACTGTAAACATTCCCTTAAGTCTAATTTACACTGTTTCATATTGTTCATGCTCTTAAAGCTCAGTTAATGCTTTAAGATAGTAAGCTTTTGCTCTGTTATCTCCAGCTGTATTATAAATATATGTGGTTTCACTAAATGTTACATATAGCACCACTGCCCTAATGGGGATGAAAAGGTTCTGTAAGGTGTCTGCCTACTCTGTTATCACAATGCAATAAATGCATACTTAATAAATAAACAAAAGGCTATTCATGCTTGCCTAGCTTTTGGAACAGAGGATGGTAAACACATGCTGGGATGCCTGTCGTTGCCCTGTTGCTAGTAAGGATTGGTGGTCTAATTGCAGATAGGTAGTGATGATGGTAATAACTTAGATGGTTCTAGCAGTACTAAGGTGTGATGTTACCCAATGTCCAACTGCATGGGCATTTGTATTTTAGATAAGATGCTGATGTGTTTATATGTATATAGGTGTATAGTAGGTTAACAACCACTAGGGTTTTTAATAATCCTAGCCATGCAACCCAAATGTGGCTCACAAATTTGATTTATAGGTGGGGTGATTAATCTGTCTCTGCAACATGTCCTATTTATGTTACAAGCAAAATGTAGGTCTTTTGATCTCATAAATCTGATGCTGTTTCTTCAGTGGATGTACGAAAGCTGCATCAAAACAGGGTCCAAGTTTGCCTTGTACACCAGCCAAAGATCACCTCTCAGTAGTCTGTATGATACTGACTAAAGAAACAGGACCTTGAGGTGCTCAACGTATGACATTTTGTTTATTCCCTGTATTCTTTTTGGAAGGACCCTTTATGGGCATTCCAGCTGCTGCATGTGTCTGGTCAGGTACATACCAAAGGGGGCATTATACTCAGTGATGGGTCTGATGATGACTGAGTATGTTGGTACGATGACCTCTCTGGACCTGGATGCCATGCCCTTACTTATAAGCTGAACACCATAGAAGGACACCTTGGACACATGCTGGTTGAAGGCTAGGTTAATATCTATATGAGTACCACATCCCTGACTAATGAATCCACTTTTATGGGTCCTTTATTGATGATATATATTTACCTGGGCTGGCCGACTTTCTGTAAAAGCGACTTAGAGTTATGACAGCGTTTTAGTGTAATGCTTGTGCTTTTCATTTTTTTTTTTAAATTTTGAAGGACTGTGTGGGGAAGTGTAAATGTGTGTGCTGCTTGCAAACACTTGCCTGATAAATGATCTTTCCACCTACTCTTCCCAGCAGTGCTTATCAGCAACCAGGCTTCTTCCTTGACCATGGCAAGGAATATTACACTGGTCTTGCTCTTTTTTCATCCACTGTACCTAAAAGAAAAAAAAACAGAATAGGAACCCTTTTCTACACCATGGGCACAGACTGTGCCTCAACCGCTGGTAGGTGGTTCTGCAATCATCATTTCTTTCTCCTCAGACCACTCTCACTAGTTTCTCTGGGTTCCTTCTGCCTCCATGGACAGGGGGTTAGCACATCTTGTGTGGCTGTTCCAATTGTCCAGTCCAGGTATGAGAGAACCATCTTCTTTGAATGTGGGAGTTGCTCCAGGAGGTTCTTCTTGGATGGGCTGGTGAAAGAGACCTGTTGCCCTGGATGAAGTGGCATCTCTCAGTTCATCCCCCTCCAGGGATGTCCCTTGAAGAAAGAAATAAAAGGCTACACATTGCTCATAAGGATGATTTACTAACCCTAGACAGGAGCTTATTGCAGGATTTCTATCCTGGAGAGCAGAAATATAGATCACTATATTCCTGAGGTAAACGTGTCAGTGGATTCTGACATATAGAGAGAAGGCTTTTTCTTACTCTGCTCCCAGTTCCAAAGCCCAAGACTCTGATTCGGAGAAATGTGTGTTGTTTTCATACGTTTTTTTTTTCTAAGACTAGCTCCAGGATGAATGATTTCTTTTCATTGGGATGAGTGGATGTCCTGTCTAAACTGACATTTTATTGACTCTGATGAAGTTGTGTTATCTGTCGGAACAAACGTGCTTGGTCAGTTATTAAAAGTTAGTGACAATCACAGAGTGGTGTTTTTTTTTTAAATTCATGGTTTTACAAATTATTAGTATGAATACTCGATTAGGTAACATCAGAAATAGAACAGAGCAAGCAGAATAAAAAATGGATTATTAGATTACAGGCAGACATTTTACTGTTTGTGTTTAGTACGCTTTTTTGTGGTTTGTTATTTAAACTAAGAATATGTTATGTTATGCCATAAGTGGATTTACCTCATGCTAGTCCCATTCCACCTATTATGCCAGCTTTGGAGGATATGTTAAATGCTGCCTACAGTAACCTGAACCTCATATTTCAGTCAATAAAAAAATAGAACATGTGTCAATACCAGTCATTCCCCCATGGACTAGAAGGTAAAACATTAGACAGCTTTTATAAGAGAATGTCCGTCCTTCAAAATTTTTATCAGGTTTTGACAGCTTGTGGAACTGTTTTGCTGCACTTCCTTTAGAAGGTCAGACTTGTTTGAATCATACAATCACTAATCTGTCTATGGTGCCTAAACATACTTTTAAGAGTGTGTATGACTGTGCATATAGTGTGTCTATGGCAATACTACTGCTACTGTTTTGAAAATATAAGCCAGGGAACACAGTCAAAAGTTTTCTAATCAGGGAACGTCAGAGATTTTAAACTCTGTTTTAAACAAGGAGGTTTTGTTTGGCCCTGCTTTTACTCAGGTTTATAAACAGTTTAGTGAGTGAGGGAAATTAATTCAAGGCATTAATATGATTTTATAAGCCTCACATTACAAGTCTAACAAACCCTTCGTTTTTTTTTTTCTTTTTAAGACAAAATAATCAATTACTGCTAACAGTGACAAATGTGGGAAAAAAGAGATGGCAGGAGGGGAACAATTAAAAAGAGGGATCCTTTCAAAAACAAACTATGCTTTCAGAACCCACTGTTTTTTTTTCTTTTTATGACAAAATAATCAATCCCTGCCAACAGTGACAAACATGGGGAAAAAGAGATGGCAGGAGGGGAACAATTAAAAAGAGGGATCCTTTCAAAACAAACTATGCTTTCAGAATAGCTGTGCCAACATTCCTTCCACCCAGGGTTGCCAAATTTCTGACAGGTAGGGACAAAAAAGATATTTCACACTAAGTGAAGAGCAAAAGAAAAAAAAAAAAGAAAAAAAAAAGGTCTGTAATGCGAAACATCACACTTCCATATTAAACACAAGTAACTCCGTGTTTGGCGATGTTTGATTGGCCCATATGCGGTATATGAACCAATCAAAAAAATCGCACAGCGGACCCTCTTCTGTTCAATGCAGAACATCAGGTAGTTCTGCATTAAACAGAAGTAGCTCCATTTTACGATTTCTTTGGTTGGCTCGTATACCGGCATACGGGCCAATCAATAAAAACAAAGCAGAGGCTGTTTCGTCGGGATTTTAACCCAGCAGTGCAGGACTCAGGATTGGGCTGCTGATCCCAGGACAGTCCCACTCAAGTAGGGACATCTGGCAACCCTGCTTCAGCCCCACCCTTCCTGTCCCTACATCTCTAAGTCTGTCCTGCATACTGGTTCTCAGTCTTTCCCTTTGGCAACAGATTGTTTCTGACTCTTGGCTACTAATACGATTTCAGGAAGGTTGCAGTTGGCCCTGAATACACATATCTCCTTCCAAGGGATTTCTCTATACCCCATGAACCAAACAGAGTTTTTTACTCATGTTCTTCAATACATGATTACCCTAGGAGTCATACTACTAGTGCCTTTAGACAAAAGGAAGGAAGGCTACTACTCCAGACTCTTTTTGGTTTCAAAGAACATTTTTTTCTTGGAGACCATTTCTAGATATTTCCTTCTCTTATATTTTGTGAAAGTATGAAAATTCTAAATGTTGACATTTAGGGTGTGTTACTAATCATTCCTTTTGGTTTGGATGTTAGTTGAGATATTTTGCAGGCACCTTAGTAAGATCTGTATGGGCATCAGCTGAGTTTAAAGACCCTGTATTTCTGAAGTATAGCCAAGCTATCAGAAATACAGTGTCAATGGGGCCGAAACATGCATGTCCATAGCTGTGTGGTTTGGCTTTATTGGCATGAATGTAACCATAAAGACTACAGTCATGAACATTCAGAAGCCATGTAGCTGAAAAATTTGATGTCCTTATAGGGTCATTCCATATATCCCTTGAGCCTCCAGTACAGGAGGTTTAAATTATCACACAGTGTCCTTTTTAACCTTTGGTTTGGGTCTTCTGAGTTTTATGGTAACATTAGACCTAACAGATGCATACCATCACATTCCCATAGCTACAAGTTTCAGAAAACTTCTCAGATTCAATGTCCGGGTACATTATTATTTCTCTGCATTATCCTTTCATTTAGCTACAGCTCCTTAACTGTTTACAAAATGTATACCAACAGGGATAGCCCATTGCAGACTGTAAGACATGCACATTTTTTAGTTGATTTATTAATCTTTGCATGGTCTTTTACTAGATGTCAGGAGTCCTTATCATGGGTTTCTTCACTCCTTACTGATCTGAGCTTCCAGATAAAAGTGTAAAAATCCTCCTTGACACTGTAACAGAGGATTGTGATTTTAGACTGCTTTCAAGATACATCTCTTCAAAAGCATTCCTAGCACAAGAAAACATGAATGGGTTTATATTATATAAGTGAATCCCTGAAAACCCAAAATGTCAAACACATGGATCAGCAATTTTTTCCAATCCGTAAAAAAAAAAAAAAAAAAAATCAAAACACAAAATAAAGTGGAGGGCTTCCCCCACCACCACCCCCCTACTTAAATATACCAACTCTGAGATCGCACCACAGTGGAGGAAATGGCAAAGCCTCAAAAAAAAAAACAGTGATTTTTTTTTTCCTTAGGAAAAAAAATTGCTGTCCCGTGCTTTCGGTATTTTGCCATTTCACGTAATGACGTTCGCAATTCATTGCGTTCGCTAAAATAATAGGGACTCAGGTGAATCTGTGTCTGGAAAATGATCTTTTCCAATCAGTCTGAGACATCCACAGAGAATATCTCAGAATTCTAGGGTTCATGGCTTCTGTGATTCTCATGATTTCTCTTGCCAGGTTATACCAGATAAAAAAAAATCAATGTTTACAAAATGTGGATGCAACCTCCTCATTCTCTGGGATTTTCTGATTCCAGTTTTGGGTTTATCAAGAAAGAGCTACATTGGTGGAGGCAATAAAACACCTCAGCTTTTGCTTGGGAAGCAGTTTCTGTGGGGTAAAGGTGGGATGCCTATGGAATGGTTCAAAAGACCGACTCACATAAATGTCAAAGAGATGTTAGCTGTGATCCATGCTATAGGGTCTCCTTATGACCTGTGGTCTCTGGGACCTTTGCAGGTGGTTACAGACAATACCAAAGTGATGTGGTACTTAAACACGGGGTCACTAAGTCCTACCCCTTGTGCAGGCCTGTGCAGGCTGGCAATGTTAGCTCTGTAGCATTGTATATCCCTCCAAGCATTTTAGATATCATCAATGCAAAATGTAATGGCAGAGAAGTTCAGCAAGACCAGGACCTCGGAAATGGAAAATGAATGGGGGGGGGGGGTAGTCTTCCAGGAATGGATCCAGCTGTGGGCAACACCTAAAATAAATCTGTTTGCCTCTTTTCAAAACAGACAACTAAATAAATTCTGTACCAGTACTCCTTGTAGGCAGGCTTTGAAAACAGATGCATTTTAATTCCAGTCATTGGGAATGTTCCAGTAAGCATTTCCATTCTTTCCACCAATGTCCGGGGTCAATCTGAAAATTAAAAAGGACTCTCCAGAAAATTATTATGATGATTTCCTTCTGGCCTAGGTAATATTGATTCTCCCATATTATGGATCTTGTCTGAAACAATTACCACAAGGTTCCTCATAGAGTGGATATACTCACACAAAACAAGGGAAATTTGACACATCTAGTCCCAAACAACTTCAACTGACTGCCTGTATGACTCAATTCTAATACCTTTTAGGCATCTTTATCATGAGGATGTGCATCAGATTCTAAAGGAGGTAATAAATCCTGCTACTAGGAAATCTTATGTTAACCAATGAAGAAGATTTTCTAGTTGGTGCTTCATCTATAACCATGGCCCTATCTGGGATTATTACCTCTGGTTGTCAAATATTTGTGTGAGTTACTATCCAATGGCCTGTTTACTCCTTTGACAATGGGGGTTTATCAGCCATTTCAGCATGTCTGCCTGTGGCTCCTTCTCTTCATCTCAGACTTCTCTCAAGTTGTTTTACAAAGATGTTTTTCTGATGAAATGTAAGGTCACCTGTTTTTCGGGTGGCAGAATTGGGATCTTTACTTTTTTCTGGGAAATTTATTTCTGCCTACATTTTAACCAGCTATTGTGGCTTTTCTTTTTGGTAGACTAACTGGTTTACTGCTATCACATCTGCAGCAGAGTATCCAGACTGCAACCCTTCCTGATAGTTACATCTTTTTGCTTTTCTATGCATGTAGGGTTAAAAGTAGAAAAGATCCTTCATCTATGGCCTTCCTACTTTCAGAGTGTATCTTGAATCTAGCAATCTATCTCCTTCATTTCCTTCAGAATTTGAAGGACAGGAAGAATAAAGTCTATATACTCTGGGCATTCTTTTGAAACTCAAGTATTATCTTGTTGGTATTAAGTCCATTCATCATCATCTTTCAGCTTTTCCCGTTAGGGGTCGGCACAGTGGATCATCTCTTTCCATTTCTTCCTATCCTCTGCATCTTGCTCTGTCACACCAACCGCGTGCATGTCCTCTCTCACCAAGTCCATAAACCTTATCTTAGGCCTTCCTCTTTTCCTCTTACCTGGCAGCTCCATCCTTAGCATCTTTTTCCCAATATACCCATCATCCCTCCTCAACACATGTCCAAACCAACGCAATCTCGTCTCTCTTGCTTTGTCTCCAAACTGTCCAACATGAGCTGACCCTCTAATATACTGATTCCTAATCCTATCCATCCTAGTCACACCAAGTGCATATCTTAACATCTTTAACTCTGCCACATCCAGCTCTGACTCCTGACTTTTTGTCAATGCCACTGTCTCCAACCCATATAACATAGCTGGTCTCACTACCCTCTTGTAGACCTTCCCTTTCACTCTTTTTTTTTCAAATAACTTTTTATTTATTTCATAAGAATGAAAAAAAAAAAAAAAAAAAACAAGAACATAGCATGAAGACATGAATAAGCAAGTAAACAAAATACAGATTAATCCTATAAAACATACTAAAGTATATACAATATTTACAAACTAACTAATGTGCTACCATATAGAGAGATGGATTAGAAGAAGAGAGACATAGTTCTCAGATATATCGGTGTAACTAAAGATTCATCCTGAAGTGTGAGGTATATCCTAAACAAAGGTGTAAAGTCGGTTATTCACTAAGGATACGGTCTAGTGCCCTTTTCCAGATTTTTCCAAAGAGGGCTATTTTCCTGGGTCCTTCTGTAATAAATTTCTGCACTGATATATATGTAAGAGCCATTTCCTTAAAGTTATTCCAACAGAGTCTGGTACGATCTAACCAATTTTTGGTGATATATAATTTCATGAAGGAACATAGAATAACTAGTAAATGCATATCAAATTTAGAAAGATTTGTAGTAGGTATGTGACGGATCGCTATTTCCCAGGAAAGGGTCGATTTGTGGTAACCCATTTTCTCGAGACAAACTTTTAATGAGGACCAAAGTTTGTGTGAGTAATTGCAGAACCATAATATATGTAGAAGATCGGCATTTGGGAAAGAACAACACGAACATGAGGGAGAGTTCTTGGAGTCAAACTTATTAAGGACAGATGGAGTATAATATGAGTTGTTATTAATCATTAATTGTGTGTAAATAAGTTTTTTAAATGGGGATAGTTCTAAGGTAGTTTTTATGGCAGAAAGCTTTCATTTCTCTGAAAGATGGATACTATGATTGTCCCAATAGCTGGAGAAAAGGCAAGCCGAGTTGTGTATTATGGAGTTCAAAAGATTGTACGATTTAGAGAGCATTTTCTCTGAACTCGAAACAGTTTGAATAATTTCATCAAGTTTGCTGATATCTTGACTATTGACCTTAAGGTGGGCAAATTTTGATGAAACTAGTTCTCATAATTGACGGAGAATAGTCGTGTATTTATTATTGATCTTAAGAATTAGGCGAAGGTTAGTAAGTGATTCATCTCTGTATTTAAGAATTTCCCAGATTACAGCATCTTTAATGAGAGGAAAGTTAGAAAGATTGATCATCAGATTATTGATCTTAATATTAGGATTTAAGTGGAGGGGTTGGAGTAGAGGAAGCACATTATCAAGTTTAATAGATTTTATCAGATTTTGGAAAATTCTGATTTTATGTTTTAGGTCAGTGGAGAGTTGCTGATAGCATCCGGAGAAAGAAAGGGAAGAGCTTCGGGGTTAATTTTATTGGCTTGAGCATGTTGATACCATATTTTAATCCAGGTAGGGGAAGAGTTATATTCTCCATGATTGAGTTTCGAGATAGAATTCTATTAGCACAGATAATTGTATAGTACAGTTGGAAATTCGGTAAACCGAGGCCACCCTTACTCTTAGGGTATATTAATTTAGAGTACAAAATCCTAACTGATTTAGGAAACCAGATAAATTTGTCTAATTCTTTATTAATCTTAGAGAAGAGAGTTTTGGATACTATCTGATCTGAGGCGTTAAATTGATAGAGGAGTCTGGGTAAGATGTTCATCTTTACTATCGCAGCTTTGGATAAGAGAGATAAGTTGATTAATTCCCATCTGTGAATATCCTGTAAAATTTTCAACCAAGTTATAAGAAGATTATTTTGGAGCATGGATGTTTGGTTATGTTCAAAGCGTATACCAAGATAGCTAATGTTGAAAGTTGTCTGAAAGGGAGCAGCCTAAACTGCAACTCCTAGACTTGAAAGCTTCTTTGCTTCCAAGTTAAAAATACAGAAATATCAATCAACAAAAAATCAGTCCAATAAAAAAGTCCTCTTTAAACAAACAATGTAAAACAAAGATATAGTTCTTTGAACTTTGTTTTAAATGATGGTTATAGTTGAAAACAGTACCTTACTGTGTTGCTAAAGACATCACTTCAAAGGAGCCTCTACTAATTTCCTCGTTGTGCAAAATAGGGGCCCGTGTTGTAAATTGAGGCATTGAGCACGCCACAAGATAATCCAATAAATAAAAAGAAAAGTTTTACTAATATCACATAACCACCACAAAACCAATGAGTCTAAAACCAAATGTTCCTCGTGTAAAACCGTTGCTTCCCTTGCATTGAGAAAAGATGAGTGGAAGCGAAATTAACAGCACATACCTGAAGCAGCAACACGTCCCCAACCAACAGCACGTTCTCAACGTAAGTGACCCAAACAGGAAGAACAATAGCTCAATGTAAAATTGCGCGCTCAAAGTGAAAGCACTACGCCGCAAAATACAAAACTTATAAAATGTTTAGGCTCCTCAAAAAAACTCTGAAGATGCCCAGGAGGGTGAAAGTGCTCAGTCAGTAAAGTTTTTTCCACAGTTTTTTATAGTTTTTCTACATATTTTTCCAGCATTTTGTATTTGGACAATAAAGGTTTTGTGATTTACCTGTTATGTTACCTTAGTGTCTTTCTGTTTATTAGTATTTTGCATTTTTTGGTATTATCCCAAGTGTGTCTGTGAGACATAAAACCGGCGTGATCCAATGAGATTAAAGAGGGCATAATTTTTTTTCAGTTTGTTTGCCAGGATAGACGACAGGATTTTAATATCAACATTTATTAGTGAAATGGGCCTATAGTTATGGGGGTCAGCTTTATTTTTCTTATTTTTCAAGATTAGAATGGTTTTCAAGGTATTCCAGTGTAAATCAGATATTCCATTTTTTATGATGTAGTTGAATACCTTTAGAAGAATGGGGGAGATTATCAGATTAAAGGCTTTAAAGAATTCAGAAGTAAA
Organism: Protopterus annectens; assembly: GCF_019279795.1. Lineage (NCBI taxonomy): Eukaryota > Metazoa > Chordata > Ceratodontiformes > Protopteridae > Protopterus > Protopterus annectens. Next base: position 47,194,019 of record NC_056726.1, read on the forward strand.
CCCATCAGGGCCAGGGGATTTGCCTACCTTGAGATTGGCAATAACATTCTGGATTTCTTATAGACTCAAGGGAGCAGAAAGCATAGAACTTTGGGTTTCATTCAGGGAGGGGAAGTTAATAGAATTCAGAAAGCTCTCCATATGCAAGTTAATAGAGGAATCTTCTTTCCTACAATACACATCTGAGTATAGGGAAGAGAAAAGCTGGATTATTTCTGAGTCCGACTTATAAATTTTATTTTGGTAATGTAATAAAGAAATTCTGGGGGAACCCTGATTATTTTTTATTATTCTTACAAGAGTTTTAGAAGGAATTTGTGCCCATTCTGAATAGGTTGCAATAAATTTTTGTTCAGACAGGGAAAAGTTTTGTTGGGGAAGTTCTAGTAATTCTTTTTGAGAGTTGTTAATTACTTCATTTAAGTTAGGGTCTTGATTTAATCTTTGTTTCTTTTCTAAATCAGAGATTTTCAAGATCAGCTTAGTTTCCTTACTTTTGTAAAGTTTTTTATAATAAGAGGCTGTGTTGATTAGAAAACCTCTCATCCTGGCCTTACAGGCGGCCATTGGATATCAAGTGGGATTTGTGACAGTTCAAGATTAGAGTTAAAGTCTGTTAGTATTTCTATAGTTTCTTGAGTTATGACCTTATTACGAAGCAGGTTGTTGTTTAGAGTCCAGTTGTTATAAAGGGGGGTAGGGGTTGATCCTGGAGCATATATGATCATGAGGGAGATTCTTGAGTGATCAGAGAAGAATCTAGGTTCTGATGAGAAGTTTATCTTAAATTTAGAGAGGGAATCAGACACTAAGAAGAAATCTAAACGTGACCACGTATTACAGCATTTCGAATAATATGTGTATATTTCATCTTTAGATACAGGGTCACCGAATGATATGGGGTCAATAAGGTTAAAGTCATTTATCAGTTCCTCTAGAGCTAGAGATGCTTGGAAGTTGTATGAGGGAGATTTGCTGGTGTGATCTATACTGGGGTCTATAACAGCATTCCAGTCCCCCCTAAAATAATATGGTGGTCCTGAAAAGCAGAAAGAATGTTATAAATCTCTAAAATGAAGACTTGTTGTTGTGCACACGGGCCATAAAGATTGAAGAAAAGGATTAGTTTGTTGAGGTTGGGAAACTGAGAAGTGAAATAACACCATCTACCATTTTTATCAGATTTCACCTCTAATATTACCCCATGAAAATCATTTTTAATTATAGTAGCCACCCCCTTAGAGTTAGAACTATCTCCTGCAGCAATGATGGATTTTATCCACTTTTTTTTTGTTTGTTTAGACCAGTCCTCTTTGTACATATGCGTTTCTTGTAAGAAGCCGATATTAGCTTGTGATTTGAACAATAAATGAAAGAGAAGAGATTTTTTGGATTTATTTTGCAGTCCTCTAACATTCTATGAATCGATGGACCAAGCCATAATAACTAACTAATGGGGATCAACAAATTTGGGACTTGATACAACCTTACCCTCAAAGAAGGTATTCTACTCGTAAGAAGGAAAAGGGTGGAATATGAGATTAGGTATTTAAAAAAAATGAAAATCCATAACAAACCATCATATAGTGAAAAGAGACTAATAATAATAATAATAAGGGTGGCACAGTATTCCTTCAAATCTAAACCGGTGCCTAACCACCCCACCCCCTTGAGTGAAGGAATACAAACGTAGAAACAAAAGTTCCATTGAACCTTGGTTAACAATAAAAGCACATTGTAAAAAACTGTCATAGATATAGTCCTAAGAAGGACTAATATTACAATGGGTAATACTATACATATATACATAGCAAACCACATCCAAAAATAGATCATACTAGGACCCTAACACCATGCATCTATGAACTCCACTAAAGGCCGAAGAATAGTAGAAGAAAAGTAACAGTAAGTAACCTTATAATGACAGATAGGAGGGGGGAAACTTAGGTAGTGATTAATGCTTAGAGAAAAATTAACTGGCGGTTAGATTGGGAAACAGTAGGGAAAAGCACTAGCAAGAATATATTCTAACCGCTTATTATTTATCTATGAAAGCAGCCAATTTACCAGTAGCAATAAACACACTCAAAATATTTATAACATAGTAATAAAGGCAAAGGACAAAGGAGAGACATGAGGAAGAGATGTAGAGAGGACAGACAAAAGATGAAAGACATAAGAATTAAGCTCATAAAGGATGCATGATTTAAATATACACATAAGGTTATAAATCTAGCACTAAATAACATAGCCTAATAATTTTATATGCTAACATTATCTAACTGGGCGGGAAACAATGATTTGTCTGTATATACTGACAAGATAATATAGAGGTGACTAGGTAATATAACATAAATCCTAGGACTAAGTAAATATAGCATATATTGAACCAAAACAAATAAGCAGTATGTAAATATCTCTCAGGTAGGCAAGGATCATTACATCTGTAACTTACTAAAACACGGGGAAAGTCTAATATGGACAAATCACGATGATCCCCGAACATCTAAGTTAAAGGTTACAGATTAGATAATAAAGTAAGTAAATAAGCTGCTGGCTAGTCAGAATCGATGAGTGAGGCAGTATGTTCAAGTAATTGAGATTTTTAAACATTTTAATTAAACATTGCTGTTAAAGCCTCTAATTCGACCGATATGGCAGGTTGTTTAATTTAGCCATAGCCTTATCTGAGCGAGATCGTCGAAGAACAGGACATACTGAACCAGTTACAACAGGTGCATCAATAGATAAGCAACATGAAGGATTTAACAAAAATATTGGCATCACATTGAAGTATGGCGAGGACCTGGCGAGAAGTGCTCATTGCGTGTGTATAGCACTGTTTGACCGAGGCGAATGCCAACAACACTAGAACACACTTTCAGCTTCTTGGGAAAGCCAGGCTCTAGTTGTAGGAAAAATATTTAGCAAGTAACATTGGTTAATATAATGTTAATGTTAATGTCTTGAGAAGTCACTGAAGGCTTACTTCTATGTAAGCGGAGACAAATCAGTCATAAGGCTGGATGTTCACAGACCAAAGAAACAGTTTGTGGCTATGACATCGGAAGGGCTATATACGGCGTGGGAACCACTGAAGGTCGCCAAACAAAAAGATCCCCTGGACCACTAAAACCAGATACAGAAAGGTTCCTGGCTGGTCCTAAATTAAATGACTCACAGATGGACCAAAAAGAGATATGGAACAGACAACATTATGCATTTCTTTGCATACTTTTGCTTTTTGGCAGCCATTAAAATTTTTTGAGTGTCCTGAAAGCTAAGCAGCCTAGTATAAATTTGACGTGGAGTAGAGGTGTCTTGGTGTTTGTGCATAGCCCGATGCCTTCTCTCCACAATTAAGTCAGTAGGATAGCCTTCCAAGCACAGTAAAGCTTTGAAGATTTGCTTGGTGGTTGATAATAAATTGTGGTTATCATAGGTCTTGGGGATACCTCTGATTAGTATGTTGTTGCGATAACTTCTTGCTTCTAGGTCCGTTAATTTAGTTTGTAAATCTGAGAGCGATGCAGTTTTGGCACGTAGTTCTTCAGATAAAGACTGGATCAAAACTTCATTAGCCTGAATCTTATGCGCTAGAGTATCCACTCTGTCCACAGTTTGATTAATGGTTTTCTCTAAGTTGGTTAGCTGATCAGAGAATCCTTGTATGGCAAGTGGGATAGGTTGAAGCACTAATTCGATCTCATCTAAGTGGAAGTTGGATTCAGTTTTAGTTTTAGTGCTTGTTTTACTGGGTTCCGCTGATTGCTTAGTGGTTTTTTGCCTTTTGGAGGCAACATCTTTCTCTGGAGAGAAGATTGTGGAGAGTTTAGCTTTGGTAGTTTGTATCTCCATTGTATCTGAATTATCAGCCATAGTCTAGTCTCAGAAAATATTTGTGTGCAGTGGTTGTTCCAGGGCCCTTTGGATACAAGTGGCTGAGACTCCTGGAGTAAAGATACGATAGATTAACTGTTCTTTTGCCCAGATAAAGCTAATTAGTCCTCTGATTTAGAAGAATGGGGTTAAAATAGTTGATTCCTTTGCATAAGCTGTAAGAATTAGTACTTAAGGATGATATTTTCAGATGAAGCTGTAACTGAGGAAGGGAGCTCTGTGGAGAGGGTGTACGCTAGATGACCACCATCTTGGAATCCCCATTCCCTTTCACTCTTACTGGTACCCGTCTGTCACAAATCACTCCTGACACTCTTCTCCACCCATTCCACCCTGCCTGTACTCTCTTATTCACCTCTCTTCCACATTCACCATTACTCTGAACTGTTGAGCCCAAGTACTTAAACTCGTCCACCTTTACCAACTCTACTCCCTGCATCCCCACCATTCCTCTACCCTCCCTCTCATTTACACACATATATTCTGTCTTAGCCCTGCTGACCTTTATTCCTCTGCTCTCTAGAGCATATCTCCACCTCTCCAGAGTCTCCTCAACCTGATTCCTACTCTCACTGCAGATCACAATGTCATCTGCAAACATCATAGTCCACGGGGCCTCCTGTCTGATCTCATCTGTCAACCTGTCCATCACCACTGCAAATAAGAAAGGACTCAGAGCTGATCCTTGATGTAATCCCACCTCCACCTTAAATGGATCTGTCACTCCCGATGCAGTCCTCACCACTGTCACACTACCCTCGTACATATCCTGTGCAACTCTTACATACTTCTCTGCCACTCCCGACTTCCTCATACAATACCACAACTCTTCTCTAGGCACCCTGTCATATGCTTTCTCCAAGTCTACAAAGACACAATGCAACTCCTTCTGACCTTCTCTGTATTTCTCCAATAATACTCTCAGAGCAAACATTGCATCTGTAGTGCTCTTTCCTGGCATGAAACCATACTGCTGATCACTAATCATCACCTCCCTTCTTAACCTAGCTTCTACTACTCTTTCCCATAACTTCAAGCTGTGACTGATCAATTTTATCCCTCTGTAGTTACTGCAGCTCTGCACATCACCTTTATTCTTAAAGATAGGTACCAAAACACTTTTTCTCCACACCTCAGGCATCTTCTGACTTTCCAAAATTTCATTAAACAATAGGTATTAAGTCCATTATGAAGGCATATAGCTGTATAATTCCTAGGATGGGACTAGAGAAGGGAAGTCTCTGCCATTTCAGACAGGTCAGTTTGGTTGTTCCTTACTATATCTTTCCTTATTATTCCCACCATAGTAAAGCATTTCCAGGCAGGATTAAGGCACATTCTAATGGAGCTTTGTTTTCTTTGCTAGCATACTGAAAAGGGGTGGGCTCTAGAGCATTCTACATGGTCCTCTATGCATACTTTTACAAAGCATTACATACTGGATTCCCTTTCTAGATCAGGACAGGTTTTACTAGGATTATTGCCCCGGGACTCCTGGATCCTTCTCCTCCTCCTCCTCCTCCCAGGTTGGATAGGCTTTTATAATATACCCAAACAGCCAAAAGGTTACTGTAGCATTGAGAATGATGAACACAGTACATCTGTTTAATTTGCACTTCCATAACAGTAAATGTTCACCTTCCTCACTGCTCCTGCTGCAGTAACCACACCCACCCACCACCCCCTACTTTTGTATGTAGTTAATTGTTGGGATATAGTTATCTGGTACTGTTACATCTTTTAGAAGTTCAGGATGGGAGCACTCTTCTCTCTGTGTCCAGAAGATTTCTTCACTCTGTTGATTTTCCTCTGGGCTGTCCGATCAGCAGTCACAATGAAGGTGTGGGAGAGAGAACATTGTGAAGCTGGCCAGTTGTTTCCTGAGCAGGGAAACAGCACATATAGCCAAAGAAAAAAATAAAATAAAAAAATATTGTTTAAATGTACTTTTCTGCTTAGAAGAGTTGTTTTTTATTTATGGGATTTGTGTTTTAGCAAACTGTCATGAGACTAACTGTACTTTTTAACAGGGGCACCTTTTTCGTGCCAGTTTAAAAGTGATTAAAGTTAGTTGAAAAACATTTTTTTCTATGGGGAAGATGAGTTTATTTAACTTGCGGGGGCAGGAAACGTGTATTAAACTAGTATTTTCTGGGCCTACTAGATTATTGTCTTTGTTTTTTCCTAGGAAAGAGACACCATTTATGGCTTAACCATGGAGCAAACTACCAGTCCCATGGTCAGTTCTTCTTCCAGCCCAAAAAGAAAAAGTTAAACAAACAGCCTTTCCCACCACATCAGGCTACCATTTTATCTCAGTCACACGTGGGTGACTCTGCTCTTGCCAAAGATGGTTTCTCAAACCACTGACCTTTCACCCAGATCCCTCTTGTGTCGAACTTGGACCAGGGGTGAGCCACAACTTCTGCAGCTGTTCAGGTTCCCCCTGAGGGCAAGGGAGAGCCACTCTTGTCAATCCCGGGAGGAGGAACAGGGATGATTTCTGTGTTGCATCAGAATGCTGGGCCCACATTGTTGCTATCATTAATGATTCTGTTGGTCCAATTTTTCCTGTCAAAAAGAAACAGAAAAGCAAACATGTATCTGCTACTCCTTAAATTTATCTAAACATATGTAGTTTACTAGATCTGGCTCAGGGTCTGATTCAGGCTATTGATCCTTCTATAAGGTGTTTTTAGAAAAAGAAAAGGGGATGCCTCTTTTCCTGAAGAGATTCAAAATCCCACATCTAAATAATAAGATGAATTGAAACATGCGTGTTTTTCTCCTCAGATTTGTCCAGCAGATTCAGATGAGAAAGCAGTATCTGATTCTCCCTGTGGAGGTTTCTTTTTCCTTGAGACCATTTGCAGAATGTGCTAGTGTTTTCAGTGAGAGAACACTGAGGTTTCTCAGCCCCTCAGAAAATACTATAAGCTATTACAAATAGAATTTCCAGAACATTCACCTATTCCTCCAGTACTGTTAGCTTTGGAGGATGTGTGTCACTACCTGCAATTTTCCTGCAGCCTGCTGCCCCTAAAAAGGCAGATAGATTGTATAAAGTTCCACAACCTTTTATGTTTTTATACAGTCATCTCAAACCTGACACAACAGCTACAGCTTTAGTTAATCGTGTTCCTGCTAAATATTCAATTAATTCAAATTCTACAGTTTCTGACAAGGATGGGGAAATGAGTTTTTAGTATACGAAAAAATGTATGCTTCAGGAACTTTAATTTTTCAGAATTTTTAGTTGTCAGGCACATAGGTTAAAGTTTATTCTGACTAATTGTAAAAGTATGAGGAATGTTTTATCTACAGTTTCTTTTTTTTTGAGGAAAATTCCTCTTTAAGTGGTTTAGTTTCTTCCATTCTGCAGGTCACAACTCACTGTTTAAAGTGTGTATATGACTCTGTTAATATGTCTTCCAGGGCTATGGCCACTGGCTCTGTTTTGAGGAGGTTTGCCTGGCTGCATTCTCAGAATCTCCCACATGATTTGAAAAATGAGATTTTAAATTCTCCATTGAATGGATATTTAGTTTTTGGTCCCTCTGCTGCAGAGGTTATCAAATGTGGAATGGTCTACCCTCTCTATAGCAAGGAAAATGTTTACTACTCCTGTCTTTAAAGGTGAGTTGATTCATCTTGTGAAATATATTTGTCAGAATGATATTGCTACTATAAAAGCAAGGACTAACAACACAATCCATTATTTAATTGCTTGGACAAAATTGTCTAATCTGTTAGAGAAATATCAAGTGTTCTCCTATATATATATGTTTTTTTAGTTGTTATGGACATTGTATATAGTTTTTTTTTCTTGTTACCATACTGTTAAGTTATTGTGTTATAAAATTAATAAAAACATTTTGGAAAAAAAAGGTAGAATGAGAGGGGTAAGTTGATACAGGATTTTCAGCCCTCCTTTTCCAAAGTATCTGAAGGATTCTCTAACCCCTCATCCAGTTCTGGAAAGAAACAAAATAAACAGTCTCAGCAAAATGCTGGTAAGCAGACATATTTAAGAAGAAATGGCAAGGGGGGGTTCAAAAAGAATATAGTAATTTTCCAAAAGCAATGACTCTCCTTGAAGTCAAAATGACTATTTAAGGTGACCTTGTCCCCACTCACATTCTGCGAGTCCTTTTCACCTCCCAGAAAGTCTGAATCTCCACTTCTGCCTTTGGAAACAGTTTCAGAAAATAGGTTCTGAAGATTATTCATCAATATTACAGATGGCATTGGGGGGAATCTCCTGCTTTCCCTGGGGTAATTCCTCATCTACCAGAACAGACTTCTCTATTTCACCCTGTCCTTCAATATATGTTGTTTCATTAACGATAGAGCCATTTCATCCTTCCCATTTTGGGAAAGGTTTCTCTTCAAGGATGCTTTTGGTGCCAAAGAAAGAAAGAAAATGCTGGAGACCAGTTCTGGATCTTTCTTTCCTAAAGTGACTGTGCCCAAGTTCAAAATGCTATCACTTCACAGCCTGTTATCCCTTCTGCCTCATTTAAGTGTCCTGGTAACACTAGAGTTAAAAGATGTTTATCATCACATTCCTATTCATTCAGATTTTATTATCAGTTACAAAAAAAAACAAAATGAACTGCTCCACACCAACTGTTTTATTCCACCATATAATCTGGTACATCGGCCATTCATCTGCAGAAAAAAAACAGTTTGTGTTGAGCAGTTCATTTTGTTTTGTGTTTTTTGTAAGTTTTCATTTTTTTGAATTTGTTCACATTATCAGTTCTCTGACTTACCCTTGGGTTATCTGTTGCACCAAGAACGTTCACAAAGTGTCTGGCTCCAGTTATAGTTCATTACAGCTACAGAGAATCAACATTTGTACATATTTAGATGATTTGCTTATCTTTGCAGAGACTTTTTCAAAGTGCCAAGAATCTGTCACTTAGGTAAGAGATGTCATACACATTCTGGAATTCCAAGAGAGCATTCAAAAGTCTTTTTTTTTTACTCCATCTCAGGGGATTGTCTTCCTGGGGTGCCTGATAGACACCTCAGTTCAAATAGTTTTTTTTTTTGCTTCCGAAGAAACAAATAGATCTATTTATAGATCTGTTTCTAGTGTTTTCCACTCATACTTCAGTCACTACAAAGGAATACTGAAGATTTTGGGTCTCATAGCATCTATGAGTCTCATGTTACCCTTGGCAAGATTCCACGTAAGAAGTATAGAATGGTATCTGAAGTCTCCTTGGTCCCAACACCAACACCCATTATCTTTTCAAATGCCAGATCTGGGACTTTTCAGAACTTCAAAAGAGAAATTACTTGGTGAGACAACAAATTTCCCCAAATCCAGTTTCCCCATCTTCCCCCTGTTCAAAAGTAGTCAGTGACCACAAACACCTCAGACTTTGCTTGTGGAACAGTTTCAGGAAAGATAAAAGTGCGTGGTGAGTGGGACACCAAGGGCAGACACAAGCATATAAATATAATAGAAATGTTTGCTATAATCAAGGCAGTCAACTGTCTGAATCATCTTTGGTCCCCTGGACCTCTTCAAGTCATTATAGACAATACCACAGTCATGTGGTATAACAACAAGCAAGGGGAAACCAGGTCTTTCTCCCTCTGCAGAGTAGCTAGCCATCTTAGCTTGTGATATAGCTTCACAACACAATATCACTCTACAGGCATCCTGCATTCCGTCAGAGCAAAACTGTGTGGCAGACAAGCTGACCAGGACCAGGGCAGACCCTCATGAATGGAAACTTGATCAAGTATCTTCCAATATTTGATCCATCTGTGGCAAGTTCCTCAAGTAGACCTCTTTGTCTCCTCTCTAAACAATCAGCTAGCAAAGTTCTGCTCAAGGACTTCATGCAAGAAGGGAAGGCAGATCATTTTTTCCTTGCCTTAGATAAAAATGTTCCTGTATTCTTTTCCATCCTTTTGACTGATATGCAGGGCACTTCAGAAGCAAACCTCTCGACCATACCAAAATCTTCGGTATTTCACATTTTGAGGGGCAAAATAATAGGGTGCCACAAATTTCCGAGTGCCACCTTTAAATCCCAATTTCATTTTTTTTTGTTGTTTTATTTTCATTTTTTAAGTTAACACTGATGTCATCACGCATCACTGGCGTATCCCGCAACATCGATAATGGGCATGGGTGTACTTAATGACATCTCCTTGTTCTTAGTGACACATGGGAACATGTTTCTCACAGCTATTAAATGTGAGTGTTTTACTCTGTTCTTGCTAAAACCAAGCTTAATGTACTTGTGACATTTACATGTGAATCTTTCATACTGAAATAAGGGGTCATCGGGCTTCTTTGTAACACTCACAAAATATGTTAGTCTACCAGTAAATCGGTAAGGAGTGCAGTCCATCAATAATGGGATGCATTAGAATTTCTACTTCTTATTCAGAAAATGTAGGCTACACTAATGGAAAGCTTGTTGCTCTATTAACTTTTCAAGAGAATTAGAGTAATATTCAACTTGATTCCTGATTTTGGATCTTTCCACCTTCACTTTGCTCCTGATTCTTGAGCAAAGAAGTTGAGAGCTATAAAGGAAGTAATTAGTAGAGATCATTACAGTACCAATATTGCTGTTGTTGTCTCATCTCTTGTAAAATATGTAATTTTCTGATAAAGTAGTAATGATTGCAGATGTCAGCAGTGTCATATATTGTTTAGAAAATACATGCTTACACAAAACCTGTTGCTGCATTAACTTTTTAAAGGAAATTGAGTAATATTCAAAAACTTTCACTGATTTTAGGTCTTTGCCCATAGTTGTAGGGAAGTCTCCAGGCACCCTGTAAAAAATCCATCTTCTCCAACAAGATAAAAATAACTAATAAACAAACAAAAAAAAAAAAATCTCATCTAAAACTGCAGTAAGCTGCTTGCCATTAATGTAAAAAGCAGTTTGTTGCATGTAAATCACCAGGCGCATAAGCGGTTCAGTCATGATTGCAAAGGCAATATCAGCATTTATTTACGGTGCCTTACCGCACATGCACTTCTTTGTAACACCCACAAGATATGCTAGTTTTGACTAAAGGAATTTATTTTACTTTTCTGCTTATTAGTGTATTGCAGACTGTTACTAATGCAAGCCAGCAAGGAAAACCGGCTGTATGTGCATGCCCTTTTCAGTTTGAAGCTTGTTGCATTCATTCACTAATGCTGAACATTAAGAGTGTCAAGATTCTTATTGTTCTAAACATGCATGTTGATGCAAAATCTGTTATTTTAGTAGTGTTTTAAGTGAATTAGAACATGCATCGTAAAAGTAAAAATGCTAGCACTGGCCTTTAAAAATCATGTCATATGGTAAGAAACTGAAGCACTTTCTTATTTTTCAGAATATAGGGTCTTTATATACCACACTGCTTATAGCTAACAATAGTGAATCTTTGTATAACCTTAGTTTATCTGTTTCACAACGAGGTCAGGAGCAAGGCTATATCTAAGGTCCAAATCAGAGTGGCTGAGGAGTATGAATTTGAATAAGGTTTAAATATTGTCCTAGATGTTTGACCTTTGTGTTGAAGTTTTGAGCAAAAAAATTGAGATATGTCTAAGTCTGAAACAGACCACTTCCCTTAAATTGCTGTTTGTATGCTTTTGCTGTAACAAATTAAATGTGGTGGCGGGGGGGCTATTGAATGTACAGCAGAAGGCCCCAGCCATGCAATGCCCACCTCTTGTATAGCACAGTTGATTGAGAGCCTAACTCTGAACCAATCATGGATAAATCTGGAAATAATCAGAGTCATTTGCAAAATGTTAGTACTATTAACTTGAGACATTTACAGAATAAGAATATGTGAATTTATATACATTCTCGGAAGTAAAACAAGTCTGTTTGCTAAGCGTAAGTTGCCACCTTTTATTCAAATGTCACTAGTATTATGAGGGATTAAGAAGAATATAGCAAAAATAAGAATTAAAATCAGTGACACATGAGAGGTATGTTTGACAGGAGCCATCATCCCACACTACTGGTAATCGTCAACAAAAATCAAAATGTAATACTCATGAGCATACCTGTCAACCGCTTAACTTAAGACATCTAGACAAAACCAAAACTAATAGGGGCACAAAGGCCTAAAAATGGGGCAAATTTTAAATATTGCTCATATAAATTTAGAAAGTTGATGACTAAAAGGTTTTGTGTTACCTTGCATTTTCTGAAGGCTATGAAGTAAAAAATTTAAACATCTGGCACTATTTGGTGAATTCAGTCCTTAATAATTTTCCAGAAAACCACGCCTTTTATGAGTGACAGACCAAAACGTATGAGGCAAAAATCTGGATATTCTGTGAAAATTTGGAAAATGGTGAGCTATGCATGTGAGAAATATACCTTTTAAATGTATCTCAGTAAGAGAAAGGGTTTGACACACGTTCATTGTTAGGAATTTTTTAAATGCATTTCATGTTGCATACTACTGACTCATAATAATGCATCAGAAATTATGTAGGTTCGAATCAACACATTCCAAAGTATGAAACAAACAAAATAAATTTGCAATCATTAGGTAAAAATCTCATTATGTGAAGACATACTGGGTTAGGCACATACATAATACCTCTCAACTTCTAACACAAGAAATTCAGATAAAGCTTTAAATAATGGGGGGAAAAGACTCAAAAATATAGACATATTTTAAATATTGTTCTTATAAACATAGAATGTTGCCAAAATAATGGGTCTTCTGCTAGCTTGCATCTTTTGAAGGATATGAATTCTGAAATTCAAATATACATCATTATTTAGTAACTTCAATCCTCTGTAGTTTGCCACAAATTTTAAGAGGAGCAGATCAAAAATATGAGAAAAAATCTGGTCATTCTGGGGAAATCTGGACATTTGAGAGTTATGCTTGCTTTCCTTTTTTTAAAATGTTGGTAGCCCAGAATTCCATCAAAGTGGGTGAGGTTGCATAATTATGCATGCAACTTTTATGTTAATCAGCATTCAGACTTTTGGCCAGTTGTATCTACTTTCCAGATTTTTGATGTTTCCATGTTGAAATGTATGTTCAGAAGTTTCAGAAGGAATACCCCAAGATCATTATGGTGACTCCCTTCTGGCCCAGGTCCTTTCTTTTGGAGATGGCCAGGGGAAGTTACCACAGGTTTCCTTACAGAATGGATCTACTCACACAAGAACACAGATATTTGATGCACCCTGACCCCAACTGACTTCACTTCACTCCCTGAATGATAGGGTCTTAATTCTCTTTATGCATACCACTCAACCTGTAAGTGCAAGAAATCTGGGCAAATGCAAAATAATGGGGAAAAAAGGCTCAAAAATAGGGGCAGATATTAAATATTTCTCTTATAAATTAGAAAGTGGCTAGAATGCTAGCCGATGTATTGGCAAGCATTTTCTGAAGGACATGAAGTCTAAAACTCAAATGTCAGTCCTTATTTAGTGACTTCAATCCTCTGTGATTTTCTGGAAAACCACACATTTTTATAAGGAACACACCAACAATGTGAGGTAAAAATCTGAACATTCTGTGAAAATCTGGACAGTTGAGAGGTTGTCTTTAGGCACCTATTTATTGATTTATTTTCTAGGTCTAGATTAGGCTTTGCTAAGACCGTTTTCCAGGAGTTCCTGGACCTATCTCCTTCCACCTCCCAAAAGTAGTAAGCTAATGTAATCTACCCATATAGCTAAGGCTACTGCAGCAAAGATCTTACCATAAAAGTAGATTTTTGAAGGATCACTGCTGTAGTAGCCCCCTTGTTTGTTGGGTTTGCCAGGGTGTGTGTGTGTATACGTATATATTTTTAATACTAGCCATACATCTCAGGACTCAGCCTTCCTCTTTCTGTTGGCATGAAAGCTCTAAAGGACTTCATATTCAAACTGCCTAATGATTTGCATACATGGAAGATGCCCTGAAGTTTTGGAGGCTTGCCACCTGTTATATCCTTTGCAGGATATAACCCCATCTAGCTAAAGCTATTGCAGCAGTGATCAATATGATGAAGATAGTACAGTTGTGTAAGTTAAACTTAACCATAACAGTAGATGTTCGAATGATCACTGCTGTAGTTGCCCTGCCTCCATCACTCTTGTTTTTTTATGTGTTTTTTATGCCAGGGTGTAGACATTTATTTATTTATGTATGTATGTATGTAAGTATGTATGCATGCATGTTTGTTCCTAGCATTGTCCTTTCAGGGCTCAGCCTCACTGTCACTGTTGGAAGGAAATCTCTGAAAGGCTTGCTGTCCAAACTTATCTTTCAATCATCTCAGTTACCTGACAGCCTGTGCACATGCAAGATGCCCTGAAGATTTGGAAGCTGGCCGGCTATTCTATCCAGTGTAGGATATAAACCCATCTAGCTAAGGCTACTGCAGCAGGTATCATTCAAACAGCTACTATTATGGTACATTTACTTATGCAACTGTACTTTCTCATAGACTTAGTGTTAACAACAACAGATTGTCGGTGAATTGCTACACTGCTATTAGGCTGCAAAATTTGTGTTAAGTGCAGACAGTGGTCTCATGGTATCTAGAAATTTTAGCGATGGAAAGTTTCATTATGAATAGGTACTATGCCTGTCTATTACCTAATCTGATGGCATAGAGGTATAACAACAATAGATAACAGTACTGTGCCAAATTAAAGTAGTAGGCTGGGTACCATACAGACAGAAAAAAAATTACATTAGCTGTACAGTCTAACAGTCCTACACTGGTAGTGCAAATGAGTCTATGTATGGGTGCCACTAATAAGGCAGAAAACCAAATACTATTCATACAGTCAGAAAAGGCAGAACCAGACAATATATGCAAAGAGCAATAAAGCACAAAGGCAAAGGAAATAGGTACAGATTCTGCAAAACTACGCAGTATGATAAGGCAGAAACATGCTAGGTACAGGGTGTAGGAACAGGTGGTACAACACTAGCAAACACAAGACAATAACTCAACTGATATAAACTGCCAACTTACACAAATTTGGCACAAGACATGGGCAAAGGTGCCATGCATCCAACAAGTGTAGTACTACAGTTTAAAAGACAATATGATATGGTGGAAATGATGCAGGATATAGGAACAGTGTCAAAGTTCTAGCTAGCCTAGTATGGTAATTCAAATGTGAAGCAGTAGCAGATAAGGTAAACATGGCATGGGATACAGACATGGGTGCCACAAGACTAATAAGTACAGTACAACACTTCTAAAGTGATACAAAGAACTAGCATTGTCACAGATGTCCCAAAACATTAAGAAACAGAAAAACTAGGTACTGGTGATAAATCCAGCAGCAAAAAACTAAATCCAATGCTAAACAAAACAGAAGTTGCTGGAGCCATGAACAATTTTGGGAAAACACAGTCTTTAATAATGTAGAATCCATGTAGAAAGCAATAAGACACACATATCTCTTCTCCCAGTAATACATCACAATGTTCACGTAGGTATTTGAGACCAGTGTGCCCATGGCAACACCGGTATTTTGCTTAAAAAGATTGTTCTGAAACAAAAATATATTATTCTTCAACACTAGACTAATCAGTTCACATATAACAATCAATCTCTGAGTATATTGGTAATGTTCAGTTTGTATGTTGAAAACCTATGCTGTTTGGTATTACAATGAAAAGGAAGACCTCGTCCGTAGTGACAAAGTGACATTCCTTTAAGTCCTTATTTTAGGACCATTGTGCTAGTTGTCACAAGAAATCTGAAGTATCCTTAATGACTTTTTCTGAGAGTTAAAAAAGTTCAGTTACAGGCTTGCTGTTCCTGAACTGTTTGAAAGTTTCTGTGAGGCCATTTTTGCTTGGGCTGAAGGAGGGTCTCTCTGTTCATCAGTGGCAGTGACTAACATTGAGCAGCTTCCCTGCCCCCCGTAGAGGTGGTTACTGACTTGAAACTGTAGTTTTATTGGCCACTAGGGGTCATTTCCATAACTCCTTCATCTTCCTCTCTTAAAACCTAGTTGCCTCGTGGTTTGAGCGTCTTTTCAGGCTTGTTGGCTGTTGGTGAAGCACCCTCCAAGAGGAAAAAACATTGAGAGAAGAAGGGAGCCACTTTTGAGATTTTAAGTATTTTTTCTCTGTTTATTTGCTAAGTTTTTCTGCATAGCTGCCTAGCTTGAGCATTTTCTGGCTTGTTAAACTCGATTTCTGTATTAGTAGCTGTATTTAGAGCACAACCAAAAGCTGATTGCTGAATTTCCTGTTTGCACTTAATTTTAAATCGTTTTTTTCTTAAAACTTGCATATTTTCTGTCCTTGACCTAGCACTCTTGTGTGGGGTCATTTACTGCACTGTTATAACTTGATATTACTTGTGAACCTCTGCTATCTCTGTAAAAAACAAAAACAAAAAAAAATCTTGCTTTTTTCCCACATTTCTGAGAGTTAAAAAGTTCAGTTACAGGCTTGCTGTTCCTGAACTGTTTGAAAGTTTCTGTGAGGCCATTTTGCTTGGGCTGAGGGAGGGTCTCTCTGTTCATCAGTGGCAGTGACTAACATTGAGCAGCTTCCCTGCCCCCGTGAGGTGGTTACTGACTTGAAACTGTAGTTTTATTGGCCACTAGGGTCATTTCCATAACTCCTTCATCTTCCTCTCTTAAAACCTAGTTGCCTCGTGGTTTGAGCGTCTTTTCAGGCTTGTTGGCTGTTGGTGAAGCACCCTCCAAGAGGAAAAAAATGCTGAGAGAAGAAGGAGACACTTTTGAGATTTTAAGTATTTTTCTCTGTTTATTTGCTAAGTTTTTCTGCATAGCTGCCTAGCTTGAGCATTTTCTGGCTTGTTAAACTTGATTTCTGTATTAGTAGCTGTATTTAGAGCACAACCAAAAGCTGTTTGCTGAATTTCCTGTTTGCACTTAATTGTAAATCGTTTTTTTCTTAAAACTTGCATATTTTCTGTCCTTGACCTAGCACTCTTGTGTGGGGTCATTTACTGCACTGTTATAACTTGATATTACTTGTGAACCTCTGCTATCTCTGTAAAAAACAAAAACAAAAACAAAAAATCTTGCTTTTTTCCCACTTTTCTGAGAGTTAAAAAAGTTCAGTTACAGGCTTGCTGTTCCTGAAGTGTTTGAAAGTTTCTGTGAGGCCATTTTTGCTTGGGCTGAGGGAGGGTCTCTCTGTTCATCAGTGGCAGTGACTAACATTGAGCAGCTTCCCTGCCCCCGTAGAGGTGGTTACTGACTTGAAACTGTAGTTTTATTGGCCACTAGGGGTCATTTCCATAACTCCTTCATCTTCCTCTCTTAAAACCTAGTTGCCTCGTGGTTTGAGCGTCTTTTCAGGCTTGTTGGCTGTTGATGAAGCACCCTCCAAGAGGAAAAAACGCTGAGAGAAGAAGGGAGCCACTTTTGAGATTTTAAGTATTTTTTCTCTGTTTATTTGCTAAGTTCTTCTGCATAGCTGCCTAGCTTGAGCATTTTCTGGCTTGTTAAACTTGATTTCTGTATTAGTAGCTGTATTTAGAGCACAACCAAAAGCTGTTTGCTGAATTTCCTGTTTGCACTTAATTTTAAATCGTTTTTTCTTAAAACTTGCATATTTTCTGTCCTTGACCTAGCACTCTTGTGTGGGGTCATTTACTGCACTGTTATAACTTGATATTACTTGTGAACCTCTGCTATCTCTGTAAAAACAAAAAAAAAAAAATCTTGCTTTTTCCCACTTTTCTGAGAGTTAAAAAGTTCAGTTACAGGCTTGCTGTTCCTGAACTGTTTGAAAGTTTCTGTGAGGCCATTTTGCTTGGGCTGAAGGAGGGTCTCTCTGTTCATCAGTGGCAGTGACTAACATTGAGCAGCTTCCCTGCCCCCGTAGAGGTGGTTACTGACTTGAAACTGTAGTTTTATTGGCCACTAGGGGTCATTTCCATAACTCCTTCATCTTCCTCTCTTAAAACCTAGTTGCCTCGTGGTTTGAGCGTCTTTTCAGGCTTGCTGGCTGTTGGTGAAGCACCCTCCAAGAGGAAAAAACGCTGAGAGAAGAAGGAGCCACTTTTGAGATTTTAAGTATTTTTCTCTGTTTATTTGCTAAGTTTTTCTGCATAGCTGCCTAGCTTGAGCATTTTCTGGCTTGTTAAACTTGATTTCTGTATTAGTAGCTGTATTTAGAGCACAACCAAAAGCTGTTTGCTGAATTTCCTGTTTGCACTTAATTTTAAATCGTTTTTTTCTTAAAACTTGCATATTTTCTGTCCTTGACCTAGCACTCTTGTGTGGGGTCATTTACTGCACTGTTATAACTTGATATTACTTGTGAACCTCTGCTATCTCTGTAAAAAACAAAAAAAAAAAATCTTGCTTTTTTCCCACTTTTCTGAGAGTTAAAAAAGTTCAGTTACAGGCTTGCTGTTCCTGAAGTGTTTGAAAGTTTCTGTGAGGCCATTTTTGCTTGGGCTGAGGGAGGGTCTCTCTGTTCATCAGTGGCAGTGACTAACATTGAGCAGCTTCCCTGCCCCCCGTAGAGGTGGTTACTGACTTGAAACTGTAATTGTATTGGCCACTAGGGGTCATTTCCATAACTCCTTCATCTTCCTCTCTTAAAACCTAGTTGCCTCATGGTTTGAGCGTCTTTTCAGGCTTGTTGGCTGTTGGTGAAGCACCCTCCAAGAGGAAAAAACGCTGAGAGAAGAAGGGAGCCACTTTTGAGTTTTTACGTATTTTTTCTCTGTTTATTTGCTAAGTTTTTCTGCATAGCTGCCTAGCTTGAGCATTTTCTGGCTTGTTAAACTTGATTTCTGTATTAGTAGCTGTATTTAGAGCACAACCAAAAGCTGTTTGCTGAATTTCCTGTTTGCACTTAATTTTAAATCATTTTTTTCTTAAAACTTGCATATTTTCTGTCCTTGACCTAGCACTCTTGTGTGGGGTCATTTACTGCACTGTTATAACTTGATATTACTTGTGAACCTCTGCTATCTCTGTAAAAAACAACAAAAAAAAAAAATCTTGCTTTTTTCCCACTTTTCTGTGAGTTAAAAAAGTTCAGTTACAGGCTTGCTGTTCCTGAACTGTTTGAAAGTTTCTGTGAGGCGATTTTTGCTTGGGCTGAGGGAGGGTCTCTCTGTTCATCAGTGGCAGTGACTAACATTGAGCAGCTTCCCTGCCCCCCGTAGAGGTGGTTACTGACTTGAAACTGTAGTTTTATTGGCCACTAGGGGTCATTTCCATAACTCCTTCATCTTCCTCTCTTAAAACCTAGTTGCCTCGTGGTTTGAGCATCTTTTCAGGCTTGTTGGCTGTTGGTGAAGCACCCTCCAAGAGGAAAAAATGCTGAGAGAAGAAGGGAGCCACTTTTGAGATTTTAAGTATTTTTTCTCTGTTTATTTGCTAAGTTTTTCTGCATAGCTGCCTAGCTTGAGCATTTTCTGGCTTGTTAAACTTGATTTCTGTATTAGTAGCTGTATTTAGAGCACAACCAAAAACTGTTTGCTGAATTTCCTGTTTGCACTTAATTTTAAATCGTTTTTTTCTTAAAACTTGCATATTTTCTGTCCTTGACCTAGCACTCTTGTGTGGGGTCATTTACTGCACTGTTATAACTTGATATTACTTGTGAACCTCTGCTATCTCTGTAAAAAAACAAAAACAAAAAAAAAATCTTGCTTTTTTCCCACTTTTCTGAGAGTTAAAAAAGTTCAGTTACAGGCTTGCTGTTCCTGAACTGTTTGAAAGTTTCTGTGAGGCCAGTTTTGCTTGGGCTGAAGGAGGGTCTCTCTGTTCATCAGTGGCAGTGACTAACATTGAGCAGCTTCCCTGCCCCCATAGAGGTGGTTACTGACTTGAAACTGTAGTTTTATTGGCCACTAGGGGTCATTTCCATAACTCCCTCATCTGCCTCTCTTAAAACCTAGTTGCCTCGTGGTTTGAGCGTCTTTTCAGGCTTGTTGGCTGTTGGTGAAGCACCCTCCAAGAGGAAAAAACGCTGAGAGAAGAAGGGAGCCACTTTTGAGATTTTAAGTATTTTTTCTCTGTTTATTTGCTAGGTTCTTCTGCATAGCTGCCTAGCTTGAGCATTTTCTGGCTTGTTAAACTTGATTTCTGTATTAGTAGCTGTATTTAGAGCACAACCAAAAGCTGTTTGCTGAATTTCCTGTTTGCACTTAATTTTAAATCGTTTTTCTTAAAACTTGCATATTTTCTGTCCTTGACCTAGCACTCTTGTGTGGGGTCATTTACTGCACTGTTATAACTTGATATTACTTGTGAACCTCAGCTATCTCTGTAAAAAACAAAAACAAAAAAAAAATCTTGCTTTTTTCCCACTTTTCTGAGAGTTAAAAAAGTTCAGTTACAGGCTTGCTGTTCCTGAACTGTTTGAAAGTTTCTGTGAGGCCATTTTTGCTTGGGCTGAAGGAGGGTCTCTCTGTTCATCAGTGGCAGTGACTAACATTGAGCAGCTTCCCTGCCCCCGTAGAGGTGGTTACTGACTTGAAACTGTAGTTTTATTGGCCACTAGGGGTCATTTCAATAACTCCTTCATCTTCCTCTCTTAAAACCTAGTTGCCTCGTGGTTTGAGCGTCTTTTCAGGCTTGTTGGCTGTTGGTGAAGCACCCTCCAAGAGGAAAAAACGCTGAGAGAAGAAGGGAGCCACTTTTGAGATTTTAAGTATTTTTTCTGTGTTTATTTGCTAAGTTTTTCTGCATAGCTGGCTAGCTTGAGCATTTTCTGGCTTGTTAAACTTGATTTCTGTATTAGTAGCTGTATTTAGAGCACAACCAAAAGCTGTTTGCTGCATTTCCTGTTTGCACTTAATTTTAAATCGTTTTTTTCTTAAAACTTGCATATTTTCTGTCCTTGACCTAGCACTCTTGTGTGGGGTCATTTACTGCACTGTTATAACTTGATATTACTTGTGAACCTCTGCTATCTCTGTAAAAAACAAAAACAAAAAAAAAAATCTTGCTTTTTCCCACTTTTCTGAGAGTTAAAAAAGTTCAGTTACAGGCTTGCTGTTCCTGAACTGTTTGAAAGTTTCTGTGAGGCCATTTTTGCTTGGGCTGAAGGAGGGTCTCTCTGTTCATCAGTGGCAGTGACTAACATTGAGCAGCTTCCCTGCCCCCCGTAGAGGTGGTTACTGACTTGAAACTGTAGTTTTATTTTCCCTTTTGGGTCTATTCCTGCTTCTTTCCAGCCCCTGCTATCAAGCACGCTTTAACGTGCTTTAACCCGATTTAGCGCGGAGTTGCCACTAGAGCAGCATCGGGCAGCGCCGGTTAAACAAGGTTAAACTCTTTCTGGCTCCAGAAAGTCTGTTCTTCAATTTTTCCCTTAGAACTGCTCTGTTAGGAACCTAAACAGTTTACACCTACACTAAAAAGTGCAGCACTTGTTCCAAATAACTATTTCTTCTCAAAAAGCTCAGCACTTGTCTTATAAGCATATCCCTTGTCTTATAAGCATTCTCTTTGCAGGTCAAGCACTCCTATATTATACAAATCTCTCACTAGCAAAACCCCAGGAGTGCCCACTTCCCTGCTAAGCCCACTACTTTTCTGTCTCATACCAACTCATAATTCTTTCTAGCATGTCGAAGGGTCAGATGCTGGCATCCTCTCCTGCCCATTTGGTGAATCTGGGAATTCTGAGACAATGTTACAATTGCCTCATGTACACGGACAACCATCTCCTCCTCCCATGTAACACTAACACTTGTGAGAGATGCAGCTATTTAGCCAGACTGGAGGCTGAGCTCTCTCAACTCAGGACTGGCAAGACCAGGCAGGAGGAGAAGGCAACTACACACACCACAATACCAGTCTCACATAACTCAACCACACCACTGAATCAAACACATAAACACACTAAAACATACTCGGAGGCTCTGAGTAAAATTTACCTAAACAGCAGAGGCCTCCAAAGCAGACACCCAAGCAACTGCAAACTCAATACACCACACAAACAACACATAAACAACAAAATCAGTGTGCAAAGCAGTCACTGCCCTTAAGGCCAAATACAACACCAAACATACTTGTCATAGGTGACTCCATAGTCAGACACACTGACGTTCGCCTCACCAGACTGAGTAAGGAGAAGGTCACAGTAAGCTGCCTGTCGGGCGCTAGAATCCGCCACATAACACAAGCACTCAGGTCTCTCAACAGCAGGTACAAGTACGACTCAGTCATTGTCCACGCTGGTGTAAACGACCTGACACGTACCTCCTTGGACTACATGAAAAGAGACATTGAGGAGCTCTCTGATTATGTAGCCCAGGCAGGTATGACCCTGACCTTGAGCAGTATCCTACCTTCACCTAGAATGATGCCACAATACAGTGATAAGATGATCATCTTTAATAATTGGCTTAAATTCTGGTGTCATTCAAAGGGGATCCAATGTCTGTCTGCCTGGGATGACATGCTGGACAAACCACGCTGCTTGAGGGATGGCTTGCACCTGTCACCCCTAGGCTTCGGATATTGGCAAAGGCTCTTGCCACCCCATAGTGCCTTTTTAGGCAAGGCTCAAATTCTAAACCTACCACCCTAGAACACAAAAAGTAAAAACTAAGGGTAATGCTGCTCAATGCCAGAAGTCTCAATCTCAAGATGCACGCACTCGAGGCCCTTCTCAGTATGGAGAACATCGATGTCTGTGCTGTGACAGAAACCTGGTTCAAGGCTCCTGAGAGCACCCCAGCACTAGCAGGTTTCACCTCATATCATGCGTTCCGGCCCCAAAATCCGGACAACACCAAGAAAGGAGGGTGTCCATATTCATAAAGGACACCCACACCTCAAGGTTGGTGGCAACGCCGCGATGCATCGGAGACCATCCAGGTGCAATTAACCATAGGCAAGACTGCTCTGCAATTTGTAGCATGTTACAGGCCACCCTCTCAAACTCAGGAACCTCACATGGCCTTCCTGAAAACAATGGAGGGATAAATGTATCTCCAAACACCATCATACTAGGTGACTTCAACTACCCTAATATAGACTGGGAACACTACTCAAGCCCAAACACTCTAGCCCAAAGGTTCCTGGAGTTCATAAACTCAAATGCCATGGAACAACTAGTCACCATCCCCACAAGAGGAGAAAACATACTTGATCTCATCATCATGAACATGGGATCACAATGTTCAACACCGGAAGTATACCCCTCACTGGTGAGATCAGATCATAAACTAATCTCGCTGGAGGTCCTCATCCCGCCCCCACCTGAAACAAAAAGACCACAGTGAAAAACTTCTCAAAGCCGACTTCACACTTCTAAAAACTAGTGTGGTCTCCTTTAAGGCCCCTGAGCCAGTGGTAAACATTACTCAAACTGCTGAATCACTTACAAATGCCTTCTACCAGCACCTACAGGACTGCATGGATCAGGCAATCCCAAACAAAACTAAGACTCTTTGTACCAAAGGCAAGCGTCCAGTCTGGTGGACCCCAGCCATAAACAAGCTCTACAACAAAAGGAGGAAGCTACTACAAGATAGAGCAAAATCCTTGAAAGGTAAGACACCTTTGATCATTATAAGTAAAAACTAAGAGCTCTCATAAAATCATCCAAGGCAAATTTTGAGAGAAAAATCGCCAAGGATTCAAAAGACAATCATAAGGCCTTCTTTAGCTATGTTAGAAACCTAGGAGGAAACTCCCAGATATGCTCAGAATTAGTTCAAAATGATGTGAAGATTACTGAACCTACACACATTGCCAACATACTGGCTGACAGGTTCAGTGCAAACTTCTCCCCCTCCCCAAAGGAGAGATATCTATACCAGAGGATTGTAGCCCCCAAACATCTCCAACGCCCAGGTGAGAACTGCTCTCTCCAAAGCAAAAACACAGCATCCATGGGACCGGATGGTGTCCCCGGCTGTGTGCTCCATGAACTCAATGAGGAATTAAACCCGCAGTTAGGACAGCTGTTTAATCTTAGCCTCACCTCAGGATACATACCCAAGGAGTGGCGCCGCGACTGTGGTCCCACTTCACAAGGGCGGTGCCTCCACCGACCCTGGAAATTACCGTCCCATTAGCTTGACAAGCCTTATCTGCAAAGCCATGGAGAGGATCATAATGGAACTCATAAATAAAGACATAGGGAACTTGCAGACTTTGGATCCAACCCAGTTTGGCTTTGTCAAAGGCAGATCATGCCTTTTAAACTTGGTTGACTTTTTCGAGACAGTCACCAAGGCCATTGATGAGGGAAAGGCAGTCCATACAGCCTACCTTGACCTGGCAAAGGCCTTTGACACAATACCCCACTCAGGTATCATCAAAAAACTCATCAGCTTGAATGTAAACCCATACATCACAAGATGGGTTGCAAACTGGCTAAGTGACAGAACCCACAGGGTCAGAGTTGCTGGAGCCATGTCAGACTCAAAGCCTGTCACAAGTGGTGTCCCACAGGGCTCAGTCCTGGGTCCACTCTTGTTCAGCATCTACTTTTCTGAAGTACAAGCAAACACAGGAGGGTTATGGCTTACAAAGTTTGCAGATGACTACAAACTGGGCGCCATAGTCGAAAACACATCTGACACAGATATCCTTCAGAAGGGCCTCACAGAAATGGATAACTGGTGCCAGAGCCATGGCCTAAAGTTAAATGCCAAGAAATGCATAGTCATACCCTTCGGGAAAAACAAGGTTACCCCTAGCTACCATATAGGTGGCAATCCACTGAGCACAGAAGAAGTCATCAGGGATCTGGGGACCCAGGTTGACAGTAGCCTTTCGTTTGACACTCATGTTGCTAAAGTAGTTAGGAAAACCTTCTACATTGCCCACCTGATCATGAAGGGATTCACACCTAGATCAAGGGAGGTCATCGCCCCCCTGTACTCATCACTCATTAGACCTATGATTGAGTACAATGCCCCATTCGGAATGTATCTGACCAGACACCTGCAGCAGCTGGAAAGGCCCCAAAAGTTCCTCACCAAAAGGATAAAGGGTCTCAAAAATATGTCTTATGCTGCCCGACTGAAAGAACTCCAGCTCTATTCAGTCTCATACCGCTTGCTCAGAGGTGACCTGTGCCTGACATATAAGGCCATGTCAAACCCTGATTTGATGAATATGCTTCACCTCAAAAATCTAGATCCCTCAGAACCACAAGGGCGGAGACTTAAACCTTGACACGGTTATTAATAGAACATGCTGGAGGGACAGATTCATCACCCAGAGACTCCCTATGCTGTGGAACAAAATCCCGGTACATGTGAGGCAGAGCACCTCGCTGGCCTTGTTCAAGAGGAATCTTGACCAATGGATGGGGGATCGCAGATATACCCCAGGGATTACTTCAGTGTCACTGCTTGACAGAGGCACAGCAAAATAATAGGCATAGTTTTATTCAAACTAAAGGGGTGGCGAAAGCCAAATAACTATGGGCTAGGCTTATAAATGCCCTTGGGCAGATAGCCTAGTATGAACCTATGAACCTATGAACCTATGGTATCCATTGCCAACAGATGTTGTTTAAATGTAAGTCAAGACGTATAGAAATTGGCTTTTTGACCTACCCTCTTGCGAAACTATTGGCCTAAAAGGGGGGTTAGTAAGTGATTTATGAATTTTCTGTAGTGCATAGATAGTAGCTGTTTTAGAAGATGATACAGTTAAATATTGGTACAGTTCAGGAGTAATAAGCTGTGATGTATGCAAGTTTAAAAGCTGCTGATTAACTTGTTTGATGGTGTCCTACACATCCTTGCAGTTAATAGCCACATATTCATTGGTATTCGGTAGCTTGGACATAGAATCAAGGTAAAAGCTAAAAGCTACTGTCCATGAGCACAATCCCTCAACCCTTGTCAGTGCCTTTGATAACAATGGTTTTATTATGAATAAGCTCATCTAGGGCTTGTGCATGTTCAAGATGTGCAACATGTTGTAAGCTCAAAGAAGAGCAAAGGTGTGCAGTGCAGCTGAAATTAAAACAACCAAAATATGCATTCAGGTGTGTCTGAGATAAATGTACTAAGGATTACCGTACATAGGACAAACTACTACAGTACTATACCAGGTCCTCTGCACTACTCTACCAGTTAATTTCCTAATCCCTGGCACTATCCTTCTCACCACTGTGTCATATCATTCAACCAAGTGGCTATTCAGTTTTTCAGTTCTGGCCCTGTCTTTTGCTGGCAAATGCAGATCCCTCAGGTGAGTTCCACTCTTCTTCCTGCCCTACTCATTTTTTCTTTCCTCAAGCTTGTCATCCCCCTTCTTTGTTGTGTGTGGGGGGAATACACTACATCAGTAGAGCAGCTTTCCCCTTTCCCTCCTGTCCACTGCCACAGTCAGCCATTATATTGCATAATCCTGTCTTTCCTCGGTGTGCTGGCATCTGGTACAGGTACTACTTCTGTGAAAGTAGCTTTTCTAACCTCCTCTCACTGTATCAGTCTGACACCTTCCTGGCCCTGCTTGCTGCTAACTCAGCTGTCTTATCTAATTTTATTGTTGCTTGCATATACTACAACTTGCATTCACCCCTCGTATTTGGCAATCATTTTCATAACCTCCACCCAAATTTTACTGAAACTAAACCAGAGACTGGTGTACTGAACTCTGGTCTTTCTGCTCTCACTTGTCTGAACCCCTAATCACCTTTGTGACTATGTTCTCAGTTACAAAACCCCTCTTCTGTGTCCTCGCACTGGCTGTCCACATTTAATTCCTGACTTGCGCCATTGTTCTTCCTGTCTCTAACCATTACAGCTCCATGTTTATCACTTTCACACATTCACTGCCTTGTTCCTCCCCGCTTATAGTGTATATAAAATTCTATCCACCCCTCCTTTACTCTTCATACAAGGCCTCTCCTCTGTTCTCCCTGTTTTGCCCTCTGCATCTCCCATCTGGCCGAGTGTTACTCTCAGCTCACTTCCCTTTCTGATCATGTTTCAATTGTCACTAACCTCCTCTTATTCATTAATACATCCCTCACTTTCAGACTTCACCTTACTCTTTGCCAACCAAATTGTCTGTACTCTGATGACAACTTCTGCCAATGTATTTTTGTACTCTGTCTTTCCACCCTCTAACTTTTCCCACCCCGTTCTTTCTGCATGTCTCCTGCTGCCTCTGTTTCTCCAATACCACTCTGCACGTTTGTTCCTGACTAGCCTGTCCACTGAAATCTGTATCTCCCATATTATACTGTGAAGGCCCCTATTCTCCTGCAAACACCATATCCTCTACCACCCAGAAACTTCCTGAGCAAAACAACTGTTCTACATCCCGAGCACCTCACAAGCACAAATATCTCTTCCCCTCTTCTCTGTAGATAAATTTTTGTAGCTAGCCAAACCCTTCAAGTTTTTTATTTTTAAGCTGCTTAATAAATGGTAGATGTGTGACAAAATGAAAGGTTATTAGGATTAAAGGACACACAATTCCCATTTATTTGGCCTTAAAATACTGTACTCTGTGACTAAGGATCAGCTGTGTCTACTAGCTGTTTCTGACAACGCAATTTCACAAGTCTTTAAAAAGCAGTCATTTTGTACCTTTTACTAATCGTTACAGAGAAAATCTGGGTCTTTCAGAAGAAAATTAATTCACACCTAGCTCCTTTCATGTACCAGAAAAAGCAAACCAAGAATGAATGCTTATTAAATGCAAGAGGCTAAGAAGTTTAAATAACATGCCTTGTTATACCGCCCTACACTACCCATGGAAGTGATACAATTTATCAGATACTAACTATAAATCAAGTCAAATATCTCTGCAAAATTTGTCATCTTACACAGTAAACCATTCTGCAAGATTCTACATGACATAGAAAGCAACAGCTACAAATTAACATGCTAAAAAAACTAAATGTTTGAGTCAGTTGCTGAGTGATGTAAAATAGTCCTATGATAGTATGTCTTATGTCTGTTTTCAGCTACAGAAATTGTTCTGATGTCTCTTCTGGTACTTCATAGTGGAAGAAGAAAGGTAGCAAGTAAATGTTTTAGTCAAGTCTTATACCCTTTTCATTTTAGGCTAATTTTGAGTTTTTAAATCTTTATATAGGTTCATAGGTTAGTACTAAGCTAAGTGCCCTTGTGGGCCATTTTAAGGCTAGCCAATTACCCTTGTGAGAATCAAACTCTGCACATTGTATCTGTAAGATAAACACCTTAAACATTATGCCAGCCAAAGCATATAATGTGACTAGGCAGACAGAGAACTTTTTGGTACATTAAGGAGATTAAGTATGAGTGCTGTAAATGCCAAACACCTAGAGAGCAGTGGATGAAAGCGGAGTAGTTGCTGACAGGAATTGTTGTCAGACATTTAATTCATTTATCATCAGTCAATCTATGGCAGAGACCCATGAAGTTTCCTGTGGTGTGTGGAAGAAGTCAAGCAGAAAAACATGGAAACAGGGATGATTTTCAACTGGAGTCCAATGAGAAGAAACAGACTAAGAAGCCATAGCATGTGCAGTATGATGAGAATCAGAAGGTCATAAATGTGCAAAGCTGCTTTCCACACAGCAGCCATTCATTTGCTGTGCTGCCAGTGAATGAAACAGGGAGTAAGTTGAATTATTTGCCTATGGTGCGTATAAAGTGAGTGGCATGCTCTGAAGGATACAATCTGCTTAACTGATCACACTTGAGCAGCGTTTCATATACATCTGCTAAGGGAGTACATCTTGTTTAAAATTTGAATACTGTAATTTAATACTGTGACTGACAATATTAAATGGAAGTATCCTATTGTTTAATGGCCAAAAACTTTCTTCTGGCTTTCTGTTTGTTGTCTGCTTTGCCCTCTGAAAGAAACAAGATCCTGGTTACATGACATTGTTGGCCTTAAGACCTATTTATAAGTTTTGTGTTTTTTGCAAATTCTAAGTTTATATATTATGTATTCTATTTCTTTATATGATAGCCAGGAATATAAACAGGAAAGTCATTTCGAAGCCAGTCACCTTAATACTGTTTACATCATCATCATCATCCCCCCTTTTTTCTATTTTTTCAACAGGAGTTTGGGGTGTTGCATCAACTGTAGAACATCTTTCTATTTAGTACCACTGTCCTAATTTCTTCAGCAGTCCTGCCGGACTGTCACAGATCTTCTCTCATGTAGTTCATCCATCTCTTTGCTGGACATCCAAGTTTCCTCTTGTCTTTTTCCTGTCCCTGCCAAATCTTCTTCATCAGATCATCTTCTGCTTCTCTGCACGTGTACCTGAACCACTGTAACTTATTCTCTGTGAGCTTACCTTCAATTGGAGCTACTTTGGCTTCTGCTTTGATGTCATCATTTCTTCATTTCATTTGTTCCACAGTGTGGATCCTACCACTCATCTCAGGCACTTCATCTACATCACAACTAGCTTCTTCATCTGATCAACTTTTACTGCCTAGGTTTCTCTGCAATACAAACGTTCTGGTCATACCACTGTTTTGTACACCTTACATCTGATGTTGTAAATCTTTGTTTATTCATTACCATTTGGACCTCGGTTCCATCCTCGGAACAGATATGGCCATTTCCAAGGTCACACCAGCCAAAAACTCTCAGCTAAGACCTACCCATAATGCTCCTCTCCTAGTTACTCCAGATCTCGTTTGCCATGTTCCTAGTCAGACGTGCTAGCCATCTCTCTCAAAGCTAAGTAGAAATGTGTTAATTTTAAGACAGTTTCTCTTCAAAATCATTTAATTTTTGGTCAAGTTAGCCCTTTCTCACTGTCACCTATAACCTAGGCCTATTTCCTACCTTTTTCCTTGATAATTAAATTTTTTACCTTTATTGGTACTGTCCCTCTCTCCTGTCTTTGACAGGCCTTTCCTTTTTACTAGTGGTATTTTTTAAAACAACATCATTGGTATTGTCTCCCTTAATTTTTCTATAGGATAGCCTTGTTGCCTTACTATGTCAGACAAAGCTAAGTTGGGATTTAAATATTGTGACAAGTGTGGACGTAAGATGCCTAATTCAGATACACATGTTCTTTGTGTCTACTGTTTGGGTGTGGATCATATTAAAGCTGACTGTAACATTTGTGCTAGTTTTAGTAATTGTACACTAGCAGAATGTAAAAATAAACTTATCTTAAAAGGCTTACTCAAGACACCTTTTTCAGAGGCTCTATCTGGGTCGGAGGTCTCACCCCCTCCAAAGACCAAAAAACATAAGGAAAAACAGATTACTCAAGACACCTTTTTCAGCGACTCTATCTGGGTCGGAGATCTCGCCACCTCCAAAGACAAAAAAATAAGGGAAAATGGATTACTCAAGACACTTTTTTCAGAGGCTCTATCTGGGTCAGAGGTCTCACCATCTCCAAAAACCAAAAAACATAAGGACAAACAAAGTAACTTGGTTCCTGCATCTCCATCATTTATGGAACCAAGTCGGCTCCATGCTTTGCTGGGGGCCTCAGCACTGACTTCTTCAGCACCAGGCTCTATGTCTTCTGCATCTGTGTCTTTCATGATATTCACCCCTATTTTGGTTCCGACCTTGGCACCACTGACTTCGGTGCCATCCTTGGACCCGACATCAGCTGCGATGATTGTTCCTGCTTCGGCACCATCCCCAGCTATGGTGCCAACAGTGTCTTCGGTTCCATCGGCTCCAAAACTCAAATACCTGCCAAGAACAAGATACTTCCACTTCAGTGCATACTGTCTTGATTCTGACAGCAGTGTTTTCCCTCTTAGTACCGTCCACCATTGCTGCATCAGCTCCGGTGGAACTGATTCTCTCCTGAAGCAGTGCTTGGACCATCCATACCTTGGTACCTAGCCTGGTGCCTATTTTCTTGCTGGTGCTGTCTATGTCCATCACTCCAATGGCTTCCAGTTCTTTCAGAGCTCCTCGCCTGGAGGTGGGCTCCTCACGGCGAGGTGTGACACTGGTTCTGAGGTTGTCCCTCCCGGTTCCAGACTCCCATCCCTCCTCAGGTGGGCCTGCTGTACAGGTAGTGGACTTGTAGTCAGCAGCAATGACATCAGTATCATAACCCTCTCCTAGTATGCACCTCTCCCAACCCTCTATTTCAGGACCCTGGGCATGGGAGTCACAAGAACCCTCTTTGAAGGGAACCCCTTCTCCGGAGTCCTCCTCAGAAGATCCCACTGGGGAGCAACCCAGGAAGAAATGGTGCAAGAGGAAGCACCTTGATTCACCGGAGGAATCTATCACTGAAGACACTGATTGTGATGAGGGGGAAGGGTCCACACAGTCTTCCCCAGATGACATCTCATTCGGAGACATTCTTGAAATCCTCAAGCAGTGAGGAGACTGGAAGTGCTATAACCCTTCTTCTAAGGAATCAGTGTTCCTGCAGGCCTTCTGTGCCCAGCCATCTACTTCCTGGGTGGCTCCACTGGCAGATGACCTTGTTAAAATCATTGTGCAGTGTGCCTGGAAGGCCCTGGACAATGTAGAACCTGTCCCTCAGAGGCCAGACAAAAAATTTTATCTACACCTGAATACCAGCCCCACTGGTCCTAGCATTTCACAGTTCATTCTATGGTCATTGCGGCGGCCACCAAGAGGAAACTGGCAGAAGATATTTCCACTGTCCATCCTCCAAACAGAGAGTCCCAGACCATGGACAGACTAGGGAAAAGGACCTATGCTTCAGTGACATTTGCCATTCAGTTTCTGTACTATCTGGCACACTTTACTCGCTTCCAAGGAGACCTAAATAACAAAATGTCTCCCTCTTTGGTGGGGTACTGCCTGATGATGTGTGTGATACTGTCACCTCACAGCTAGCTACCCTTGAATCCATCTTGAACTCCTCAATGCATTTGATATCACACTCCACCGAGGGGGCAGCTCGAGCTGTCGCATCAGGCGTTGTCATGAGACGTAATGCTTGGATGCAGTTGTGTAACTTTGCAGACCCCTTTAAATCTTCCTTCATCAATGCACCTGTCGATGAATCTGCACTTTTTGAACCCAAAGTATGAGACACACTTACATGTAGTGAGAAAGACGGAACGACCTTGTCTGCTGTGGGCATATGCCTTTCCAACCCCCAGAGGTCCTACTCCAGGAACCAAAAGCGAGGAAATATGTGGTTCAAGAAATCCCAAGGACCTTTTCATGACACTCGTGGTGAACAATCCCCCCTGGAGCAGAGGGGACAACTCATATGGAAGATGTCCCTTTCGGGGTAGAGGGGGTCCGTGTAACCAGGGAGCTACAGATTCTTTCTCTGGCAGACCCTACCAGCACTCCTGAGCAGTGGCCCGATTGCTTTCCTCTGGAAGCAGTCGGGGGTCATTTTTCTCTGCATCTTCCAGCCTAGCATCTTATTACTACTGATGTATGGATGCAGAGAATAATATCCAGAGGTTACCAAATACCATTTGATTTAACTCCCATCGCTGATGAACCACGCAATCAGAGGGAATTAGCAGCCTTAGAAATAGAAAAGCTGCTAAGGAAAAAGAGTCATCCAACCAGTACCACCAGACCAGACAGGATCCAGGTTTTACTCGAGGTTCCTTTTAGTGCCAAAAAAGACAGGGGATTGGAGACCAATCCTGGATCTCAGCCTATTGAACAAATTTATCAAACTTTAAAATTTCTGGATGGTCATGATAAAGTCCATTCTTCCCTTCCTAGGGAGGGATAACAGGATGTACTCTATGGACTTCCAGGACGTGTACTACCACATAAAGATGGATCACCGCTCCCGGCTGGGAGCCAATCACTACCAGTTCAGGGCACTCCCATTCAGTCTCTCGACAGCCCCTTGAGTGTTCACTAAATGTATGGCAGTTGTGGTAGCTCATCTTCAACTACAAGGATTCCAGGTGTTTCTCTATCTAGACAATTGGCTCATTACCGCTCCGACCAAGAATCTTTTTACACTCAAGGTCTCACTCTCCGTTTGGGGATTACAATCAACAAGGACAAATCTCAATGTCTCCAATAAAGACACTGGAATTCATTGGAGCAGTCTTTGACACAACATCCTGTCAAGCTTCTTTCCCCCCTCACAGATTTTCGAACATAACACACTAACTCCAAGACCTTCTACCTATGTACCAGCATGTCTTGTACTGCAACTCTTAGGCTGCATGGTGGCTGCCATTACGTTGGTACCACTGGAGAGACTGCACATGAGAAGGATACAGTGGCTCCTTTCTGCACAATGGTCATTGCTAATTTACCCACTCAATCACATGATACGGGGGGGGGGGGCATTTCCAGGGAAAGACTGTCCAAAGCACCTGGTCCCCCATGGAGGCCAATTTGCACATAAATGTCCTGGAACTGAGGGCAGTTCTCCTAGCATTGCAACCATTCCATGCATCCTGACCCTTTGGGACCATTGCAATTCAGTCAGACAACATGTCAGTCATCTGGTATATCAACAAGCAAAGCAGAACAAGGTCTTACCCCCCTGTGTTGGGAAGTCATGAGGATTTGGCACTGGGTGATAGCTTCCAACTGCCTCATCTGATTCACAGTCCATGTAACCTGGATCATTCCCAAGACCAGTTATCTCATCCTCAGGGACTGATTCATCTGAACCTGCACAGTCTCACGTTCACAGTTTGGTTCCTTCACTTCCACTGATTGCAGGCTGCTTGACATCTCATCTTCTGTTTGTGAAATTCTTCTGGCTTCACACAAACCTTCCACTAGGAAAGTTTATTCTAGTAAATGGACTAGGTTCTCTATTTGGGCCAAAGATCAGAACTTAGACCTTTTCTCTATGCCTATTCAAAAGATCCTACAATACCTGACTACTGTTTTTGCATGCAGGAGTCTCAGCTTCGACGATCACTGTACATTTAGCAGCTATCGGCAATTTTCATAATGATCTTGATAATTCTTCAATTATGTCACACCGCCTATGCAAGAACTTTTTTGAAAGGAGTATTACATGTTAAACCTCTGGTCAAGCCTCCCTTAGAACCCTGGGACTTGACTTTAGTACTTCAGTCTCTCACAGGTTCTCCTTTCAAGCCTTTTGATTCATGGGATTTGCAATTTTTGTCATGGAAAACCTTACTTCTAGTAGCACTTACCTCAGTAGGAAGAGTATCTGAGCTGCTGGCATTGAGTGTCAAGAGTCCTTACTTGATCTTCCACATGGATAGGGTGTCCATTCATACTGACCCTTCTTTCTTGCCCAAGGTCATTTCTGGCTTTTCCATTAATCAAGCTATTGACCTGCCGGTTTTCTTCCCTCAGCATTCTAACAGAGGGGAGTACCTTTTGCACACCCTTGATGTGCATCGGCAGCTTTGTTGTTATTTGTACAGGACTAAATCTTTCAGGAAAACAGATCAATTGTTTGTGGCCTTTGCAGGTCCCAGTTTGGGTAAACCTGTTTCCAAAGTGACTTTATCCTCCTGGCTTAGAAACGTCATTACCTTTATCTACCAACAGAATAAGCTATCCTTACCTTCCAGAATAAAGGCTCATTCTACCAGATCTATGGCTACTTCTATAGCATTTCATTCCAGAGCCTCTGTGGATGATATCTACACAGCAGCCACTTAGGCAAGACCTCATACCTTTATATCTCATTACAAATTGGATTTTGCCTCCAGAGGATGGGCATCTTGTGGTTCTATGGTGCTCAGGAATATCCTTCCTTAGGGCCACCCAGGACTCAAGTAGCTGGGGACTCGGTCCTAAAGGTAATGAATAAACAAAGATTTACAACATCAGATAAAGAAGTTATGTCTTACCATAACATTCCATCTGTGTTGTAGATCTTTGTTCATTCATTACTTCCTGCCCTCCTTCCCCCTGCCTGCAACTGGTAGACTTTAGGAACTCCTGGTTAGGGTATTTATTCACACAGAGCATCCTACTATATATGTTTTTTCTATTACTACATCTATTATATAAGGGTGGGCAAACTCGATCTGAAGTAACTAGGAGAGGGACATTATGAGTAGGTCTTAGCTGAGAGTTTTTGGCTGGCGTGAGCTTGGAAATGACTGTATCGGTTCCAAGGACGGAACTGAGGTCCAAATGGTAATGAATGAGCAAAGATCTACAACACAAATGGAATGTTATGGTAAGACATAACTTCTTTTTTTAAGCTTCGTTTACGTTCTTCTGTCACACACTACTCTTGACACTCTTTGCCAGATGGCTGCAGCTCCTCTGGTTCTACCTTTGATTTCCTCAATCAGACTTCACTTATCTTCAACCACACCTCCCAGATGCTTGAAGCTATTAAAATGCTCCAGTGTCTCATGTTTTACCTTGTTCTGATTCCCCCATTTGTTGCCATAGCAACTGTGTTGTTTATACTCACTTTCATCACATATGCCTTCAGTTTTGCATTCCATTCCACTATCATTTGCTGGTTCATGTCAGAGTCTGCTTGTAATGCCACATCGTCTACATACAGCAGCTATGTTGCACTGTCCCCCCTGACCTGTTTCTTAATAGGTTCATAGGTTGATACTAGGCTATCTGCCCTAGGACATTTATAAGCCTAGTCAGAGTATGTTTGGCTTTCGCCACCCTTTTAGATTAGTTGACTATGCCTTTGTATAGTAGGTCACAGAAGGTAGCCCTTTTAAGGTTTGTTAACTGTACCTCTGTCAAGCAGCGACACAGAAGAGATCCCAAGGGTAAACTTACGATCTCCCATCCATTCCTCAAGATTTCTCTTGAAGAGGGTCAGTGAGGGGATTTTGTTCCAGAGTGAGGGGAGCCTCTGGGATATGAATCTGTCCCTCCAGCATGTCCTATTTATTTCTGTGCTGAGGTTCAGGTCCCTGGAGCATGTAGCTCTAAGGGATTTAGATTTTCTGAGGTGAAGCATGTCCATTAATTTTGGGTTGGACATGGCTTTATACATCAGACACAGATCGCCTCTGAGTAGGCGGTACGCAACTGAGTAGAGCTGGAGTTTCTTTAGCCGAACTGCATAGGGCATCTGTTTGAGCCCCTTAATCCTCTTGGTGAGATACTTTTGGGGTCTTTCCAGTTGCTGAAGGTGCCGGGTAAGGTACATCCCAAATGGGGTATTGTACTCAATTATGGGCCTGATAAGTGATGAGTAGAGGGGCACAATGACCTCTCTTGATCTAGATGTAAACCCTTTCATGATAAGGTGGGCTATATAGAAGGTCTTTCTAACCACTTTGGCAATGTGATTGTCAAAGGAGAGATTGTTATCTATTTAGGTCCCCAAGTCCCTAATTACTTCTTCCGTACTTAATGGGTTACCACCTATGTGGTAATTTGTGGGCACTTTTTGGCATTTAGCTTTGGGCCATGGCTCTGGCACCAGTTATCTGTCTCTGTGAGACCCTTTTGGAGGATGCTTGTGTCAGTTGGAGAGTCAATTATAGCACCCAGTTTGCAGTCCTCTGCGAACTTGGTCAGCCATAGTTCACCTGTGTTACCCTGTACCTCGGAGAAATATATACCGAACAAGAGAGGTCCCAGGACTGAGCCTTGTGGGACACCACTTGTAACTGGTTTAGAGTCTGACATGGCACCTGCTATTCTGACCATGTGGGTTCTATCCCTGAGCCAGTTTGCAACCCATCTTGTGACATAGGGGTTGATATTTAAGCTGGTGAGCTTATTTATGATGCCCGAGTGGGGTATTGTGTCAAAGGCGTTTGTGAGGTCCAGGTAGGCTGTGTGGACTACCTTCCCTTCATCTATGGCTTTGGTAACTGTTTCAAAGAAATCAACCAGGTTCAAGAGGCAAAATCTGCCCTTAACGAAGCCGAATTGGGTAGGATCCAGTGTCTGGATGTTCCCAATGTCTTTGTTTATGGTTTCCATGATGATACGTTCCATAGCTTTGCAGACCAGACTAGTCAGGCTTATAGGCAATAGTTTCCGGGGTCTGTTGTGGCACCACCTTTGTGGAGTGGGACCACTGTTGCTGTATGCCATTCCTTGGGAACATATCCTGTAGTAAGGCTGAGATTGAACAGTGACTTTATATAAGGGTTTAGTTCTTCTTGGAGCTCGTGTAAGATGCAGCCCGGGACACCGTCTGGTCCCATTGATGCTGTGTTTTTAGCTTTGGAGAGGGCAGCTCTCACCTGTGCATCTGTCATCTCAGGAAGGCTACACTCTGTTGGGATAGACATTTGCTCTTTTGGGGGGGAAGGGGAGGAGAAGTTTGCACTGCCAGGATGTTGGCAATGTCTGTGGGTTCAGTGAATTTTTTGTCATTTTGCACTAACTCAGAGAATATCTGGGAGTTGCCTCCCAGGTTTCTGACATAACTAAAGAAGGCCTTGTGTCTTGTGCAATTTTTCTTTCAAAGCTGGCCTTAGAAGATTTTATGAGGGATAGTAGCTTCTTGCTAGTACTGATCAGTGATGCCTTCCCTTTTTAGGATTTTGCTCTGTCATGTAGTAGCTTTCTCCTTGTGTTGTATAGCTTATTTATGGCCGGGGTCCACCAGACAGGTCTCCTGCCTTTGGAGGAGTGAGTCTTGGATTTATTTGGGATAGCATGCTCCATGCATTCCTGTAGGTGTCCATAGAATGCGTTTGTAAAGGATTCTGCATTTTGGGCCATATTGTCCACTGGCCCAGGGGCTTTGAAGGATTCCACTCAGTTTTGAGAAGTGTGAAGTTTGCTTTTAAGAAGTTCTTCACCATGGTTTCCTTGACTGGGGGTGAGGACGGAATATGGATGTCCAGTGAGATTTGTTTATGGTCTGATCTTATCAATGACGGCTATACATCTGGTGTGGAATATAGAGACCCCATGTTGGTGATGACTAGTTCCAGTATGTTTTCCCCTCTTGTGGGAGTGGTGACCAGTTCTTCCATAGCATTTCAGTTTATAAATTCTAGGAACCATTGGGCTAGGGTGTTTGGGCTTGAGTAGTTTTCCCAATCAATGTTTGGGTAGTTGAAGTTACCCAATATAATAGTGTTTGGAGAGACCTTCATATTCTCCAGTGTTCTCAGGAAAGCCGAGTGAGGTTCCTGTGTTAGGGAGGGTGGTCTGTAGCAGGCTACAAACTGAAAGGCAGTTTTGCCCACTGTTAGTTGCACATGGATGGTCTCCGAAGCTTCATGCAGTGCCACTAGCCTGGAGGTGTGGGTATCTTTGATAAATATGGATACTCCCCCTCCTTTTGTAGTTCGGTCCGAGTTTTGGGGCCAGAAAGCATGGTATGAAGTATAGCCTGGTAGTGCTGGGGTGCTCTTGGGAGCCTTGAACCAGGTTTCTGTTACTGTACAGATATTGATATTCTCCATACTGAGGAGAGTCTTGAGTGCGTACATCACTACTATATACATCAGTTGACTCAAAGCTATACCGTGATACACATCCACTATCACTGGGAAACCCTCTGAGTCCAACACTGTTCACAGTTGTGCCATTTGGTCGTTGTACATAGCCTGCCATAATTCGAAAACACTGTTTACATCACCAGCTTACAGAAAAACACTTAAGATTAGGAACAATAGGTTATGAAAATTCACTTTAGATTTTTTTGGATCTATCAAAGAAAACGGTAAAACTAAAGGGAAGAAGAGATGACTGCAAAAATGTGTATTCAATTGTATTTAATAATATATAGTTATTGTTTGGTCAATAATATAAGTAAATGAATGAACAGCATCTTATTTAACAGCCTGTCTAAAAAGTTAATCTGATTTTGAGAGGGAAGTAATTCTAGCCTTTGAATTGCCAAGAGTTTAAATGCTTCATCATGTTATATAAGAAAGTAATTCCTCTATATACAGACAAAGGCTGGAGTAGTGAAATTGATTGGTAATACTGAGAGGTGAAACTTGGATACATTAGGCAGGTAGCCCTTTATAAAAGGGTACCCAAGGATTAAAAAATGCAGTGAAATGGAAAAATTAGCAAAATAAGGAAATGTATCACTGCTACGGCAACCATAGATGTTAAGGTGGCTGCCATCACACAAGAAGAATGACATAATCACATTGAGCAGAGTGGAGGAGAGATGTTGACTACAACTCTTAGCTGAGATATATAAGTATCCTGTTTTTTTCGATTATTTATACTGATTATTGTTTCTAGCAATTTATATATAGCACTTTTTATTGCCTGCTGCATAGTTTTTGAGTGTATTTTTATTGCTATTAACTAATCTGAATGGGTAACTGATTTGTTTGCAGTTAAAAGCATTCTGTAGAGTCTCATTGCTCCTTTATCTGTTTAAAAACTTTCATTTTGTGGCTTTCTGTAGTGCTTACTGTCTGTAGGATAAGAGCTTTAGTATTGTCCTAGTTCAGAATTGCTGGCTCTGGGCTTGTTTGTTTATACAATGATTGCTCAAAGCACATGAACAGGCCATCTTGAATAAGTTGAAGCCTTTCTTTACCTTGGCTAGATTGCGTTAATTGGCTGCGGGCTAGTGGGGTCTGGTTCTTTTGTGTTTTTGTAAAAAAAAAAAAAAGTTGTCTAAGGTTGTATCTTCTGGTATTTAAGTCCTAACTTTGAGAGGGTTTCTGTCTATACACACTGAGCAGAGTGGATGAGAGGTGTTGACTACAACTCTTAGCTGAGATATATAAGTATCCTGTTTTTTTCGATTATTTATACTGATTATTATTTCTAGCAATTTATATATAGCACTTTTTATTGCCGGGTGCATAGTTTTTGAGTGTATTTTTATTGCTTTTAACTAATCTGCATGGGTAAGTGATTTGTTTGCAGTTAAAAGCATTAGCATTCTGTAGAGTCTCATTGCTCCTTTATCTGTTTAAAAACTTTCATTTTGCGGCTTTCTGTAGTGCTTACTGTCTGTAGGCTAATAGCTTTAGTATTATCCTAGTTCAGAATTGCTGGCTCTGGGCTTGTTTGTTTATACAGTGATTGTTCAAAGCATATGTACAGGCCATCTTGAATTAGCTGAAGCCTTTCTTTACCTTGGCTAGATTATGTTAATTGGCTGCTGGCTAGTGGGGGCTGGTTCTTTTGTGTTTTTGTAAAAAAAAAAGTTGTCTATGGTTGTATCTTCTGGTATTTAAGCCCTAACTTTGACAGGGTTTCTGTCTATACACACTGAGCAGAGTGGAGCAGAGGTGTTGACTACAACTCGTATCCTGTTTTTTTTGATTATTTATACTGATTATTGTTTCTAGCAATTTCTATATAGCACTTTTTATTGCCTGCTGCATAGTTTTTGAGTGTATTTTTATTGGTATTAACTAATCTGCACAGGTAACCGATTAGTTTGCAGTTAGAAACATTCTGTAGAGTTTCATTGCTCCTTTATCTGTTTAAAAAAATTATTTTTTTGGCTTTATGTAGTGCTTACTCTCTGTAGGCTAATAGCTTTAGTATTGTCCTAGTTCAGAATTGCTGGCTCTGGGCTTGTTTGTTTATACAGTGATTGTTCAAAGCACATGAACAGGTCATCTTGAATTAGCTGAAGTCTTTCTTTACCTTGGCTAGATTGTGTTAATTGGCTGCTGGCTAGTGGGGTCTGGTTCTTTTGTGTTTTTGTAAAAAAAAAAAAAGTTGTCTAAGGTTGTATCATCTGGTATTTAAGCCCTAACTTTGAGACGGTTTCTATCTATACACACTGAGCAGAGTGGAGGAGAGGTTTTGACTACAACTCTTAGCTGAGATATACAAGTATCCTGTTTTTTTTTTCATTATTTATACTGATTATTGTTTCTGGCTATTTCTATATAGCACTTTTTATTGCCTGCTGCATAGTTTGTGAGTATATTTTTAATGCTATTAACTAATCTGCAAGGTAACTGATTTGTTTTCAGTTAAAAGTATTCTGTAGAGTCTCATTGCTCCTTTATCTGTTTAAAAACTTTCATTTTGTGGCCTTCTGTAGTGCTTACTTTCTGTAGGCTAATAGCTTTAGTATTGTCCTACTTCAGAATTGCTGGCCCTGGGCTTGTTTGTTTATACAGTGATTGTTCAATGCACATGAAAAGGCCATCTTGAATTAGCAGAAGCCTTTCTTTACCTTGGCTAGATTGTGTTAAATGACTGGCTAGTGGGGGCTGGTTCTTTTGTGTTTTTGTAAAAAAAAAAAAAAAAAAAAGATGTCTAAGGTTGTATCTTCTGGTATTTAAGCCCTAACTTTGAGATGGATTCTGTCTATACACACTGAGGAGAGTGGAGGAGAAGTGTTGACTACAACTCTTAGCTGAGATATATAAGTATCCTGTTTTTTTTTCGATTATTTATACTAATTATTCTTTCTAGCAATTTATATATAGCACTTTTTATTGCCTGCTCCACAGTTTTTGAGTGTATTTTTATTGCTATTAGCTAATCTGCTCGGGTAACTGATTTGTTTGCAGTTAAAGGCATCCAGTAGAGTCTCATTGCTCATTTATCTGTTTAAAAACTTTCATTTTGTGGCTTTCTGTAGTGGTTACTGTATGTAGGCTATTAGCTTTAGTATTGTCCTAGTTCAGAATTGCTGGCTCTGGGCTTGTTTGTTTATACAGTGATTGTTCAAAGCACATTAACTGGTCATCTTGAATTAGCTGAAGCCTTTCTTTACCT
The DNA here is from genome assembly GCF_019279795.1 of Protopterus annectens. Taxonomy (NCBI): domain Eukaryota; kingdom Metazoa; phylum Chordata; order Ceratodontiformes; family Protopteridae; genus Protopterus; species Protopterus annectens. Next base: position 47,235,349 of record NC_056726.1, read on the forward strand.
TGGCTAGATAGTGTTAATTGGCTGCTGGCTAGTGGGGGCTGGTTCTTTTGCATTTTTGTAAAAAAAAGTTGTCTAAGGTTGTATCTTCTGGTATTTAAGCCCTAACTTTGAGAGGGTTTCTGTCTATACATGCTGAGCGGAGTGGAGGAGAGGTGTTGACTACAACTCTTAGCTAAGATATACAAGTGTCCTTTTTTTCTATTATTTATACTTATTATTGTTTCTAGCAATTTATATATAGCACTTTTTATTGCCTGCTAATAGTTTTTGAGTTTATTTTTATTGCTATTAACTAATCTGCATGGGTAACTGATTTGTTTGCAGTTAAAAGCATTCAGTAGAGTCTCATTGTTCCTTTATCTGTTTAAAAACATTAATTTTGTGGCTTTCTGTAGTGCTTGCTGTCTGTATGCTAATAGCTTTAGTATTGTCCTAGTTTAGAATTGCTGGCTCTGGGCTTGTTTATACAGTTATTGTTTAAAGCACATGAACAGGCCATCTTGAATGAGCTGAAGCCTTTCTTTACCTTGGCTAGACTGTATTAATTGGCTGCTGGCTAATGGGGGCTTGTTCTTTTGTGATTTTGAAAAGAAAAAAAAAGTTGTCTAAGGTTGTGTCTTCTGGTATTTAAGCCATAAATTTGAAAGTGTTTCTGTATATACACACTGAGCAGAGTGGATGAGAGGTGTTGACTACAACTCTTAGCTGAGATATATAAGTATCCTGTTTTTTTTCAATTATTTATATGGATTATTGTTTCTAGCAATTTATATATAGCACTTTTTATTGCCTGTTGCATAGTTTTTGAGTCTATTTTATTGCTATTAACTAATCTGCATGGGTAACTGATTTTTTTGCTGTTAAAAGCATTCTGTAGAGTTTCATTGCTCCTTTATCTGCTTAAAAACTTTCATTTTGTGGCTTTCTGTAGTGCTTAGTCTCTGTAGGCTAATAGCTTTAGTATTGTCCTAGTTCAGAATTTCTGGCTCTGGGCTTTTTTGTTTATACAGTGATTGTTCAAAGCAAATGAACAGGTCATCTTGAATTAGCTGAAGTCTTTCTTTATCTTGGCTAGATTGTGTTAATTGGTTGCTGGCTAGTGGGGGCTGGTTCTTTTGTGTTTTTGTAAAAAAAAAAAAAAGTTGCCTAAGGTTGTATCATCTGGTATTTAAGCTCTAACGTTGAGAGGGTTTCTGTCTATACACACTGAGCAGAGTGGAGGAGAGGTTTTGACTACAACTCTTAGCTGAGATATACAAGTATCCTGGTTTTTTATTATTTATACTGATTATTGTTTCTAGCTATTTCTATATAGCACTTTTTATTGCCTGCTGCATAGTTTTTGAGTGTATTTTTATTGCTATTAACTAATCTGCAAGGGTAGCTGATTTGTTTGCAGTCAAAAGCATTCTGTAGAGTCTCATTGCTCCTTTATCTGTTTAAAAATTTTAATTTTGTGGCCTTCTGTAGTGCTTACTGTCTGTAGGCTAATAGCTTTAGTATTGTCCTAGTTCAGAATTGCTGGCTCTGGGCATGTTTGTTTATACAGTGATTGTTCAAAGCACATCAACAGGTCATCTTGAATTAGCTGAAGCCTTTCTTTACCTTGGCTAGATTCTGTTAAATGACTGACTGGTGGGGGCTGGTTCTTTTGTGTTTTTGTAAAAAAAAAAAAAAAAAGCTGTCTAAGGTTGTATCTTCTGGTATTTAAGCCCTAACTTTGAGAGGGTTTCTGTCTATACACACTCAGCAGAGTGGAGGAGAGGTGTTGACTACAACTCTTAGCTGAGACTTATAAGTATCCTTTTTTTTCGATTATTTATACTGATTATTATTTCTAGCAATTTATATATAGCACTTTTTATTGCCTGCTGCATAGTTTTTGAGTGTATTGTTATTGCTATTAACTAATCTGCACGGGTAACTGATTTGTTTGCAGTTAAAAGCATTCTGTAGAGTCTCATTGCTCCTTTATTTGTTTAAAAACTCTCATTTTGTGGCTTTGTGTAGTGCTTAGTCTGTGTAGGTTAATAGCTTTAGTATTGTCCTTGTTCAGAACTGCTGGCTCTGGGCTTGTTTGTTTATACTGCGATTGTTCAAAGCACATAAACAGACCGTCTTGAATTATCTGAAGCCTTTCTTTACCTTGGCTAGATTGTGTTAATTGGCTGCTGGCTAGTGGGGGCTGGTTCTTTTGTGTTTTTGTAAAAAAAATAGTTGTCTAAGGTTGTATCTTCTGGTATTTAAGCCTTAACCTTGTGAGGGTTTCTGTCTATACACACTGAGCAGAGTGGAGGAGAGGTGTTGACTACAACTCTTAGCTGAGATATATAAGTATCCTGTTTTTTTCGATTATTTATACTGATTATTATTTCTAGCAATTTATACATAGCACTTTTTATTGCCTGCTGCATAGTTTTTGAGTGTATTTTTATTGCTTTTAACTAATCTGCATGGGTAAGTGATTTGTTTGCAGACAAAAGCATTCTGTAGAGTCTCATTGCTCCTTTACCTGTTTAAAAACTTTTATTTTGTGGCTTTCTGTAGTGCTTTCTGTCTGTAGGTTAATAGTTTTAGCATTGTCCAAGTTCAGAATTGCTGGCTCTGGGCATGTTTGTTTATACAGTGATTGTTCAATGCACATGAACAGGCCATCTTGAATTAGCTGAAGCCTTTCTTTACCTTGGCTAAATTGTGTGAAATGACTGGCTAGTGGGGGCTGGTTCTTTTGTGTTTTTGTAAAAAAAAAAGTTGTCTAAGTTGTATCTTCTGGTATTTAAGCCCTAACTTTGAGAGAGTTTCTGTCTATACACACTGAGCACAGTGAAGAAGAGTTGTTGACTACAACTCTTAGCTTAGATATATAAGTATCCTGTTTTTTTTTAGATTATTTATAATGATTATTGTTTCTAGCAAATTATATATAGCACTTTTTATTGCCTGCTGCATAGTTTTGAGTGTATTTTATAGCTACTAACTAATCTGCATGGGTAACTGATTTGTTTGCAGTTAAAAGCATTCTGTAGAGTCTCATTGCTCCTTTATTTGTTTAAAAACTTTAATTTTGTGGCCTTCTGTAGTGCTTACTGTCTGTAGGCTAATAGCTTTAGTATTGTCCTAGTTCAGAATTGCTGGCTCTGGGTATGTTTGTTTATACAGTGATTGTTCAATGCACATGAACAGGCCATTTTGAATTAGCTGAAGCCTTTCTTTACCTTGGCTAGATTGTGTTAAATGACTGGCAAGTGGGGGCTGGTTCGTTTGTGTTTTTGTAAAAAAAAAAAAAAAAAAGTTGTCTAAGGTTGTATCTTCTGGTATTTAGGCCCTAACATTGAAAAGGTTTTTGTCTATACACACTGTGCAGAGTGGAGGAGAGGTGTTGACTACAACTCTTAGCTGAGATATAGAAGTATCCTGTTTTTTTTATTATTTATACTGATTATTATTTCTAGCAATTTATATATTGCACTTTTTATTGCCTGCGGCATAGTTTTTGAGTGTATTTTTATTGCTATTAACTAATCTGCACAGGTAACTGATTTGTTTGCAGTTAAAAGCATTCTGTAGAGTCTCATTGCTCCTTTATCTGTTTAAAAACTTTCATTTTCTGGCTTTTTGTAGTGCTTACTCTGTGTAGGCTAATAGCTTTAGTATTGTCCTTGTTCAGAATTGCTGTCTCTGGGCTTGTTTGCTTATACTGCAATTGTTCAAAGCACATAAACAGCCCATCTTGAATTAGCTGAAGCCTTTCTTTACCTTGGCTAGATTGTGTAAATTGGCTGCTGGCTAGTGGGGGCTGGTTCTTTTGTGTTTTTGTAAAAAAAAATAGTTGTCTAAGGTTGTATCTTCTGGTATTTAAGCCTTAACCTTGTGAGGGTTTCTGTCTATACACACTGAGCAGAGTGGAGGAGAGATGTTGACTACAACTCCTAGCTGAGATATATAAGTATCCTGTTTTCTTTTCGATTATTTATACTTATTATTGTTTCTAGCAATTCATATATAGCACTTTTTATTGCCTGCTGCATAGTTTTTGACTGTATTTTTTATGCTATTAACTAATCTGCACGGGTAACTGATTATTTCACAGTTAAAAGCATTCTGTAGTGTCTCATTCCACCTTTATCTGTTTAAAAACTTTCATTTTGTGGCTTTCTGTAGTGCTTACTGTCTGTAGGCTAATAGCTTTAGTATTGTCCTGATTTAGAATTGCTGGCTCTGAGCTTGTTTGTTTATACAGTGATTGTTCAAAGCACATGAACAGGCCATCTTGAATTAGCTGAAGCCTTTCTTTACCTTGACTAGATTTTGTTAATTGGCTGCTGGCTAGTGTTAGCTGGTTCTCTGGTGTTTTTGTAAAAAAAAAAACAAAAAAAAAGAAGTTGTCTAAGGCTGTATCTTCTGATACTTACGCCCTAACTTTGAGAGTGTTTCTGTCTATACACACTGAGCAGAGTGGAGGAGAGGTGTTGACTACAACTCTTAGCTGAGATATATAAGTATCCATTTTTTTTTCAATTATTTATACTAATTATTGTTTCTAGCAATTTATATAAAGCACTTTTTATTGCTTACTCCACAGTTTTTGAGTGTATTTTTATTGTTATTAACTAATCTGCTCAGGTAACTGATTTGTTTGCAGTTAAAAGCATTCTGTAGAGTCTCATTGCTCCTTTATCTGTTTAAAAACTTTCATTTTGTGGCTTTCTATAGTGGTTACTGTCTGTAGGCTATTAGCTTTAGTATTGTCCTAGTTCAGAATTGCTGGCTCTGAGCTTGTTTGTTTATACAGTGATTGTTCAAAGCACATGAACAGGCCATCTTCAATTAGCTGAAGCCTTTTTTTACCTTGGCTAGATAGTGTTAATTGGCTGCTGGGTAGTGGGGGTGGTTCTTTTGTGTTTTTATAAAAAATAAGTTGTCTAAGGTTGTATCTTCTGGTATTTAAGCCCTGACTTTGAGAGGGTTTCTGTCTATGCACACTGAGCACAGTGGAGGAGAGGTGTTGACCACAACTCTTAGCTGAGATATATAAGTATCCTTTTTTTTTTATTATTTATAGTGATTATTGTTTCTAGCAAATTATATATAGCACTTTTTATTGCCTGCTGCATAGTTTTTGAGTGTATTTTATTGCTATTAACCAATCTGCACAGATAACTGATTTGTTTGCAGTTAAAAGCATTCTGTAGAGTCTCATTGCTCCTTTATCTGTTTAAAAACTTTTATCTTGTGGCTTTATGTAGTGCTTACTCTGTGGAGGCTAATAGCTTTAGTATTGTCCTTGTTCAGAATTGCTGGCTCTGGACTTGTTTGTTTATACTGCGATTGTTCAAAGCACATAAACAGGCCTTCTTGAATTAGCTGAAGCCTTTCCTTACCTTGGCTAGATTGTGTTAATTGGCTGCTAGCTAGTGAAGCTGATACTTTTGTGTTTTTGTAAAAAAAAAAAAAAAAAAAAAATGTCTTAAGTTTGCATCTCCTGGTATTTAAGCCCTAACTTTGAGATGGATTCTGTCTATACACACTGAGCAGAGTGGAGGAGAAGTGTTGACTACAACTCTTAGCTGAGCTATATAAGTATCCTGTTTTTTTCGATTATATATACTGATTATTGTTTCTAGCAATTTATATATAGCACTTTTTATTGCCAGCTGCATAGTTTTTGAGTGTATTTTTATTGGTATTAACTAATCTGCACGGGTAACTGATTTTTTTGCAGTTAAAAGCATTCTGTAGTGTCTCATTCCATCTTTATCTGTTTAAAAATTTTAATTTTGTGGCTTTCTGCAGTGCTTACTGTCTGTTGGCTAATAGGTTTAGTATTGTCCGAGTTCAGAATTGCTGGCTCTGGGCTTGTTTGTTTATAGCGTGATTGTTCAAAGCACATGAACAGGCCATCTTGAATTAGCTGAAGCCTTTCTTTACCTTGGCTAGATTGTGTTAATTGTCTGCTGGCTGGTGAGGGCTGGTTCTTTGGTGTTTTTGTTAAAAAAAAACAAAGTTGTCTAAGGTTGTATCGTCTGGTATTTAAGCCCTAACTTTGAGAGGAATTCTGTCTATACACACTGAGCACAGCGGAGGAGAGGTGTTGACTACAACTCCTATCTGAGATATATAAGTATCCTGTTGTTTTTAATTATTTATACTGATTTTAGTTTCTAGCAATTTATATATAACACTTTTTATTGCCTGCTGCATAGTTTTTGAGTCTATTTTTATTGTTATTAATGCATCTGCACGGGTAACTGATTTGTTTGCTGTTAAAAGCATTCTGTGGTGTCTCATTGCTCCTTTATCTGTTTAAAAACTTTCATTTTGTGGCTTTCTGTAGTGCTTAATGTCTGTAGGCTGATAGCTTTTGTATTGTCCTAGTTCGGAATTGCTGGCTCTGAGCTTGTTTGTTTAAAAAGTGATTGTTCAAAGAACATGAATAGGCCATCTTGAATTAGCTGAAGCCTTTCTTTACCTTGACTAGATTGTGCTAATTGACTGGCTAGTGGGCGCTGGTTCTTTTGTGATTTAAAAAAAAAGTTGTCTAAGGTTGTATCTTCTGGTATTTAAGCCCTAACTTTGAGAGGGGTTTATGTCTATACACACTGAGCAGAGTGGAGAAGAGGTGTTGACTACAACTCTTAGCTGAGATATATAAATATCCTGTTTTTTTCGATTATTTATACTGATTATTGTTTCTAGCAATTTATATACATAGTGCTTTTTATTGCCTGCTGCATAGTTTCTGAGTGTATCTTTATTGCTATTAACTAATCTGCATGGGTAGCTGATTTGTTTGCAGTTAAAAGCATTCTATAGAGTCTCATTGTTCCTTTATCTGTTTTAAAACTTTCATTATGTGGCTTTCTGTAGTGCTTACTGTCTGTAGGCTAATATCTTTACTATTGTCCTAGTTCAGAATTGCTGGCTCTGGGCTTGTTTATTTATACAGTGATTGTTCAAAGCACAAGAACAGGCCATCTTGAATTAGCTAAAGCCTTTCTTTATCTTGGCTAGATTGTGTTAATTGGCTGCTGGCTAGTGGGGGCTGGTTCTTTTGTATTTTTGTAAAAAAAAAAAAAAAGTTGTCTAAGGTTGTATCTTCTAGTATTTAAGCCCTAACGTTGAGAGAGTTTCTGTCTATATACACTGATCACAGTGGAGGAGAGATATTGACTACAACTCTGAGCTGAGATATATAAGTATCCTGTTTTTTCGATTATTTATACTGATTATTGTTTCTATAATTTTATATATAGCACTTTTATTGCCTGCTGCATAGTTTTTGACTGTATTCTTATTGCTATTAACTAATCAGCATGGGCAACTGATTTGTTTGCAGTTAAAAGCATTCTCTAGAGTCACATTGCTCCCTTATCTGTTTAAAAACTTTCATTTTGTGGCTTTCTGTAGTGCTTACTGTCTGTAGGCTAATAGCTTTAGTATTGTCATAGTACAGAATTGCTGGCTCTGGGCGTGTTTGTTTATACAGTGATTGTTCAAAGCACATGAACAGGCCATCTTGAATTATCTGAAGCCTTTCTTTACCTTGGCTAGATAGTGTTAATTGGCTGCTGGCTAATGGGGGTTGATTCTTTTGTGTTTTTGAAAAAAAAAAAAAAAAAGTTGTCTAAGGTTGTATCGTCTTGTATGTTAAGCCCTAACTTTGAGAGGGTTTCTGTCTATACACACTGAGCACAGTAGAGGAGAGGTTTTGACTACAACTCTTAGCTGAGATATATCAGTATCATGTATTTTTCAATTAATTATACTGATTATTGTTTCTAGCAATTTATATATAGCACTTTTTATTGCCTGCTGCAGTGTTTGAGTATATTTTTATTGCTATTAACTAGTCTGCACGGGTAACAGATTTGTTTGCAGTTAAAAGCATTCTGTAGCATCTTATTGCTCCTTTATCTGTTTAAAAAGTTTCATTTTGTGGCTTTCTGTAGAGAATACTGTCTGTAGGCTAATAGCTTTAGTATGTTCCTAGTTCAGAATTGCTGGCTGTGGGCTTGTTTGTTTATACAGTGATTGTTCAAAGCATATGAACAGGCCGTCTTGAATTAGCTGAAGCCTTTCCTTAACTTGGCTAGATTGTGTTAATTGGCTGCTGACTACTGGGGGCTGGTTCTTTTGTGTTTTTGTAAAAAAAAAAAAAAAAAGTTGTCAAAGGTTTTACCTTCTGGTATTTAAGCCCTAACTTTGAGAGGGTTTCTGTCTATACACACTGAGTGGAGTGGAGGAGAGGTGTTGACTACAACTCTTAGCTAAGATATATGTGTCCTTTTTTTTTGATTATTTATACTGATTGTTTCTAGCAATTTATATATAGCACTTTTTATTGCCTGCTGCATAGTTTTTGAGTGTATTTTTATTGGTATTAACTAATCTACATGGGTAACTGATTTGTTTGCAGTTAAAAGCATTCTGTAGAGTCTTGTTGCTCCTTTATCTGTTTAAAAACTTTCATTTTGTGGCTTTCTGTAGTGCGTACTGTCTGTAGCCTAATAGCTTTAGTATTGTCCTAGTTCAGAATTGCTGGCTCTGGGCTTGATTGTTTATACAGTGATTGTTCAAAGCACATGAAAAGGCCATTTTGAATTAGCTGAAGCCTTTATTTACCATAGCTAGATTGTGTTAATTGGCTGCTGGCTAGTGGGGGCTGGTTCTTTTGTGTTTTTGTGAACAAAAAGATGTCTAAGGTTGTATCTGCTGGTATTTAAGCCCTAACTTTGATAGGTTTTCTGTCTATACACACTGAGCACAGTGTAGGAAAGGTGTTGACTACAACTCTTAGCTGAGATATATAAGTATCCTTTTTTTTCGATTATTTATACTGATTATTGTTTCTAGCAATTTATATATAGCACTTTTTATTGCCTGCTGTATAGTTTTTGATTGTATTTTTTTTTTTTGCTATTAACTAATCTGCGTGGGTAACTGATTTTTTTGCAGTTAAAAGCATTCTGTAGTGTCTCATTCCACCTTTATCTGTTTAAAAACTTTCATTTTGTGGCTTTCTGCAGTGCTTACTGTATGTTGGCTAATAGGTTTAGTATTTAACTAGTTCAGAATTGCTGGCTCTGGGCTTGTTTGTTTATACAGTGATTGTTAAAAGCACATGAACAGGCCATCTTGAATTAGCTGAAGCCTTTCTTTACCTTGGCTAGATTATCTTAATTGGCTGCTGGCTAGTGGGGGCTGGTTCTTTTGTGTTTTTGTAAAAAAAAAAAAAAAAGTTGTCTAAGGTTGTATCTTCTGGTATTTAAGCCCTAACTTTGATAGGGTTTCTGTCTATACACACTGAGCACAGTGCAGGAGAGGTGTTGACTACAACTCTTAGCTGAGATATTTAAGTATCCTGTTTTTTTTCATTTATTTATACTGATTATTGTTTCTAGCAATTTATATATAGCACTTTTTTTTGCCTGCTGCAGTGTTTGATTGTATTTTTATGGCTATTAACTAATCTGTACAGGTAACAGATTTGTTTGCAGTTAAAAGCATTCTGCAGAGTCTCATTGCTCCTGTATCTGTTTAAAAAGTTTCATTTTGTGGCTTTCTGTAGAGCATACTGTGTCTGTAGGCTAATAGTTTTAGGATTGTCCTAGTTCAGAATTGCTGGCTCTGGGCTTGTTTGTTTATACAGTGATTGTTCAAAGCACATAAACAGGCCATCTTGAATTAGCTGAAGCCTTTTTTTGCCTTGGCTAGATTGTGTTAATTGGCTGCTGGCTAGTCGGGGCTGGTTCTTTTGTATTTTAAAAAAAAAAAACAAAAAACAAAACAAGTTGTCTAAGTTTGTATCTTCTGGTATTTAAGCCTTAACTTTGAGAGGGTTTCTGTCTATACACAATGAGCAGAGTGGGGGAGAGGTGTTGACTACAACTCTTAGCTGAGATATATAAGTATCTTGTTTTTTTCGATTATTTATATGGATTATTGTTTCTAGCAATTTATATATAGCACTTTTTATTGCCTGCTGCATAGTTTTTGAGTGTATTTTTATTGATATTAACTAATCTGTATGAGTAACTGATATGTTTGCAGTTAAAAGCATTCTGTAGAGTCTCATTGCTCCTTTGTCTTTAAAAACGTTCATTTTGTGGCTTTCTGTAGTGCTTACTGTCTGTAGGCTAACAGCTTTAGTATGTTCCTAGTTCAGAATTGCTGGCTCTGGGCTTGTTTGTTTATACAGTGATTCTTCAAAGCACAAGAACAGGCCATCTTGAATTAGCTGAAGCCTTTCTTTACCTTGGCTAGATTATGTTAATTGGCTGCTGGCTAGTGGGGGCTGGTTCTTTTTTATTTTTGTAAAAAAAAAAAAAAAAAGTTGTCTAAGGTTGTATCTTCTGGCATTTAAGCCCTAACGTTGAGAGGGTTTCTGTACTGATCACAGTGGAGGAGAGGTGTTGACTACAACTCTTAGCTGAGATATATAAGTATCCTGTTTTTTGGATTATTTATACTGATTATTGTTTCTAGCAATTTATATATAGCACTTTTATTGCCTGCTGCATACTTTTTGAGTATATTTTTATTGCTATGGGTTACTGATTTGTTTGCAGATAAAAGCACTCTGTAGAGTCTCATTGCTCTTTTATCTGTTTATAAACATTCATTTTGTGGTTTTCTGTAATGCTTACTGTCTGTAGGCTAATAGCTTTAGTATTGTCCTAGTTTAGAATTGCTGGCTCTGGGCATGTTTGCATATACAGTGATTGTTCAAAGCACATGAACAGGCCATCTTGAATCAGATGAAGCCTTTTTTTACCTTGGCTAGACTGTGTTAATTGGCTGCTGGCTAATGGGGGCTGGTTCTAATTGTGTTTTTGTAAAAAAAAGACAAAAAAGTTGTCTAAGGTTGTATCTTCTGGTATTTAAGCCCTTACTTTGAGAGGATTTCTGTCTATGCAAACTGAGCAGAGTGGAGGAGAGGTGTTGGCTACAACTCTTAGCTGAGATATGTAAGTATTCTGCTTTTTTTCGGTTATTTATACTGATTATTGTTTCAAGCAATTTATATATAGAGCTTTTTATTGCCTGCTTCATAGTTTTTGAGTTTATTTGTATTGCTATTAACTAATCTGCATGGGTAACTGATTTGTTTGCAGTTAAAAGCATTCTGTAGAGTCTCATTGCTCCTTTTTCTTTTTAAAAACTTTCATTTTGTGGCTTTCTTTAGTGCTTGCTGTCTTTAGGCTAATAGATTTAGTATTGTCCCAGTTCACAATTGCTGTCTCTGGGCTTGATTGTTTATACAGTGATTGTTCAAAGCACATGAACAGCCCATCTTGAATTAGCTGAAGCCTTTCTTTACCTTGGCTAGATTGTGTTATTTGGCTGCTGGCTAGTGGTGGCTGGATCTTTTGTGTTTTTGTAAAAGAAAAAAAAGTTGTCTAAGGTTGTGTCTTCTGGTATTTAAGCCCTAACTGTGAAAGGGTTTCTGTCTATACACACTGAGCAGAGTGGAGGTGAGGTGTTGACTACACCTCTTAGCTGAGATATACAATTATCCTGTTTTTTTATTATTTATATTGATTATTTTTGTAGCAACTTGTATATAGCACTTTTTATTGCCTGCAGCATAGTTTTTGAGTGTATTTTTATTGCTATTAACTAATCTGCATGGGTAACTGATGTGTTTGCTGTGAAAAGCATTCAGTACAGTCTCATTGCTCCTTTATCTATTTAAAAACTTTCATTTTGTGGCTTTCTGTAGTGCTTACTGTCTGTAGGCTAATAGCTTTACTATTGTCCTAGTTCAGAATTGCTGGCTCTGGGCTTCTTTGTTCATACAGTGATTGTTCAAAGCACATGAACAGGCCATACTGAATTAGCTGAAGTGTTTCTTTACCTTGGCTAGATTGTGTTGATTGGCTGCTGGCTATTGGGGGCTAGTTATTTTTTGTTTTTGTAAAAAAAACGAAATAAATAAAAGTTGTCTAAGGTTGTATCTTCTGGTATTTAAGCCCTAACTTTGAGAGTGTTTCTGTGTGTACACACTGACACAGTGGAGGAGAGATGTTGACTACAACTCTTACCTGAGATATATAAGTAACCTGTTTTTTTTTTCGATTATTTATACTGATTATTATTTCTAGCAATTTATATATAGCACCTTTTATTGCCTGCTGCATAGTTTTTGAGTGTATTTTTATTGCTATTAACTAATCTGCATGGGTAACTAATTTGTTAGCAGTTAAAACCATTCGGTAGAGTCTCATTGCTCCTTTATCTGTTTAAAAACTTTAATTTTGTGGCTTTCTGTGGTGCTTCCTGTCTGTAGGCTAATAGCTTTAGTATTGTGCTGGTTCAGAATTGCTAGCTCTGGGCTTGTTTTTTTATACAGTGATTGTTCAAAGCATATGAACAGGTCATCTTGAATTAGCTGAAGCCTTCCTTTACCTTGGCTAGATTGGGTTAATTGACTGGCTAGTGGGGGGGGGGGGGTTGGTTCTTTTGTGTTTTTGTAAAAAAAAAAAAAAAAAAACGTTGTCTAAGGTTGTATCTTCTGGTATTTAAGCCCTAACTTTGAGAGGGTTTCTGTCTATACACACTGAGCAGAGTGGAGGAGAGGTGTTGACTACAACTCTTAGCTGAGATATATAAGTATTCTGTTTATTTTCGATTATTTATACTGATTGTTTCTAGCAATTTATATATAGCACTTTTTATTGCCTGCTGCATAGTTTTTGAGTGTATTTTTATTGCTATTAACTAATCTGCATGGGTAACTGATTTGTTAGCAGTTAAGAGCATTTTGTAGAGTCTCATTGTTCCTTTATCTGTTTGAAAACTTTCACTTTGTGGCTTTCTGTAGTGCTTACTCTCTGTAGGCTAATAGCTTTAGTATTGTCCTAGTTCAGAATTGTTGGCTGTGGGCTTGTTTGTTTATACAGTGATTGTTCAAAGCAATGAACAGGCCATCTTGAATTAGCTGAAGCCTTTCTTTACCTTGGCTAGATTGTGTTAATTGACTGGCTAGTGGGGGCTGGTTCTTTTGTGTTTTTGTAACAAAAAAATTGTTGTCTAAGGTTGTATCTTCTGGTATTTAAGCCCTAACTTTGAGAGGGTTTCTGTATATACACACTAAACAGAGTGGAGGAGAGGTGTTGACTACAACTCTTAGCTGAGATATATAAGTATCCTGTTTTTTTTCGATTATTTATACTGATTATTGTTTCTAGCAATTTATATATAGCACTTTTTATTGCCTGCTGCATACTTTTTCAGTGTATTTTTATTGCTATTAACTAATCTGCATGGGTAACTGATTTGTTAGCAGTTAAAAGCATTCTGTAGAGTCTCATTGCTCCTTTATCTGTTTAAAAATTTTTCCATTTGTGGCTTTCTGTATTGCTTACTGTCTGTAGGCTAATAGATTTAGTATTGTCTTAGTTCAGAATTGCTGGCTCTGGACTTGTTTGTTTATACAGTGATTGTTCAAAGCACATGAACAGGCCATCTTGAAATAGCTGAATCCTTTTTTTACCTTGTCTAGATTGTGTCAGTTGGCTGCTGGCTAGTGGGGACTGGTTCTTTTGTATTTTTGTAAACAAAAAAAAGTTGTCTAACGTTGTATCTTCTGGTAGTTAAGCCCTAACTTTGAGAGGGATTCTGTCTATACACACTGTGCAGAGTAGAGGAGAGGTGTTGACTACAACTCTTAGCTGATATATATATAAGTATCCTTTTTTGTTTCGACTATTTGTACTGTTTGTTTCTAGCAATTTACATATAGCACTTTTTATTGCCTGCTGCATAATTTTTAGTGTATTTTTATTGCTATTAACTAGTCTGCACGGGTAACTGATTTGTTTGCAGTCAAAAGCATTCGTACA
>NC_056726.1:47249692-47357192 GCF_019279795.1 Protopterus annectens
TAAAGTATCCTGTTTTTTTTTCAATTTTTTATACTGATTATTGTTTCTAGCAATTTAGATATAGCACTTTTTATTGCCTACTGCATAGTTTTTGAGTGTATATTTATTGCTATTAAATAATCTACATGGGTAACTGATTTGTTTGCAGTTAAAAGCATTCAGTAGACTCTCATTGCTCCTTAATCTGTTTAAAAACTTTCATTTTGTTGCTTTCTGTAGTGCTTACTGTCTGTAGGCTAATAGCTTTTGTAATGTCCTAGTTCAGAATTGCTGGCTTTAGGCTTGTTTGTTTATACACTGACTGTTCACAGCACATGAACAGGCCACCCTGAATTTGCTGAAGCCTTTCTTTACCTTGGCTAGATTGTGTTAATTGGCTGCTGGCTAGTGGGGGCTGGTTCTTTTGTGTTTTTGTAAAAAAAAAATTGTTTAAGGTTGTATTTTCTGGTATTTAAGCCCTAACTTTGAGAGTGTTTCTGTCTATCCACACTGAGCAGAGTGGAGGAGAGGTGCTGACTACAACTCTTAGCTGAGATATATAAGTATCCTTTTTTTCTATTATTTATACTGATTATTGTTTCTAGCAATTTATATATATGTCTGTAGGCTAATAGCTTTAGTATTGTCCTAGTTCAGAATTACTGGCTCTGAGGCTTGTTTGTTTATACAGTGATTGTTCAAAGCACATGAACAGGCCATCATGAATTAGCTGAAGCCTTTCTTTACCTTGGCTAGGCTGTGTTAATTGGCTGCTGGCTAGTGGGGGCTGGGTCTTTTGTGTTTTAAAAAAAAAGTTGTCTATGGTTGTATTTTCTGGTATTTAAGCCCTAACGTTGAGAGGGTTTCTGTCTATATACACAGAGCAGAGTGGAGGAGAGGTGTTGACTACAACTCTTAGATGAGACATATAAGTATTCTTTTTTTTTATTATTTATACTGATTTTGTTTCTAGCAATTTATGTAGAGCAGTTTTTATTGCCTGCTGCATAGTTAGTGAGTGTATTTTATTGCTATTAACTAATCTGCACGGGTAACTGATTTGTTTGCAGTTAAAAGCATTCTGTAGAGTCTCATTGCTCCTTTATCTGTTTAAAAACTTTCATTTTGTGGCTTTCTGTAGTGCTTACTGTCTGTAGGCTAATAGCTTTAGTATTATCCTAGTTCAGAATTGCTGGCTCTAGGCTTTTGTTTATAAAGTGATTGTTCAAAGCACATGAACAGGCCATCTTGAATTTGCTGAAGCATTTCTTTACATTGGCTAGATTGTGTTAATTGGCTGCTGGCTAGTGGGGGCTGGTTCTTTTGAGTTTTTGTAAAAAAAAAGTTATCTAAAGTTGTATCTTCTGGTATTTAAGCCCTAACTTGGAGAGGGTTTCTGTCTATACACACTGAGCTAACTTGGAGAGGGTTTCTGTCTATACACACTGAGCAGAGTGGAGGAGAGGTGTTGACTACAACCCTTAGCTGAGATATATAAGTATCCTGTTTTTTCGGTTATTTATACTGATTATTGTTTCTAGCAATTTATATATAGCACTTTTTATTGCCTGCTGCATAGTTTTTGAGTGTATTTTTATTGCTATTAACTAATCTGCATGGGTAACTGATTTGTTTGCAGTTAAAAGCATTCTGTAGAGTCTCATTGCTCCTTTATCTGTTTAAAAACTTTCATTTTGTGGCTTTCTATGCTGCTTTCTGTCTGTAGGCTAATAGCTTTAGTATTGTCTGAGTTCCGAATTGCTGGCTCTGGGATTGTTTGTTTATACAGTGATTGTTTAAAGCACAAAAACAGGCCATCTTGAATTTGCTGAAGCATTTCTTTACATTGGCTAGATTGTGTTAATTGGCTGCTGGCTAGTGGGGGCTGGTTCTTTTGAGTTTTTGTAAAAAAAAAGTTATCTAAAGTTGTATCTTCTGGTATTTAAGCCCTAACTTGGAGAGGGTTTCTGTCTATACACACTGAGTAGAGTGGAAGATAGGTGTTCACTACAACTCTTAGATGAGATATATAAGTATACTGTTTTTTTTCTAATTATTTATACTGATTATTGTTTCTAGCAATTTATATATAGCACTTTTTATTTCCTGCTGCATAGTTTTTGAGTGTATTTTTATTGCTATTAACTAATCTGCATGGGTAACTGATTTGCTTGCAGTTAAAAGCATTCTGTAGAGTCTCATTGCTCCTTTATCTGTTTAAAAAAATTCATTTTGTGGCTTTCTGTAGTGCTTACTGTCTGTAGGCTAATAGCTTTAGTATTGTCCTTGTTTAGAATTGCTGCCTCTGGGCTTGTTTGTTTATACAGTGATTGTTCAAAGCACATGAACAGGCCATTTTGAATTAGCTGAAGCCTTTCTTTACCTTGGCTAGATTGTGTTAATTGGCTGCTGGCTAGTGGGGGCTGGTTCTTTTGTGTTTTTGTAAAAAAGTTGTCTAAGGTTGTATCTTTTGGTATTTAAGCCCTAACTTTGAGGGGGTTTCTGTCTATACATACTGAGCAGAGTGGAGGAGAGTTGTTGACTACAACTCTTAGCTGAGATATATAAGTATGCTGATTTTTTAAATTTTTTTATACTGATTATTGTTTCTAGCAATTTATATATATGTCTATAGGCTAATAGATTTAGTATTGCCTAGTTCAGAATTGCTGGCGCTGTGCTTGTTTGTTTATACAGTGATTGTTCAAAGCACATGAATAGGCCATCATGAATTAGCTGAAGCCTTTCTTTACCTTGGCTAGGCTGTGTTAATTGACTGCTGGCTAGCGGGGGCTGGGTCTTTTGTGTTTTAAAAAAAAAGTTGTCTATGGTTGTATTTTCTGGTATTTAAGCCCTAACTTTAAGATGGTTTCTGTCTATACACACTGAGCAGAGTGGAGGAGAGGTGTTGACTACAGCTCTTAGCTGAGACATATAAGTATCCTGTTTTTTTATTATTTATACTGATTATTGTTTCTAGCAATTTATACATAGCAATTTCTACTGCCTGCTGCATAGTTTTTGAGTGTATTTTTATTGCTATTAACTAATCTGCACGGGTAACTGATTTGTTTGCAGTTAAAAGCATTCTGTAGAGTCTCATTGCTCCTTTATCTGTTTAAAAACTTTGATGTTGTGGCTTTCTGTAGTGCTTACTATGTGTAGGCTAATAGCTTTAGTATTATCCTAGTTCAGAATTGCTGGCTCTAGGCTTTTTGTTTATAAAGTGATTGTTCAAAGCACATGAACAGGCCATCTTGAATTTGCTGAAGCATTTCTTTACATTGGCTAGATTGTGTTAATTTGCTGCTGGCTAGTGGGGGCTGGTTCTTTTGTGTTTTTGTAAAAAAAAATGTCTAAGGTTCTATCTTCTGGTATTTAAGCCCTAACTTTGAGAGGGTTTCTGTCTATCCCCACTGAGCAGAGTGGAGGAGAGATGTTGACTACAACTCTTAGCTGAGATATATAAGTATCCTTTTTTTCTATTATTTATACTGAGTATTATTTCTAGCAATTTATATAAATGTCTGTAGGCTAATAGCTTTAGTATTGTCCTAGTTCAGAATTGCTGGCTCTGGGCTTGTTTGTTTATACAGTGATTGTTCAAAGCACATGAACAGGCCATCATGAATTATCTGAAGCCTTTCTTTACCTTGGCTAAGTTGTGTTAATTGGCTGCTGGCTAGTGGGGGCTGGGTCTTTTGTGTTTTTAATAAAAAAGTTGTCTATGGTTGTATTTTCTGGTATTTAAGCCCTAACTTTGAGAGGGTTTCTGTCTATACACACTGAGCAGAGTGGAGGAGAGGTGTTGACTACAACTCTTAGCTGAGACATATAAGTATCCTGTTTTTTTTATTATTTATACTGATTATTGTTTCTAGCAATTTATATATAGCAATTTTTATTGCCTGCTGCATAGTTTTTGAGTGTATTTTTATTGCTATTAACTAATCTGCATGGGTAACTGATTTGTTTGCAGTTAAAAGCATTCTGTAGAGTCTCATTGCTCCTTTATCTGTTTAAAAACTTTCATTTTGTGGCTTTCTGTAGTGCTTACTGTCTGTAGGCTAATAGCTTTAGTATTATCCTAGTTCAGAATTGCTGGCTCTAGGCTTTTTGTTTATAAAATGATTGTTCAAAGCACATGAACAGGCCATCTTGAATTTGTTGAAGCATTTCTTTACATTGGCTAGATTGTGTTAATTGGCTGCTGGCTAGTGGGGGCTGGTTCTTTTGTGTTTTTGTAAAAAAAAAAAGTTATCTAAAGTTGTATCTTCTGGTATTTAACCCCTAACTTGGAGAGGGTTTCTGTCTATAGACACAGAGCTTACTTGGAGAGGGTTTCTGTCTATACACACTGAGCAGAGTGGAGGAGAGGTGCTGACTACAACCCTTAGCTGAGATATATAAGTATCCTATTTTTTCAGTTAGTTATACTGATTATTGTTTCTAGCAATTTATATATAGCACTTTTTATTGCCTGCTGCATTGTTTTTGAGTGTATTTTTATTGCTATTAACTAATATGCATGGGTAACTGATTTGTTTGCAATTAAAAGCATTCTGTAGAGTCTCATTGCTCCTTTATCTGTTTAAAAACTTTCATTTTGTGGCTTTCTATGCTGCTTTTTGTCTGTAGGCTAATAGCTTTAGTATTGACCTAGTTCAGAATTGCTGGCTCTGGGCTTGTTTGTTTATACAGTGATTGTCCACAGCACATGAACAGGCCATCTAGAATTAGCTGAAGCTTTTCTTTACCTTGGCTAGATTGTGTTAATTGGCTGCTGGCTAGTGGGGGATGGTTCTTTTGTGTTTTTTAAAAAAAAAAAGTTGTCTAAGGTTGTATTTTCTGGTATTTAAGCTCTAACTTTGAGAGGGTTTCTGTCTATACACACTGAGCAGAGTGGAGGAGAGGTGTTGACTACAAGTGTTAGCTGAGACATATAAGTATTGTTTTTTTTTTTTTGATTATTTATACTGATTATTGTTTCTAGCAATATATATATAGCACTTTTTATTGCCTGTTGCATAGTTTATGAGTGCATTTTTATTGCTATTAACTAATCTGCACAGGTAACTGATTTGTTTGCAGTTAAGAAAATTCTGTAGAGTCTCATTGCTCCTTTATCTGTTTAAAAACTTCAATGTTCTGGCTTTCTGTAGTGCTTCCTGTCTGTAGGCTAATAACTTTAGTATTGTCCAAGTTCAGAATTGCTGGCTCTGGGATTGTTTGTTTATACAGTGATTGTTCATAGCACAAAAACAGGCCATCTTGAATTAGCTGAAGCATTTCTTTACATTGAATAGATTGTGTTAATTGGCTGCTGGCTAGTGGGAGTTGGTTCTTTTGTGTTTTTGTAAAAAAAAAAAAAAGTTGTCTAAGGTTGCATCTTCTGGTATTTAAGACCTAGCTTTGAGAGGGTTTCTGTCTATACACACTGAGTAGAGTGGAGGATAGGTGTTCACTACAACTCTTAGCTGAGATATATAAGTATCCTGTTTTTTTTCTAATTATTTATACTGATTATTGTTTCTACCAATTTATATATAGCACTTTTTATTGCCTGCTGCATAGTTTGTGAGTGTATTTTTATTGCTATAAACTAGGCTGCATGGGTAACCAATTTGCTTGCAGTTAAAAGCATTCTGTAGAGTCTCATTGCTCCTTTATCTGTTTAAAAAAATTCATTTTGTGGCTTTCTGTAGTGCTTTCTGTCTGTAGGCTAATAGCTTTAGTATTGTCCTTGTTTAGAATTGCTGCCTCTGGGTTTGTTTGTTTATACAGTGATTGTTCAAAGCACATGAACAGGCCATTTTGAATTAGCTGAAGCCTTTCTTTACCTTGGCTAGATTGTGTTAATTGGCTGCTGGCTAGTGGGGGCTGGTTCTTTTGTGTTTTTGTAAAAAAAAAGTTGTCTAAGGTTGTATCTTTTGGTATTTAAGCCCTAACTTTGAGGGGGTTTCTGTCTATACATACTGAGCAGAGTGGAGGAGAGTTGTTGACTACAACTCTTAGCTGAGATATATAAGTATCCTGTTTTTTTCAATTTTTTATACTGATTATTGTTTCTAGCAATTTAGATATAGCACTTTTTATTGCCTACTGCATAGTTTTTGAGTGTATATTTATTGCTATTAAATAATCTACATGGGTAACTGATTTGTTTGCAGTTAAAAGCATTCAGTAGACTCTCATTGCTCCTTAATCTGTTTAAAAACTTTCATTTTGTTGCTTTCTGTAGTGCTTACTGTCTGTAGGCTAATAGCTTTAGTATTGCCCTAGTTCAGAATTGCTGGCTTTAGGCTTGTTTGGTTATACAGTGATTGTTCAAAGCACATGAACAGGCCATCTTGAATTTGCTGAAGCCTTTCTTTACCTTGGCTAGATTGTGTTAATTGGCTGCTGGCTAGTGGGGGCTGGTTCTTTTGTGTTTTTGTAAAAAAAAATTGTTTAAGGTTGTATTTTCTGGTATTTAAGCCCTAACTTTGAGAGGGTTTCTGTCTATCCACACTGAGCAGAGTGGAGGAGAGGTGTTGACTACAACTCTTAGCTGAGATATATAAGTATCCTTTTTTTCGATTATTTATACTGATTATTGTTTCTAGCAATTTATATATATGTCTGTAGGCTAATAGCTTTAGTATTGTCCTAGTTCAGAATTGCTGGCTCTGGGCTTGTTTGTTTATACAGTGATTGTTCAAAGCACATGAACAGGCCATCATGAATTAGCTGAATCCTTTCTTTACCTTGGCTTGTCTGTGTTAATCGGCTGCTGGCTAGTGGCGGCTGGGTCTTTTGTGTTTTAAAAAAAAGTTGTCTATGGTTGTATTTTCTGGTATTTAAGCCCTTAATTTGAGAGGGTTTCTATCTATACACACTGAGCAGAGTGGAGGAGAGGTGTTGACTACAACTCTTGGCTGAGACATATAAGTATCCTGTTTTTTTATTATTTATACTGATTATTGTTTCTAGCAATTTATATATAGCACTTTTTATTGCCTGCTGCATAGTTTATGAGAGTATTTTTATTGCTATTAACTAATCTACACAGGTAACTGATTTGTTTGCAGTTAAAAACATTCTGTAAAGTCTCATTGTTCCTTTATCTGTTTAAAAACTTAAATTTTGTGGCTTTCTGTAGTGCTTACTGTCTTTAGGCTAATAGCTTTAGTATTGTCCTAGTTCAGAATTGCTGGCTCTGGGCTTGTTTTCTTATACAGTAATTGTTCAAAGCACATGAACAGGCCATCTTGAATTAGCTGATGCCTTTCTTTACCTTGTCTAGATTGTGTTAATTGGCTGCTGGCTAGTGGGTGCTGGTTCTTTATTGTTTTTGTAAAAAATTAAGTTATCTAAAGTTGTATCTTCTGGTATTTAAGCCCTAACTTTGAGAGGGTTTCTGTCTATACACACTAAGCAGAGTGGAGGAGAGGTGTTGACTACAACTCTTAGCTGAGATATATATATAAGTATCCTGGGTTTTTTTCGATTATTTATACTGATTGTTGTTTCTAGCAATTTATATATAGCACTTTTTATTACCTGCGCATAATTTTGAGTGCATTTTTATTGCTATTAACTAATCTGAATGAGTAACTGATTTGTTTGCAATGAAAAGCATTCTGTAGAGTTTCATTGCTCCTTTATCTGTTTAAAAAATTTCATTTTCTGGCTTTCTGTAGTGCTTATTGTCTATAGGCTAATAACTTTAGTATTGTCCTAGTTCGGAATTGCTGGCTCTGGGCTTGTTTGTTTATACAGTGATTGTTCAAAGCACATGAACAGGCCATCATGAATTATCTGAAGCCTTTCTTTACCTTGGCTAAGCTGTGTTAATTGGCTGCTGGCTAGTGGGGGCTGGGTCTTTTGTGTTTTTTTAAAAAAAAAGTTGTCTGTGGTTGTATTTTCTTGTATTTAAGCCCTAACTTTGAGAGGGTTTCTGTCTATATCCACTGAGCAGAGTGGAGGAGAGGTGTTGACTACAACTCTTAGCTGAGACATATAAGTATCCTGTTTTTTTTTTTTTGATTATTTATAACTGATTATTGTTTCTAGCTATTTATATATAGCACTTTTTATTGCCTGCTGCATAGATTTTGAGTGTATTTTTATTGCTATTAGCAATTCTGCACAGGTAACTGATTTGTTTGCAGTTAAATGCATTCTGTAGAGTCTCATTGCTCCTTTATCTGTTTAAAAACTTTAATTTTGTGGCTTTCTGTAGTGCTTACTGTCTGTAGGCTAATAGCTTTAGTATTATCCTAGTTCAGAATTGCTGGCTCTAGGCTTTTGTTTATAAAGTGATTGTTCAAAGCACATGAACAGGCCATCTTGAATTTGCTGAAGCATTTCTTTATATTGGCTAGATTGTGTTAATTGGCTAGTGGCTAGTGGGGGCTGGTTCTTTTGTGTTTTTGTAAAGAAAAAAAGTTATCTAAAGTTGTATCTTCTGGTATTTAAGCCCTAACTTGGAGAGGGTTTCTGTCTATACACACTGAGCAGAGTGGAGGAGAGGTGTTGACTACAACCCTTAGCTGAGATATATAAGTATCCTGTTTTTTCGGTTATTTATACTGATTATTGTTTCTAGCAATTTATATATAGCACTTTTTATTGCCTGCTGCACAGTTTTTGAGTGTATTTTTATTGCTATTAACTAATATGCATGGGTAACTGATTTGTTTGCAATTAAAAGCATTCTGTAGAGTCTCATTGCTCCTTTATCTGTTTAAAAACTTTCATTTTGTGGCTTTCTATGCTGCTTTTTGTCTGTAGGCTAATAGCTTTAGTATTGACCTAGTTCAGAATTGCTGGCTCTGGGCTTGTTTGTTTATACAATGACTGTTCAAAGCATATGAACAGGCCATCTTGAATTAGCTGAAGCTTTTCTTTACCTTGGCTAGATTGTGTTAATTGGCTGCTGGCTAGTGGGGGATGGTTCTTTTGTGCTTTTGTAAAAAAAAAAGTTTCTAAGGTTGTGAAGTTTTTGAGTGCATGTTTATTGCTATTAACTAATCTTCATGAGTAACTGATTTGTTTGCAATGAAAGGCATTCTGTAGAGTCTCATTGCTCCTTTATCTGTTTAAAAACTTTCATTTTGTGGCTTTCTCTAGTGCTTACTGTCTGTAGGCTAGTAGCTTTAGTATTGTCCCCACCCTCCTTCCCTGTTGGTGTCTTGCTGTTATTCTTCGTGGCTTTGCAGTTGCCCGCCCCTACTGTAAATCTGATCTGGGACATTCCTCCCAGTCTAGTGTCATTAGCTCATTCTACCTAATACAGAGAGAACATTTGATAAGGCCTTCTGTTTCTCCTTTTTCCCTTTCAAAAAAAAAACATTTTATTTTGCCTGAATCTCTTTGTGTTCTGACTGTGCTTCTCAAACATTTTGGAAATATAGAGTATATTTTAGAACATTTATTATAACTGTAATTGCCTTAATATTGCTACAACTCAAGTTCTCTTGGTTGCGCTGCATCTGAAGTGTTTGTGTGTTTTAGCTGCTTTTCTATATATATAGACTTCTCTGTATATGTAGACTAGCTACTTATTCTGCTGTGTTACTGCCTCTTAAATTGTTTTTCAGTTGTGCACTTGCCTTGCTTCATTTAAAAATTTTTAAATTACTAATTTTGTAGAATTTTAATTGCATTTACTGTTTAGGACTACACACTCAAGTGTGTTAGCCTTTTCTGTGTTTATTTATTGTATTATTTCATTGTTTAGCCTGTTTCAACAAAAAAAATACTATTTTGTTTGCTCGTTTCCCACCTTTTCTAGCCAGTTCATATCCCAGGCTTTGCTTGTCTCAGGACTTTATTTTCTTTGCTCAGAGCTATCCAGACATTGCTGTGGTAGAGGGAAGTTCTACTGCTTACCAGTGGGACTGGTGAGCATTTCACTGCCTATCTAATGCTAGAGGAGTGGTTTCCAGCTCTGAAATTGTAATTTTATTATCCTTTTTAGGCTGATTTCTAACCGTTTCAACTTTCTGGCTTAAAAATGTGTGTATTTGCACATTTTTCACATTGTGCAGCACTGCGAGGCTACAGATAAACTATTCCAGGTGCCAGAAAGTCTGCTCTTCAAATTTTCCGTTAGAAATAGCTGATTTCTCAGTAGTAGCACTAAAATCTGAACCCCTGTGACTAGCACTTGCTCTAGAACCTGCTGGAAAGCACTAGGAAGCCTGAAACTGATTCAAGCACTCAGCTCTCCTTATCAATAAGGAGAAATTAATCATAGGCACTAAACAGCCTATAATTGTAAAGTACCTTGCAAAGGTAAGGGAAAACAGCTCTTAAACTTTAGAAAAAAAGCACCTAAACAGGCATATCCAAGGGTCAGCTTCCGGTGATTTCTCTTGTCCACTTGGTGAATCTGGCATACTGGGGTAATGTGGCAACTGCCTCATGTACTTTGACAATACTCTCCTCCTACCACCCAACACTACAACCTGCGAGAGATGCAGCTACATAGCTAAACTGGAAGCAAAGCTCTCTCCAGGCAAGATTGGGCTAGACATTCAAGAGGAGAAGGTTAACACCTGCATTACACCTCAAGCAACTCATAGCCCTTCAAAACCCACACCATCTACACCAACACATAGCAACACTAAACTCACATATGCGGAGTTCCTTAACATTAACCTGCTCAAGCAAGTAGGACCTCTGAAGCCGAAATGCAAACAAACACCAGTCACAACCAAAGTGACACATAGCTCACAACACCAGTGTGCCACCCAACAACAGCCCCTAAGGCAAGACAATGTACCCAACACTTTAGTCATAGGTGACTCTATAGTCAGGCACACTGATGTCCCACTCACCCGGCTGAACAAGGAGAAAATTACAGTCACTTTTCTGTCGGGTGCCAGGATCTGCCACATAACGCATGCACTCAAGTCACACCACAACAAGTACAAATACGACTCTGTCATTGTCCATGCTGGAGTGAATGACTTGAGATGTACCTCCCTGGACTACATGAAATGAGACATGGAAGAGCTCTTGGATCATGTGACCTAGGCAGGTATGATCCTATCCCTGAGTAGCATCCTACCTTTCCCAGAATAATACCACAGTATAAGGACAAAATTATTGACTTCAACAATTGGCTAAGCTTCTAGTGTCATTCAAAGGGGATCCAGTATTTGTCTGCCTGGGAAGACATGATCGACAAACCATGATGCTTTGCCAGAGATGGTCTGCACCTGTCACCCCTGAGATTCAGGTTACTGGCTAAAGCTCTTTCCACCCCTATAGTGCCTTTTTTAGGCAAGGTTCAAAGGATAAAACCACCACCGTAACAGATACAAGCATGCAAAATCTGAAGGTAATGCTACTCAATGCTCGAAGCCTAAACCTAAAAATGCACTCTCTCGAGGCACTCCTAAAAATGGAGAACATCGATATCTGTGCAGTAACTGAGACCTGGTTCAAGGCTCCAGAGAGTACCCCTGCAATACCAGGCTACAATTCTTACCACACTTTTCGGCCACAAAACCAAGACCAAAACGCTAAAAGTGGAGGAGTGTCCATATTCACCAAGGATATTCACACTTCCAGGCTAGTTGCCTAACACAATGCATCTGAAATTCTCCCGGTGCAACTAACACTAGGTAAGACTGCAATCCAAATTGTAGCTTGCTACAGATCCCCCACCATGCCCCAAGATTCTCACTACACCTTTCTAAACATACTGGAAAATATTAAGATACAACCAAACACCCTAATACTGTGTGATTTCAACTACCCTGCATTAATTGGGAAAACTACTCTGGTACCAACTCCTTTTCCCAGTGGTTCTTGGAATTCATAAATTCCAATGCCCTGGATCAACTAATCCATTGTCCCACCAGGGGCTCCAATATCCTAGACCTGGTCATTACCAACATGGGAGATAGATGCTCCACACCAGTGGTCACCCCCTCATTGGTCAGGTCTGACCATAAGCAAATCACCTTTGACATCCACATCCCATAAGCAAATCACCTTTGACATCCACATCCCACCCCCACCCCTCAGTAAGGAAACCTCCTTAAAAAACGTCTCCAAAGCCAACTTCATGCTACCAAAGTCAGAAGTGACAAACTTCACAACACCCACGCAGACGGGATCTGGAAGTTCGCCTGCAGAATCCTACACTAAGGCACTGTACGAGCACATCCACTCATGCATGAATCGTGCTATCCCAAATAGAACCAAGATGCTCTTCTCCAAAAAAAGGAAGCCAATCTGGTGGTCCTCTGCTATAAACAAACTATACAACAGAAGGATGAAACTGTTGCAGAAAAGAGGAAAATCCCAGGATGCAAAAAACTCCCTCAACCAGCCTCAGTAAGAAGCTGAGATCCCTCATAAAATCCTCAAAAGCTAGTTACGAAAATAAAATTGCCAAAAATTCCAAAGACAACCACAATGCATTCTATAGTTATGTCAAGACTCTAAATGGCAATGCTCAGATCTGCTCTGAGCTACAACAGAATGGCATTAAATATACTGATCCCAAGGATATTGCCAATATCCTGGCAGATCGATTTAGTGCCAACTTCACCCCCCTCTCACCCCCTAAAGGGCCCATCTCAATACCAAAAGATTGCCAAATTCCAATAATCATGGCCACACAGGTAGAAACTGCACTCTCCAAAGCTAAGAATACAGCATCCATGGGACCAGATGACATTCCATGCTGTGTAATACATGAATTACAAAATGAACTGGCACCTCACCTAAGTGTCATGTTTAATCATAGCCTCACCTCAGGCTTTGTGGCCACTGAGTGGCACACAGCTACAGTTATCCCGCTCAACAAGGGAGGATCCGCCTTGGTTACCAGGAACTACCGTCCCATCAGTCTGACAAGCCTGATCTGCAAGGGCATGGAATGCATTATCATGGAACTTATAAACAAAGACATTGGCAAACTTCAAACACTGGACACCACCCAGTTTGGGTTTGTGAAGGGTCAATCTTGTCACCTGAATCTGATTGACTTCTTTGAATCAGTCTCCAGAGCTGTGGACAAGGGTAAGGCGGTCCACACAGCCTATCTGGACCTCACCAAGGCCTTTGACACCACCCCCCACTCTGGAATCATAGATAAACTTACTAAACTTACTTGGGCATAATTCCCTACGTCACTCGATGTGTTGCCAATTGGCTTACTGACAGAACCCAAACTGTAAAAGTAGCCGACTCCAAATCCTGCTCCAGACAAGTGACAAGTGGAGTACCTCAGGGTTCAGTCCTGGGACCACTCTTGTTTGGCATCTACTTCTCTGAAGTACAGGCCAACACTAAGGGACTCTGGCTAACAAAGTTCGCAGATGACTGCAAACTAGGAGCCATTATTGAATCCCCAAATGATGTGGCTATTCTACAAAAGGGCCTTACAGCAACAGATGCCTGGTGCCAGAGCCATGGGCTCAAGCTTAATGCCAAGAAATGTATAGTTATCCCCTTTGGAAAAAAACATGTACCTATGAATTACCACATAGGTGGCAGGACACTAAACATCAAAAGTGTAATGAGAGACTTAGGGACACAGGTGGACAGTGGTCTCACTTTTGATAACCACATTGCCACAACAGTCAGGATATCCTTCTATGTGGCACACCTCATCACTAAGGGCTTTTCACCCAGAAAAAAGGAGGTCATTGTCCCACTGTACTCATCCCTCATTAGACCCATTATAGAGTATAATGCCCCATTTGGTATGTACCTCACAAGACATCTGCAACAGCTGGAAAGGCCACAGAAATACCTCACTAAAAGAATCACATGCCTAAAGCAGATGCCATATGCTGACCGTCTAAAAAACTCCAGCTAAACTCTGGGGCATATCGTCTACTCAGAGGCGATCTCTGCTTAACATACAAGGCCATGTCAAACCCTGAGCTGTTGGACATGCTACACTTAAAGAAATCCTAATCCCTCAGAGTCACATGCTGCAGGGATATAAACCTTGTCATCACAGTGAACAAAACATGCTTGATTGATAGGTTCCTGACCCAGAGACTCCCCATACTCTGGAATAGACTGCCCATACATGTCAAGCACAGCGCCTCATTGGCCCTCTTCAAAAGGAACCTTGATGATTGGGTGGGAGATAGGAAATTCACCCCAGGGATCATGTCAGTCGCCCTGCTAGACAGGGGTCCAGGGAAGTAAATATTGTGGGAAGAAATATCCAGGGAATTGTTATGGCTAGGCTTGCATAGGCCATAGGGCCGATAGCCTAGTACCAACCTATGAACCTAAGATGTGGTCAGGAAAAGTTAAGGTAGCAGGAAAAATGGACAGTGACCAAAGAATGAAGGATGAAAGAGTGATACTGAGATAACAAAAACGGGTATATGGAGCATAAGTATCATAGTAGTCAGTGAGAACATGAATTATTTAATGATCTGAGTAGAAAAGAGCACAAAATGACAGACAAAAAGATGTTGAAGAACAGTATCACATTCCATAGTAGAAAGAAGGCAGTAATGCAAATAAGACCGTGAGAGTAAGATGAGAGGATGTATGAATAAAAAACACATGAGATGTGTAGCGGCTGGATAGAAAGAAAAGAGCACAGATGTGTGTACTGGTCCTAACACTCTTAAATCTACTGATAGAGCCATTAGAAGAGGGAAGTGGCACCATTTTTGGGATATCCACATATTACAAAAAAGTAAGCTAATCAAATCTACAAGTCACACCACTGTTTAGCAATACAGCAACTAGACTGGCTAGAATTCCCTCAACTGCTCCAACTATACCAACTACAAATCATCCCCTCTATCTTCAATCTAACCTCCTTCTGCCCCAGCCTCTCCACTGTCATATCCAAACATTCCCCTGCTAGGATGCTACGCAGCTCAAATCAAGAATTATTAGACATCTACAAACCCAAAACCAAAATAGGCTGCCTTCTCTATAACTATATCTCAGCTATATCCTGGAACCAACTCCCCTTGGAAATAAAATCCCTCCAGCATAGCAAAAGTTTCAAATTAGCCACAAGGAAATACCTAAAAACAAAATGGTCTTTCCACTGTAGCCATCTACCCTGAAACCACCATCCTTTCTCCTATTTCACCACCTCACTCTTAATGTATCTCTAGCACTATTCCCCTGCCTCTTCTACCTCTCCCCTTCCTCTATCTCCAACCACTGTTAATTCTTACAGTCTCAAAACAACCTACCTGTCTAGTCTGTCTCCTATACTCTACCTCTCATACATCTCCTACTAGCCATTCCTACGTTCCTTTCTTGTTTCCAAACTCCTATACAACTAAATCCTACCCACTTTAAATAAGCTTCTGCCTAACTATTAGCACCTTTTGCTCTAAGCAGCTAAATTAATATTGTAAGTAGTCAGTTTTTTTTCTGCTAATTGTTTAAAACCTTGTTTGTAACAACTCACATACTTGTCTGCCAGTTGTTAATACTCTGTATAATTGAATTGCCTGATGAGCTTTTTTTCTCTCCAGGTCCCTGCTTGTAAGATCCTATAGCTGATTGTTACTACTATGTTACTAAAATTTAATATATTGTTTTCTAGTCCAGAGGAGCTTTTCTTCCCGGGTCTCTGCTGAAAATGAGCCAAAAGCTCAGCCAGACTAACCCGGTTAACAAATGTAAAATAAATAAAAATAAAATAATAAAATAAGACCATCAATAGCTTCATTGTAATGCTTTTCTCCAAAAAATTAATAATCTCCTGACATTTGTCAAGAAATTGTTTTTATTCTACAGTCAGTCTACATACCCATACAAATTGATCACTAATCCTCTTGCTGTTTGTTGTGGGATATATAATATTATTATTATCTAAGTATTTGTTACCCCTTCTTTTCTGTAATTTTTTGTATACAGTGTTGGCTCTGAACTTTTCTGTAAAGTCAGATTTCAATGCATCTCTTATATCGCATAGTCATTCTTGCTGTTAACATATTCCAAAAACACTTGTTATCTTATCTACTGATGCACCCTATACAATAAAATATGATATAACAAAGTGTGTTTTAATAAATGTCAGTCTGATGAAAATTGTGTGTTCCAGCTGAGGAAAAGTTCTTACAGCAGGTGTATTTTGTTCAGAAATTAATATGATTTATCACTGTTGAATGTTTCAAAATGTGCATTATTTTCATACTTGTATTGGAAATAGTCATATGAGTATAAATGTAAGGACTGTCAGTGAAATCTTTAGAAATTAGGCATACTGGAATGTAGAACTGAGCTCAAAATAACCTAACAAATTATATCTGGAGGCAGCGGGATGCCTTCTGGTTATAGGAATGGATGATGAAAATAGAAAATTCAATGTTATGGAAGTTTATAGATGGAGGGGAAGAATGTAGGAAGTATAAATAAGCATTAGATGGTGGGAGGAGGAAGTTAATGTTTCAATCTTTTTTAACACTGAAAGAATAGAAAAAGAAAAAAATTACCATGAAAAAGGCTTCAATTGCTCTGTCAGGTAAATAACTCAAGATGAGCAGTATAAAGTAGGTAAATGATAAAAAATGGTACTGATACATCTGCTGTACTAATCTATCTCCTTTCTCTTTGAGCCTCTTACTTTCCTTTCTCACCCCCCCATCTTTGTTGTTGTTTCACTCTCTCAAAGCCCATTTCATTAACAACCTTGTCTAGTTCTGTTATTACTACTCTGAAACACTTCCATAGTGATCATATATCTTCTGTCCTACATCCCTCCTAAAAACCCGTCCTAACATTTTTTTCCTCTTACAGCTGCTGTTCATAATTTCCTAGTGAGCACACCCAACTAACCCTGCTTAAATGGATCTTCCACCCCTTTGCATCTTCCTTGTGTCAAGAAATACAAGCATTCATCTCACCTGCAGGGAATCTTTTAGTGTCATTAATCTTCCTGCTGTACTAGGCAAGTTTCTGTAGTGAAACACTTTAGTGGTTAATTGACTAGTGGCACGCTCACTGACTCAATCAAATAGTGCTGGACTCCCCTATCCTTTCCCCTGAACTTTCTCCCTCCATTATTCTCTCTATTTTAGCAACTGCTAATATCAAGAGCTGCAAAACTATACAGAACTAATAAAGCAGCATGTTTTAGGTTGCTATTACATGCATTTTTCTTACTTCTAGGAACTGCCTATTCTTAACTGCTCTACTGTCTTGAGGCACACATTAACTGATTGTCTCTACTGTGGTCTGGCAAGCTGCCTCAAGGTTTCTGCCAACTCTGTTCACCCTCACTCTGCTCGGGCTCACTCTGCTCCCCTACCCTACACCCATTCCCACCCACCCCCCACATCAATTACATTTATACCTTCCATAAGCTCTTCCCTTTCCTACTGTCTTGAGGCACACATTAACTGATTGTTTCTACTGTGGTCTGGCAAGCTGCCTCAAGGTTTCTGCCAACTCTGTTCACCCTCACTCTGCTTGAGCTCACTCCGCTCCCCTACCCTACACCCATTCCCACCCACCCCCACATCAATTACATTTATACCTTCCATAAGCTCTTCCCTTTCCTATCTAACCCCCAGTCAACACCCATACACCTACACCAGTATCCTCCTATTCATTCCACCCTAATTATCTTCCTTCTTAATATTTTCACTTCCTAAATCTTCCTCATTCTTCTCCTTAACTATAGTACCACAACCTTTTCCTAACATGTACAATACATCAAAACCTTGTATTACCTTAATCTCCCTTACCTCCATTCTTCTTTTCCTATCCCACACCACCTCCCTACATACTATATTCCACTCCCCAACTTCAACATTTTCCACATCATCCATCGCACCCCACACTAATACCAATATTTTCTCTGACATTTCACCCTCTTTACTCAACTTCCATACTTGGCACCTTACAAAAAATTAGATCCTTTGTCATCATGATCAAACTAAAATTAATTTGTAACCCCCACCATAGACCTCTCTGCATTACTCAAGATCCCTCCATAATTGCATGTCACTACTAGGCCCTCTCTCTATGTGGTGACATTCACCCCAACCCTGGACCAATCAACCATTCTGCCCAAAACCTTTCTTCTAATGCCAAGAACCTCTGCTTCACTACACTTAACATACGTAGTATCTGTAACAAAACCACCAAGTTCCATGCCTGACTCTCTCACTACTCCCCAATTATTGTAGCACTCACAGGGACCTGGCTAAAACCACATATTGCTAATGCTGAATTAATCCCTCCAGGATATAAGATACATAGAAATGACTGGCTACATAAAAAAGGTGGCGGTGTTGCATTAATCTATCGTGACACTTTAGCTGTTACACCATATGATAAACCTATACCAACATTCAGAAATATGGAATTATTACTAGTTAACCTTCACATCAATAACAGAAAATAATTATGTATTGCTTTACTCTATATGCCCCCAGGTTGTAACATACCTACTCTGGAAGATCTACTATCCTGGACCACCCTCAATATATCAAATGAAATCATCATTCTTGGCGACACAAATATAAACTGGCAAACTCTTCTCTGACTCCCCAGTAAATAGTATTAACTTGCACAGCTTTACTCAACTCATCTCTAACCCCACTCATAAGGTAAAAAAAAACAAACAGAATCAACCCTAGACTGGTTACTCATCTCACACTCTAAAAAATTCACCAAGGCAGGGACCCTACCCTATACCTTTAGTCACCATCTTCCTGCCTATACCCATATAACCCAACTTCAAATAGACAAACTGCACTGTTTAAGAACAACTAGGAATCTTACCAAGTTTAATGAACAACTATTCTTAGAGTCTCTAAAGCCCACAACTGCTCCCATAATAAATATCTCCCACTGGATGAAGCAGTCAACTACTTCAATAAAGTCTTTTTAGATATTCTAGGCAGTCTTGCCCCCAACGTACCAAAAGAGTAAAGCCTAACCATGCCCCATGGCTAACTAAACAGTTACTTACCTCCAGGGATAAAGCCTGGAAGGAATGGCATAGAAATATAACCCCACAACTTGAACTCAGATATAAACAACTCTGTAACAATGCCAAAAAGCAAGTCATCAATGATAAAAAAGCTATTTCTCCACTAAACTCACTATCCAACAAAATAACCCCAAGTTGTTCTGGAACTCTGTTTCCTCTTTCCTAAACCCTTGTACTCAACACAACCCCACCCCATCCCCTGACAAAGACCCTCAAGAAATTGCCCAAGCC
This sequence comes from Protopterus annectens, assembly GCF_019279795.1. Taxonomy (NCBI): domain Eukaryota; kingdom Metazoa; phylum Chordata; order Ceratodontiformes; family Protopteridae; genus Protopterus; species Protopterus annectens. The sequence goes on from NC_056726.1 coordinate 47,268,849, forward strand.
TTGAATTTTCATTTTATTGATGTTATCCAAAAACGTGTTAATGATTTCTCTCTACAAACTAATAAAAGTATATTTGGCAACATAAATGACAATACACTCTCTAACCACTCCCACCACATCAATTGCAATTCCAACAAAAATCCATCCAGTCCTCTATTTATATTACAACCAGTACCCACCTCTCTAGTTCGTAAACTGCTCTGAAAACTAAAACCATGCTCCCCCTCTTCCGATGGCCTCCCAGCTAAATACCTAAAACTTGCAGCAGGTTCTATAGCTCTTCCAATTAGCATTCTCATTAACCGATCAATCTCTGAATCATATGTCCCACAACTATGGAAAAACTCCATTATTACTCCCCTTCACAAAGGTGGTAACACCAGTGATCTATCTAACTACCGGCCCCTCACCATACTTTCACCTCTATCTAAAATTCTAGAAAAGTTTATTCATTCTCAGTTGCTAAGACATCTCACAGACAATAACCTACTCAAACCCATCCAACATGGTTTTCGGCCAGCATACAACACAACAACAGCCTTACTGTTATTTATTAATACTGTATACAAAGCTTTTGATGCAGGACTACTAACATCAGTGATCTTACTAAGCCCATCAAAAGCTTTTGATACAGTGTCCCACTCAAAACTAATTTTACAACTTGAGACCGCAAACTGGTCCCCACACACTCTATCCTGGTTCCATAACTATAGATACAACGGAAAACAATCTGTTAGATGACAAAGTAATCAATCCGATTACCTACTCAACACAGGCATTACCCAAGGGTCTATTCCTGGGACCTTGCTTTTTAACATATTTATTAATAATCACCATAAAGTATCCCTGCAAAGTACACTCATTCAATATGTGGATGATTCAACAATAATTACATCCTCTAACATCTCAGATCTCCTAAAGTTAGCACAAAATGCATTTACTTCCATCGAATCCTGGCTTAACAAAGTTCAACTGCTACTTAATCCCAAAAAAACAAAACATTTACCCTTCACAATCAAAGTTTGAACTCTAGACTTGAAAATATTCTTTCAAAACAAAGCAGAAATTGAAATTGTAAAAACAGCCAAACTACTTGGCATCACAATTGATGACAAACTATCCTTTGAGAATCATATACTCAGTTCAGTCAAAAAGACCCATTTTAAGCTTGGCAAACTCTATAGGCATAAACTCTATTTGGACAAGTCAAAGAAGTTGAAACTAGCTAATAGTCTACTTCTACCCTCCCTCCTCTGTGGTTGCCCCATTTTCACTAACCTACACACATCTCTCCTGAACAAACTGCAGTTATGCTACTATAAAATAGCTACGTTTATCTCCAACATGCCAACTCACACAATCATTGCCTGGCCATTAAATCTATAAACTGGTTTGAGTTCTCTCATTACCTACATTACTCCCAACTTACCCTCACCCGCAGACTACTAAATAATCCAAACTTCTGTCCATCCCTTCAAACTATAATACAAACACACACCCCAACTTGGCATCTATGTCCTCGAACAAACAACTCTTAACCATAACTAAACCCAACAAAAGAGCTGGACGATGTCTCTATTTCCATGCCATTGTCAGACTTTGGAATGCGCTCCCTCCCTCTCTCTCTTACTCAACTAGACTATTTAAAAACATTTAAATTTGCACTAAAAGAACACTATCTCAATAACCTTGCCTGTTTTTGTAGTCATATGATTAAACCACCTTAAATGTTTTGGCCACTATAAACTACAAATACTTTTACTAACAATATAGTTGCAATTTACACTATCTGTCTTCGTATCAAATCTCTCTGCTTTCTTTATTTCTGTGGATGAATAAACAGAATTGATTAAACAGTATTCTTACTTATGAGAATATACAAACAGAATTACTAAAAATATTTTCTTGCATTGTATATCTCTATAATATGCATTTGTCTTGTGTATCTACTTCAATGTGTATTATGTAAAAACTTTCTTTCCTTTCAAAGTTAAGCTGATGTTATGTAAAAATTTCTGTGATTGTATGGAGCTTTCCTTCCTGGGCCTCCACTGAAAATGGGTCATTGGGCCCAGTGGACTTTCCCAGTCAATAAATATCAATAAATAAATAAATAATAAACATATATATATATATATATATATATATATATATATATATATATATAGATATATATATATATATATATATATATATATATATATATATATATATATATATACATATATATATATATATATATATATATATATATATATATAGTGTGTGTGGGCTTGAAAAGAGAAACACAAAAAGGATAGTATAGTTTTTGACTACAGTTAGGAACTAAAACCTTAAAACTGCACAGAAAAGACAGAGAGAGCAGTTTATCTGTTTTATCGCAGAACATCTCAGGTCTGGCTGTAAAGTAGAGAGAGAAAGAATTTTAATGAAGTCTTGCAGAGTGATGTATTAAACGTGCCAGAAACTAGGTTAAAGGAAGACAATGTGAAACTATACCACATTTATATAACAGTTAGTAGAAGTGAAGTGTGTGGCACCTGCAAAGAGGTCTGCTTATGCTAGTATTTCATATGTGTTTGCAGCCTACCAAAATGCAAGGACTGTTAACCATACTCATTGCAAAATTATCTGAAAAGAGAAATTAATTTAGAACAAAGAAATTCAAGAGGTCTAACAGTAAATAAGTAAGGAATGCAATTCTGAAATTAGTAATGAAATAAGGTTTAATAATTTTGAAAGGTTAGAATGACAACAAGCAAAATGGTAGATATATTAATATAGGAAGCCAGAGAGATTCTGATTTGGACTATGTAATAATTACTTAGCAGTTGTCAGAGAGTTGTATCTTCAAAATAGAAACAATACCTGAAAACTATCATTTTGCTATGTGTATTATGGCCACAAGGGAAAACAGAAGGTATTAAGAAATAGGAAGTCATATGATATGAATATCAGTAAAACCCTATAAGTTATAAGGGTAAAAGAAATGGGTAAAGGGTACTTCAGATGTTAAAACTGGAGATGAACATCATTCAAGAGTGAGGTGGCTGACCTACATTGAAGAAAGAAATATTCTTCAAGTGTAAGAAATTGAAAAACAATTGCAAGCAATTGGAAACAAGAAGAGTATATGGAGTGAGGAAAACAAACTAAGAATATCAAAATCAAAGACACAATCTATATGAGAAAGTGGCTAAATGAACAAACACATCTAGCTTATAAACAGATGAAAAGAAAGAGGAAGGGCAGAAATGCAACAGACAAAGCAGATATGTGCTAACATAAGACTGGTGGCAATTATGTGCATAATTAGGGAAAAAGATGTTTTAGGATGAAGAAAGCAAATGCTTAGGTTTTGCTAACAAAGGTGATTTTTATAAAGGCCAAAAATGGAAATATTACTTTTCAATAAAAGTAAGCTACAAATTGAGAAAATAAAAGATTACAAAACAAAACAACAACAACAAAAACAGAATTCTAATAACTCCCTTGGACAAGGTGCAAGGACATTGACAGAATAATGTAAAATGATGCACTGAAAATATGAAAAAAGGAGAAACCAGTGGCCCAGATGGGATTTGTAATAAACGTTAATAATTAGATGCAGACATATGGGGAAAGATATTAGCTGTGTAGTAGTACTATAATGTTGTGTTCCAAGAGTTTCCAGAATCCTGGATAGGTTGAATCATTTGCCTGATTCATGAGAAAGCTGATAAAGAAGACTCCAGAATGTATTGACCTGTCCTGTTGATATACATGTCTTTTTAATTTTTGCTATTGTTGTTTGAAAGGAGGTTAAAGATCAGCTGGAAAGAATCCTATTTTATCAGTTTGTATATTCCTCCAAAAACCTAGGTGGATTATTTTATGATTTTAAATCACTTGATACAGAAATATATTGAAACAAGATTGCATGCCCTTTATATACTGTTTTGGGATTTGATAATGTAAACAAAGTAAAATTCTGTATGATAATGGTAGGGAAAGTTTTAAAGCGAATTAGCAGATATAATCACTACATTATGTACATTGACATGGACTCATGACAAAATAAAAGAAGAACAGGTGAAATAGGAATTCATTGTCAACAAGGGCATTAAACAAAGTGGTATTCTAGCAACTTGTCTATATATATATATATATATATATATAGAGAGAGAGAGAGAGAGAAAGAGAGAGACATTTTTTTCTGAACAGTAGAATAAATGGAGATTGCTTCAAAACTGGTGCCACAAATTGTTCAATGGTAGGATTTGCTGACAATTTGGTGTTCTTAGTAACCTCTTTGATGATTTTAACAAAGCAAGTAGGATATGTGGAAATGTCTATACATTTACATAAGTTTGGAATAAATGTCAGAAAGTAAACATTTATAAATTATAATATCAGAAAGTAGAAAAAGTGTTAAAGTTAAAATGGGTAAATGGAAATCATGTTACCGCAGATTTATTTAGGCATTGATTTTTCAAATTGGTCAGCATACTATAAGTATATAGAAGTTGAAATAAAAAATATATTATGCCTTAATTCAGCTAAATGGGGCATTGGGTGAAATTACTTTGACACGTCTGCTAGATTTACTTGAAAAAGTAAATCCATTGCATATGGCACAAAAGTAGAGTGGTGTCAAAAAGCCAACAGGTTACCAAAACCAGTGTATAAACTGATGAGGAAGGGATTATTGCAACCAAAAACATACCAGGAAAAAAAGAAATAAAATTCACACAGTCTCACACAGACACACACACACACACACACACACACACACACACACACACACACACGCACACACACTCACACACACACATATATATTTGTGTATGTGTGTACATATATCTATACACACATATACATATATAGATAGATAGATAGATATATAGATACATTTATGTATGTGTGTGTGAGTGTATATATATATATATATATATATATATATATATATATATATATATATGTGTGTGTGTGTGTGTGTATATATATATATATATATATATATATATATATATATATATATATATATATATATGTGTGTGTGTATATATATATATATATATATATATATATATATATATATATATATATATATATGTTGTTGTGTCTTCTGGCTTTACCTGGTTAGGGGTCGCCACAGCAGAACTCCGGTCTGCTAATAATTGGCAGTAGATTTTTACATGCCGAGTTGCCAGGTCTAACACACAACCTTCAACGAAGGTACGCCCATTCACGCATGTCACCACACAAAAGACACTTTAGCTGAGAATCGAACAGGACAATATATATACACATGAATCTACTTCTAAACCTCAAAATCCCACATAATTGAAACTCATTTTTGCAAGACGAAAATCGTGAAACCTTGAATACTTGAACAGCAAATTTTTACCAGGGTAAGTAAACACTTGACCAAACTTAACATAAACCATAGTAAATAAAACCCACTAACTATATATACCAACTCCAGGATCACACTAAAGTGGAGAAAAGGGCATGTTGGGCAGTCTATTTTTGAAACGTGACAAAGAAGGATCACTCACCTTCTTCATCTTGCCTACCTCTAGTAAGTGAACTAAGGAACAGTAATTCTTTAGATCAGTCAGGAAAATCTAGTGAGATTAGTTAAATATTGTTTTTCTGTGTCTGTGTGAATCTTTCCATCTGTGTTATTTTTAATATTTCCTATGATTGGAACTCTGCTGTTTACTGTAAATAAATATTTAGTATTTTCATGTTCTTTTATTATTTATTATTAAATATATTTAAACATTTCATTGTGGCTGGTGTTTTAAAGATCATTTTAACCTTTGAGAGTATTTATATTTATTTGGTGACACTGTGGCCACTCCTGAAAGCCTTCCTGCATTGATCAAACACTACTACTTGTATTAGTATTAATTTTACTCAGTATAATTGGGTACCCTTGCAAGAGCCTTAGAGTAGCTGGCTGGTGGTGATGTAACTTCCTTATAGTCTGGGTGAAGGTGAAGTGTGCACAGCAGGTCAAACTGTGGTAGTCTTTCCCAGGTGTCTGTTTGTTTGTGTGTGTGTGTGTGTGTGTGTGTGTGTGTGTGTGTGTGTGTGTGTGTGTGTGTGTGTGTGTGTGTGAAAATCAAATCTCAAAGAGTGTGATATGTCAGCTACTTGGAGCAGGGACACAGAGCACTGGTCTCACAGAGAGGCTGGTGGAGGCCTTGGCTTGGAACACTCAGCTGAGGACTCAACTCTACAGCTGTATTAGTGGAGGAATCTTATTTACTGCCTGGATAGAGATAAAGAAAAACCCATCTCCAGGACAGGAGTGTGTCCTCTGTGTGTTCTTAAGGGAAATTATGCTTGGTGCAGAGAGCTGCATCTGGAAATACTGTGTGTATCTATCTTTGATGTGCACTATGTACATGTTGATTTACAAAGTCCATTGAAAATGTGGGAGAAACAGACAAATGTAGGTTCTGAAAAACAAAATTGGAAGCAGTCCCACATGTTGTTGCTCGCTGTGATATTCTAATGGCAGATGGACTGTATACTGAAAGGTATACAAGTGTGGCAAGAATGTTGCATTGAGGGTTGTGCAAGCATTATAATATTGAAGTAGCTGAAAAAAAATTGGAAACATGAGCCACAAAGCATTGTAAAAATGATGGAGTTTATATCATGTGGAATCACCCATTACCAACAGTTGAAAAAATAGATGTGAGAAAACCAGATATAGTAGTCCATGAAAAGAAGACAAAATTAGCACTGATCATTGAAGTTGCTATACCCATCGACTACAGTGTCTCATGTACAGAAAGACACAAAATCATAAAATACCAACATTTGCATGCAGAAATGAGGGCAATGCGGAAGAAGGACACCCACACAGTTCCAATAGTAATAGGAGCAACCTGTATTATAAAAAATATTTTTTACTTAGATATGTTATCGATATATGTAACGTCATACGAATTGCAGAAGGAGTCATTATTGGGCACAGTGTGGGTGCTGTGAAAAGCACTTCTATCTAATATCAAAGATTGAAACAATACTTATTTCATGAACTTTAATCATACTTTGTCTTAGGAATAGGGTCCATTCCCATCATGGTATTAGAAACTCAAAAAACTTGGAGAAATTGAAAAAGAAGAAATGGTAACTTACCCAGATACAGACCATCTTTAGAGTCTAGTGGATAAAGACTTTTTTTAGTTAAAGCAAGCCATGCTTCTCATTTGTGTAGATTAGTATTCAATAATATCTGAAATTATCAAAACAAGAGATATGAGAAGTGAAGGCATGACTAATGAATTAAAATATAGATTACTGAGACTTGGATATCCAGACTTCTAAACGTTCTCTATTTTTGAGAAGGATTCCTATTTTCAAGCCTGATTTACCCCTGTACATGATGTACCTGGTTTTGGAGAAATATCCCTATTTTCAAGCTTGATTTACCCCTTCATAAAATTTAAACAATTTAAAGAAAGAGGACATGTTTTATATCCCCAGTTTTCAGAAGCAAAAATAAACGGCCTTCTGTGTTTGAAGTTTACAATACAGTTCATTAAATCAAAAATATGTAACACTGTATATTTGATATTGTGAGTATATTTTTCCATCATTTTTGTCACTCTGTTTTAAACATGTGGTTCTGAGTAGTATTCCACGGTCCTACTAAAAGCAGGAAGGATTATGGGGTGTTCAACTTTTATGCCAATTAGATCACCAGGTGTTTGGCTGGATGTACCTACTTTCCAAGTTTCTTTGTGGCTATTTTCAGTGTCTTCTTGAGAGAACTTGTGGATGCCAGATGATCTCTTATCTTACAGTGATATGCATGATGGATAGCAAAATTATGGAACCCAAATCCACAGTACTGCCATTCAGATATATATGCAAGAAGGTAATTGGTCTTAAGAGCTTATAGCAAATATGTACTACTATCTTGAGTTATGACTGACACCTGTCACTCATAAATAGGCCATAAATCATAGCCAATCTACTCACTCAAACTTCAGCCTACTCTCCACTCCTACATTCTCAGATCTCATATCCTCATCTATACCCCCTCAAACTTCCATGAAAAAGTCCTCAGGGCACTACCAATGCTCGGAACACTGCTTCTGTGGAACTAGAAAGCAGTCTTGGCTGCTTAATAGTCAGCCTGCAACAGGAACTGCCAGGCCCCCTATAGAAACAATTAATTCTCATCTTTCAAATAGGCTTTGTGCTGGATGAGTGGAAGACAGCATCTATCATCTGCTTGCACAAAGGCAGGATGTCAGTGGACCTGGTAAAGCTATAGACACATAAGACTCAATGGCTTTATCTGTAAGACTGTGTAAAGGATCATTTTGGAATTAATAAATAAGGACATTGGTAGCCAACAAACTCTCAACCCAAGCCAGTTCAGATTTGTTAAGGGCAGCTCCTACCTTCTTAACCTTCTTTGAGAAGGTTACTGAAGCAATGAATGAAGACAAATCAATATACACTGTATATCTGGAATTTGCAAAGGTGTTGAACACCATTGCAGACTTGGGTATCATAGATAAACTATTCCACCTAAATGTTAATTTCTGTGTAACTCGTTGAAGAACAAATTGGCTTACAAAGTGAACCCAGGAAATTGTGGTGGGTCCCTCTAACTCCTCTAAAATACCTGGCACTATTGTTTTACTCCAAAGTTGAGACCTTAGGCCACTTCTCTTTGGCATTTAAGGGTTTATGGCTGACCACGTTTGCAGATAACTGTAAACTGGTGCCATCATAATCTCCCCAGAGGACACCAAGATCTTCCAAGAGGTCTTGTCCCAAACTAATGGCTGGTGTCAGAACTACAGACCAAAGCTGAATGCCAAACAAAAGTGCAATAGTATCCTACGGCAAGCAAGAAGTCCCTTATAACTATTATATCAACAAAACCCCTCTGAAAATTAATCCAGTAGTTAGAGACCTGGGAACCTGTGTAGAACAAGGAGCTATCCTTAAACAACCATATATCCACTATTTGAAAAAGGTGCTTTTTCATTGCAAAGCTTATTACTAAGGGTATGGTCTACAAGTCCAGGGATGTGATCATTCTATTGTATTCTACACTTATCAGGCCAGTCATTGAGTATAATGCCCTCTTTGATATGTATCTGTTCAAACATTTGACACCATTCAAACAGCAGAGATGCTTTCTTATTAAGAAAATCAAGGGCCTAAATAATAAAAATAATCATACTGAGGAGTGATCTCTGCCTTGCATAGAAAGCCTCAGTAGTCCCTATTGATAAGCCCAATGGGGGCATAAATGCTGATATAAGAGAGCTAAATCTCTTTTGCACATAAACAGAATATTTTGGAGGGATTAGATACATATCACAGAAAGATATGAGTGTTATAGTCCACACCATATAAAGCAAAATTGATGTAATCTACATGAATGAATGGGTAACCTGAAATTCTCCCCTGGTTTAGCACTGTTGTCCTTCATGGATACAGACAATATATAAATATTCTGCTCATCTCTGTGTTATTCTTACTTAAAATATAAGGGCTAAACACTTCATGGGAATGTATGGTTAGGCTTCCAAAGATCTTCACAGGTCAATAACATTGTAAGTACCTATGAACCTATGAAATGGTTGGTTCCAGAATAGGGTTGTAACTATTGACTGTCCAGGATTTCATCAACCTTGAACTAAGTCTAATGCCTATGCTATCTGCTTACAAACAATAATCAAGACTTAACCAAAGTGTATTAGTGCACATACACACTTAAATTAATTCCCAGGAGGGACTACTGACACCTCTCCTGGGTTAGTACCCTTTATCTGTATTTGCTGTATGCTGTTGCCAATCAGACTGCTAATCTAATACAAAGACCTCAGTTACTATTTTACTGAGTGAACTAAGCTCATGATATGATAGCCGATAGCCAAATATTCTCTTTTCAAAACAGCGGATTGCAACCTTCACACTAATGCTGTCAGAATAACCTTCACTAATGAAAACAGACATCAGTCAGATGTATTTCTGAATGAACAAGTAGTAACTCTGTAGTCTTTTAAAAAGATATGATTAGTCATGCAGAGCCTTATTTCAGTTACCTAGTAAACAAAAAAATATTATTTTTTTTACAGTCTGATGACAGAAAAATGCTAGGAGTCAAAATTAAAAGTTACTGTATGTACTCACTACAACTAGGCATCTGTGTTGTCCATTTTCATTCTTCCTCACATATGGGTTACAGATCTGATACTCGGCTCTGACTCGGCTGCATAATATATACTTCATATCCAACTCTTAAGCTCCTCCCTCTACTCATAACTCCCCACTTCATCCTTGTTTCCTCAGATCAAGTTTGCTGCTCCATTTCATAATAATAGTTGAGGAACAGATATAGTCAGATAGAAAAGATAGGGCTCAAACCTGGAACTGTAGGTTCAAAGCAAAGTCCAATAGGTGCAGCCAGAAGAAGAAAATGGATGGGAGTGTATGGGAGGGGAGTTGAAAAAGAATGAAAATGGTCAACACAGATATCTGATGTTGTCCTTTTTATTCTTCCTCACTTATAGGACAGAGATCGCAGCTACGCTAGCCTTGGGTGACCCTCATAGAAGGATATTCCAAAGTACTGCCAATCCAAAAGAGGCTCTATTTCTAGATATGCTGTCCATTTTGTAATTTAAAAAAAAAAGTTATGAGCCTTGAACCATGTAGCTCTTGCACAAATGTTATTAATAGACATTCTTGACCAAAAAAGCTGAAGATGCAGCCATAGATCTAGTTTAGTGAGCTCAGAGAGGTTTTGGCAATGCCATATCCTTCTGAGAGTAAATGCATAAGATACAGTCTGTGATCCATTTAGCTAGGGTGACTTTAGAAACTGACTGGCCTAGGCAATTCATAGAGAAAGACACAAAAAAATGGTCTGACTTTCTAAACTGTTTTGTCCTGTGGAGGTAAAAATGTAATTTGTGTACATCATGTACTCTCCTTTATTTGCAAAATTTGGAAAGAAAACTGGAAAGTGAATGGATTGGTTAATGTTATTTTCAGAAGCTACCATGGGTAAAAAAGAAGGGTTAATCCACAGAGAAATCCTATCTCTGTGGAAAAAATGTAAGGAGTTTTTACTGAAGCAACCTGTAGTTCAGAAATTCCTTTTGCCGAAGTTATAGCTACCAAGACAGCTGTCTTCCATTACAGAAACTTTAGGTCAGATTTGTCTGAAGATTCAAAGGATTTTTGTGTCAAAGCTTCATGTCGTACAGTAATATTGCTAGGTGTTGAGGGATCCTTTATTGGAGGCTTTAGCAGAAAAATGCCTTTTATAATAGCTTATGCAATCTGGAGAACACTAAGGAAAAAGGCTTATTTCCTGTCTGGAGATTTTAAATTGCTGCCAATTAAAGTTTAATTGTAGAGAAACTAGCACCATCTTTGAAAACTGTCATCCAAAATTGAAGAATATATGGAATTGGTGCAGAAAAAGGATCAATGTCTTTATCTGATGCCCAACGAGAGAATCGTTTCCATTTACTTCTATAAACTTTTTTGGTAGAATCCTTTTGTGAAGCCAAAATAATGTCATGAACTGGGGAAGAAAGTCTGGACTGTGTAGCTATTAGTGGAAGTGGGGAAACCATGCAGTCAACTTGAGGGTCTGAATGTAGGGGTGCTGAATCCCCAATGGTTGACAGAGGAGATCCTGAGCGGGTTCCAGTATCCATGGGGGATAATGAGGATGAGACCATAGAAAGGGGAACCATAATCACAGAGGCCAGAAGGGGGCAATGAGAGTTACTGAGCTGTTCAGCCTGTTTGTTTTTTGCAAAAATCTTAGAATCAGGGGAGGAGGAGGATAAGCATAAAGGAGACCTGAGGGCCCAGCATGAAAAAGTGCATCTGTCTGTGACACCCCCTGAAGGGGGATCAGAGTGAAGTACTTGCTGCACTTTTTGTTAAGAGGAATGGCAAATAGGTCGCAGCAAGACTGGCCCTAAAGGCTAAAACTCATATTCACTACTGACTGATTGAGAGTCCACTTGTGAGGCATCAGAATGGATCTGCTTAGTTTGTCTGCAAGCACATTGCTTTCCCCTCGGGATGTGCATCTCAGTAAGAAAGTGGTCTGATGAGATTGCCCATTCCCAAATCCTCATGGTCTCTATACAAAGGGGGTAAGATCAGATTCCTCCTTGCTTGTTGATGTACCAGACTGCAGACATGTTGTTGGCCTGAATTGCAAGAATACCTAAGGGAAGAGCATCTTGAAATGCCTGCAGCATTAAAAGGACTGCTGTCGCAATGGTCTGCTCAAAAAAAGATTGTCCGATTTTATACACCAGTGAATGTGTCACTTGCAAATTGGGGTGAGTTTTACTTGAAAAGACAGGGGTTGATGTAGAATGGAATCCCTGTACAGCTAGAGTCCATTGGAGAACTCGCATAAAGAAGTGTGCCAGAGGAAGTAGTACTATGGCAGCTGCCTTTGGCCCAAGTGCTTGAAGCACTAACTTTGCCAGGGGAGATGAATGACAAAGAATAGCCTGAACCTGATTTCTGATACAAGTAATGCAGTGGATAAGCAAAGATGCTATTGTGTAGATGTGTTTGAAGCTGTCCCAATGAATACCAGGCACTGCACTGGTGCAATTTTCAATTTGGGAAGATTTATCACGATGCCCAAAGAGTCGTAAACCTGGAGCAAATTGTCCCTAACATGCTGAAGTTGATGCTTGGATGATGCAGTTAGGAGTCAGTCATCTAAATATGGAAACACCTGGAATCTCTTCAGTCTCAAGTGAGCTGCAACTACTGCCATGCATTTGGTAAGCACCCTGAGGACTGTGGTGATTCCAAAAGGCAGAGCTGTGAATTGGTAATGACTAGATCCCAGATGAAAGCGGAGATGTCTTCTGGATTGTCTGTCTATTTTGATATGATAGTACGCAGCCTAAAGATCTACAAAGCATATCCAATCATCCTTGTGCAGAAAGGGCAGAATGGACTGAACCATGACCATTCAGAACTTCACTTTCTTTGCATACTGGTTCAAAATGTGTCTGAGGTCTCCTGCTTTCTTTGGCAGTAAAAAAAGTTTGAGTAAGTCCCGAATTCTATCTAGCATGGAGGGACATTTTGGATGTTTTTTTTTTTTTTAGCAATTTCTGGATTTCTTGTCCTGTTGCTTCCTCTGACTGGGTGAAACATCAGTAAGTTTCTTTCTCTGACCATGTGGAAGAAGGGAAAATGGTATGCAGTAACCTCCAGATATTATTCTTAGCACACATGAATCTTTTGTGATGTTTGTCCAGGCATTCAGATGCAAAGCAAATCAACTCCCAGCTGCCTCCAGAGTAGGATACAAACAAAAAACGGCTAAGTTACGTCCAGAAGATTTATTATAAATCTCAGTAAATACAGTTCTAAACCACTACACAGTTCAAAACCACAAAGCTTTTGGATTACTCCTTCCTCAGTGTGATGAAAAAACAATTAAACACATTGTTATTTAATTAAAATGAATGAGTACATAATGAATAGAACAGCCATCCAGATAGCAACAGGATAATCAAGTTAATTAATGAAATCTGATTTAAAGGGATAAAACATTCTATAGGAAAACATATTAAAACATAACATAAATTATTTCTTAAGGCATAATTGTTTATGCTTTAAGATATGTTTAATGGATACTGTAGAATTAATTACCATGGGCACTATCAGCTTGTAATTTAACAATCCAATTATATTCTTTTGTCTCTAAATCATTATTTTTATCGCCCCCCTCTCATCCTAGTAAAACAAATATCTATAGCTCTAAATACAAAATTATGTGTGTTGTTTGATTCTACAATTTGTTTTGCTATTGCATTTGTTAGAATACATCTTTTAGTGTCTGATCTATGTTCTATAATGCATTGACGTAATTTTCTAATTGATTTTCCAACACAGAAGCTTGGACATTTTTCACAAGTGGCTAAATAAACAATATTAGTGGTATGACAAGTCACCGTACAAGTAAAGGAGTATGATTTACCCAACACAATGCATCTGAATTGATCCAGGTGCAACTAACGCTAGGTAAGACTGCAATCCAAATTGTAGCTTGCTACAGATCCCCCACCATACCCCAGATTCTCACTACACCTTTCTAAACATACTGGAAAATATTAAGATAGAACCAAACACCCTAATACTGGGTGATTTTAACTACCCTGCCATTAACTAGGAAAACTACTCATGTACCAACACCTTTGCCCAATGGTTCTTGGAATTCATAAATTCCAACGCCCTGGATCAACTAATCCATAGTCCCACCAGGGGCTCCAATATCCTAGACCCGGTCATTACCAACATGGGAAATCGATGCTCCACACCTATGGTCACCCCCTCGTTAGTCAGGTCTCACCATAAGCTAGTCACCCTTAACATCCATATTCCACCCCCACCCCCCAGTAAGGAAACCTCCATAAAAAACTTCTTCAAAGCCAACTTCATGCTACTCAAGTCAGAAGTGACAAACTTCATGACACCCATGCAGACGGGAACTGAAAGTTCAACTGCTGAATCCACACTAAGGCACTATACGAGCACATCCACTCATGCATGAATCGTGCCATCCCAAATAGAACCAAGATGCTCTCATCCAAAAAAAAGGAAGCCAATCTGGTGGTCCCCTGCCATAAACAAACTTTACAACAAAAAGAAGAAACTGTTGCAGAAAAGAGGAAAATCCCAGGATGCAAAAAACTCCTTTACCAGCCTCAGTAAGAAGCTAAGATCTCTCATAAAATCCTCCAAAGCTAGTTACAAAAATAAAATTGACAAAGATTCCAAAGACAACCACACGGCATTCTATAACTATGTCAAGTATCTAAGTGGCAATGCTCAGATCTGCTCTGAGCTAAAACAGAATGGCATTAAATGTATTGATTCCAAGGATATTGCCAATATCCTGGCAGATCGATTCAGTGCCAACTTCACCCCCCCTCACCCCCTAAATGGCCCATCTCAATACTGGAAGATTGCCAAATTCTGGTAATAACGGCCACACAAGTAAAAAATGCACTCTCCAAAGCAAAGAATACAGCATCCATGGGACCAAATGACATCCTGGGCTGTGTACTACATGAACTACAATATGAACTGGCACCTCACCTAAGTGTCATGTTTAATCATAGCCTCACCTCAGGTTTCGTGCCCACTGAGTGGTGCAGAGCTATAGTTATCCCACTCCACAAGGGGGGATCCACCTTGGATCCCGGAAACTACCGTCCCATCAGTCTGACAAGCCTTATCTGCAAGGCCACGGAGCGTATTATCATGGAACTTATAAACAAAGACATTGGCAACCTTCAAACACTGGATCCCACCCAGTTTGGGTTCGTGAAGGGCCGATCTTGTCTCCTGAACCTGATTGACTTCTTCAAATCAGTCCACAGAGCCATGGACAAGGGTAAGGTGGTCCACACAGCCTATCTAGACCATGCCAAGGCCTTTGACACCATCCCCCACTCCGGAATCATAGATATACTTACTAAGCTGGGCATTAATCCCTACGTCACCCAATGGGTTGCTAACTGACTTACTGATTGAACCCACACTGTAAAAGTAGATGACTCCAAATCACCTCCAGACAAGTGACAAGTGGAGTACCTCAGGTTTCAGTCCTGGGACCACTCTTGTTTGGCATCTACTTCTCTGAAGTACAGGCCAACACTAAGGTACTCTGGCTAACAAAGTTCTCAGATGACTGCAAACTGGGAGCCATTATTGAATCCCCAAATGATGTGGATACTCTACAAAAGGGCCTTACAGAAACAGATGCTTGGTGCCAGAGCCATGGGCTCAAGCTCAATGCCAAGAAATATATAGTTATCCCCTATGGGAAAAAACATGTATCCATGAATTACCATATAAGTGGCAGTACACTAAACACCAAAAGTGTGATAAGAGGCTTAGGGACACAGGTGGACAGTGGACTCACCTTCGATAACCACATCGCCACAACAGTCAGGAAATCCTTCTATGTGGCACACCTCATCACTAAGGGCTTTTCATCCAGAAAAAAAGAGGTCATTGTCCCACTGTACTCATCCCTCATTAGACCCATTATAGAATAGAACGCTCTATTTGGTATGTACCTCTCAAGACATCTGCAACAACTGGAAAGACCGCAGAAATACTTCACTAAAAGAATCACAGGCCTAAAGCAGATGCCCTACGCTGACCACCTTAAAAAATTCCAGCTATACTCTGTTGCATATCGTCTACTTAGAGGCGATCTCTGCTTAACATACGAGGCCATGTCAAACCCAGAGCTGTTGGACATGCTACACTTAAAGAAATCCCAATCCCTCAGAGCCACACGCTCCAGGGATCTAAACCTTGTCATCACAATAAACAAAACATGCTGGAGGGATAGATTCCTGACCCAGAGACTCCCCAGACTCTGGAATAGATTGCCCATACATGTCAAGCAGAGTGCCTCTTTGGCCCTCTTCAAAAGGAACCTTGACGATTGTATGGGAGAAAGGAAATTCACCCTGGGGATCACGTCAATTGCCCTGCTAGACAGGGGTCCAGGGAAGTAAATAGTGTGGGAAGAAATAGCCAGGGAATTGTTATGGCTAGGCTTGTATAGGCCATAGGGCTGATAGCCTAGTACCAACCTATGAATCTATTTTTGTGTGACAGGATGTACAAATGTATTACTTTTGCATATAACACTACATACAGAATAATTTAAACATGGATAAGTACCTTTTTTATTTAGTTCCAATTTACTTTGTGTCTTCTGCTGAAAATCTTTACAGCATAATTTACTTTTTAAATTTGTGGAATTTTTATAAGCAAATTTTGGGCATGATGAAATAATATTATTTAATTCTGGTAGAGTGTAAGAATGCCTAGTTATTTGATATTATTTTTCTAATGTCAGTGGTGCATCTACTATAAGTAGTGGTGAAGCACAAACAGTCACTATCATTTTTATTTTTATGAACATCACTACTGTGTAGCACTGAAAAATAAGGACTAGTTACATTCTTTCTTTGTTCAAGAACTATTTTCTCTTCTTCCATCAATAGCTTAGAGTCATAACCTCTCTGTTGAAACTCATAATTCATGTCATGTAGTTGTTCTACACATATATTGCCAGTGTTCAACCTGCTAGCTATGTAATACTGGCTCTTTATTATATCTTTAAATGTGTGATTGGGATGCATGCTCTTCCTATGCAAGTATTTATTTTTGTGGGTCGGTTACTTGTATATTTGTGTGGATAAAGTGCCATCTACAAGATTTAAATGTATATCCAAAAAATGTATCTCTGTTGGTGAGTTAGTCATTTCAAACTTTAAGAATGACGTAGTATTATTTAGATATATAAAAAATTCATTCAATAATTCAAGGCTAATTCCCCAAACAAAAAACACATAATCTACAAAACGTTTATAAACATAATGTAAGGTCTAAATTTAGTAGGACATTCGTAAACATATTTCTCTTCCCAGTCATTTAAAGTTAAGTTAGAGTATGTATTAGAAACAGGTGTTCCCATCACAATACCTATAATTTGATAATAAAGAGCATCACTAAAAAGAAACATATTATTATTTAGTATAATATCTAGCAGTTCACATAATGTTTCTATCTCTCTGCCCTTATATTCACTGTATTTACATAAAATATCCCTGATGGCATTGATGCCAAAATCATTGGGAATAACAGTGAAAAGTGATTTGATATCTAGTGTTACCAGAAAATATGACTATATTTATATGCTGTTGCCAGGTAAAATGTTTACTCTAAAATCACCAGTGTCTTTGATGTAACTCTTTACATAAGATAGTAAGGGGCTTAACATTGTTTGTAGGTAAAGAGAGATAGATTCAGTTAACCAACCCCTCCCAGAGACAATAGGTCTCATAGGAGGGGTGGTAAGAGACTTGTGTAGCTTAGGTAAACCATATAAAATAGGTTTCTTAGGACAAGGTATAGAAAAATAATGTAATAATTCAACAGAGATGTTGTTGTTAATTTGTAGTTCAAATAAGAACATATTGACTCTGCTAATACACTGTGCTACCTCACTGAATGTAATTTGTTTAAAGGCAGATGAATCAGACAAAAGTCCATGTATAGAGCTATTATAGTCAGTGACATTCATTAAAACAACCCCCCCTCCCTTGTTGGCTTCTTTTATAACAATATAATTATTATTTTCTAGTCTTTCTAAAGCTGCTAATTCAGCCACAGACAGATTATAAAACCTTTTACATTTATCCTCAGCATACAGATTATATAGTTGTTGTTCACAAATATTTTGAAAGGCTGTAATAAAAGAATTGCTAAATGGAATGAATGTGCTACTTTTCTTACATTGTGATGACATTTGTATATGAGAGTCTTTATATAATAATTTCAGATTAAGACTTCTTGTGAAAAGTTTTAAATCTGTAATGGCATCAACAGTGGTGTATTTCTGGGCAGGTATAAATGTCATGCCTTTGCTTAGTAATGTAATATCAGCATTGGTTAATTTAACGTTAGAGAGATTAAACACAGGGCAGTTAGGATTTACTACCTCCATACTCTGCTTCCTGTTCGCAGGCCTGTGCTCGCATCTCTTGTTCCCTTCCTGGAAAAGGGCCTCCCTCTGGCAGCATCTCGATTCCGATTGGGTATTACTTCCAGTAATTTCAATTGGATGGCAGTGGAGGCTCATCGAAAATCCCGCATTTGACTGGATGACCCAGCTATCACATTCGATTCTGTAGTATTCTGATGTATTGAATCATTTTTACTGTTAATAGTTTGTCCAGTAACCATATTATCCAGGTCATTACTGTCTACAATTATGGAATTATGTGTAATGTTATCAGTAGTTGAAACAGAGAATTGATCCAGCTGATACATAGAGCTCCATGGTGTGCTGACTACAGCTCATTTCTTATAGTATCTTTAGGCCAAGAAAAAATGTTGCCAGAATGAAAGTCATTAACATCCCGAGTTAATTTGTTCCTTTTTGTTGTTCAAGTTTTTTATCCAGAGTGGTTAATCTCTCTAGCATATTATTGTAATTCATCATGTTAGCATTAAAAGAAGCAAAGCACAAAGTTCACTTTCCACGCATTTACTTTCATCTTCCATGCTTTTTTCAATGGAGGCAAAGAAATGATTCATTAAGGTCATATAATCCAATCATAGTTTAATATTAAGTTCTTGCCAGCTTTTCAAAAGCTCAGGATACTTGTTGCTGTAAGACAGCATTTTCAACACATGCAGTCCATGAGGAACCAAGCCCAAATGCAAGTAGACATCTCTGTTGAATTATTACATTATTTTTCTAAACCTTGTCCTACGATACCTATTTTATATGGTTTACCTAAGCTACACAAGTCTCTTACAACCCCTCCTATGAAACCTATTGTCTCTAGGAGGGGTTGGTTAACTGAATATATCTCTCTTTACCTACAAACAATGTTAAGCCCCTTACTATCTTATGTAAAGAGTTACATCAAAGACACTGGAGATTTTTTGAGTAAACATTTTACCTGGCAACAGCATATAAATATAGAGTCATATTTTCTTGTAACACTAGATATCAATTCACTTTTCACTGTTATTTCCAATGATTTTGGCATCAATGCCATCAGGAATATTTTATGTAAATGCTGTGAATATAAGGGCAGAAATATAAAACATTATGTGAACTACTAGATATTGTTCTAAATAATAATATATTTCTTTTTAATGATGCTCTTTATTATCAAATTACAGGTATTGCGATGGGAACACCTGTTGCTAATACATACGCTAACTTAAATTTAAATGAATGGGAAGAGAAATATGTTTATGAATATCCGACTAAATTTAGACCTTACATTATGTTTTATAAGAGTTTTGTGGATGATGTGTTTTTTGTTTGGGGAAGTAGCCTCAAATTATTGAATGAATTTTTTATATATCTAAATAATACTACATCATTTTTAAAGTTTGAAATGACTAACTCACCAACAGAGATACATTTTTTGGATATACATTTAAATCTCATAGATGGCACTTTATCCACACAAATATACTAGAACCCGACCCACAAAAATAAATACTTGCATAGGAAGAGCATGCATCCCAATCACACATTTAAAGCTATAATAAAGAGCCAGTATTATAGAGCTAGCAGGTTGAACATTGACAGTATATGTGTAGAACAACTACATGACATGAATTATGATTTTCAACAGAGAGGTTATGACTCTAAGCTATTGATGGAAGAAGAGAAAATAGTTCTTGAACAAAGAAAAAATATAGCTAGTCCTTATTTTTCAGTGCTACACAGTATTGATGTTCATAAAAATAAAAATGATAGTGACTGTTTGTGCTTCACTACTACTTATAGTAGATGCACCACTGACATTAGTAATATCAAATAACTAGGCATTCTTACACCCTACCAGAATTAAATAATATTATTTCATCATGCCCAAAATTTGCTTATAAAAATTCCACAAATTTAAAAATTAAATTATGCTATAAAGAATTTTGGCAGAAGACACAAAGTAAATTGGAACTAAATAAAAAAGGCACTTATCCATGTTTAAATTGTTCTGTATGTAGTGTTATATGCAAAAGTAATACATTTGTACATCCTATCACATGTAAATCATACTCCTTTACTTGTATGGCAACTTGTTATACCACTAATATTGTTTATTTAGCCACTTGTGAAAAATGTCCAAGTTTCTATGTTGGAAAGTCAACTAGAAAATTACGTGAACGCATTATAGAACATAGATCAGACACTAAAAGATGTATTCTAACAAATGCAATAGCAAAGCAAATTTTAGAATCAAACAACATACATAATTTTGTATTTAGAGCTATAGACATTTGTTTTACTAGAATGAGAGGGGGCGATAAAAATAATAATTTAGAGATGAAAGAATATAATTGGATTGTTAAATTACAAGCTGATAGTGCCCCTGGTATTAATTTTACAGTATCCATTAAACTTATCTTAAAGCATAAACAATTATGCCTTAAGAAATAATTTATGTTATGTTTTATTAATATGTTTTCCTGTAGAATGTTCTATCCCTTTAAATCAGATTTCATTACTTAACCTGATTATTCTGTTGCTATCCTGTTGGCTATTCTATTCATTATGTACTCATTAATTTTAATTAAATAACGATGTGTTTCTTTTTTTCCTCACACTGAGGAAGGCGTAATCCAAAAGCTTTGTGGTTTTAAACTGTGTTGTGGTTTAGAAATGTTTTTACTGAGTTTTATAATAAATCTTCTGGGCGTAACTTAGCCGTTTTTTGTTTGCTTGCTTTGGATTTCTTTGTGAATGGCAAGTGCATTATGGGCTTTAGTTTTTCTTGACTTTGATCCAAAGTAGGATAGTCAGGCAGCACTTCAGGAGTGCTGATAGGACCTGTCCAAAAAAGAATCTCTAAAGACCTGGTTTTGCAGGCCTCATCTGTCTCTAGGTTGATGTCTGCCATTAAAATTTGCCACTCTGCCTCTGAAGGAATTTTCCTCATGAGAATCCTGGAAAGATCCCCAAGATTTGTGGAACCACATTTTCTTACTGCTTCTCTGGTTCCTAGAGAAAGTCTGCTAAGGTGTAGAAAACTTGATCCCTATAGCAGACAGGGTCTTTCTATCTTTTTCCCTGCATATAAGCATGCCCTTTACTGATGGTCCAAACAAGGAAGTGCTGTTGAATGGGGTGTTATTAAAGGACATCTTAAAAGACTCTGCAAAGTTACATATTTTCATCCAGGCATGTCTCCTTATGGCGATGTCTGAACCAGCTGCCCATGAGGGTCCTTCAGCTGTGTGAGAGATTAACCTTATCATAGTGTTTGATATGGATAAAAGAGTGGCCGACTGAGAGGATGCTCTTTTGAAATCCTCAGCAGACATGGACTCTGAGAGTATTAAAAAGTTTCTTAGTCAAATCTCTCAGAAGTCTAGTAAAATGTGCCAGATAGTTCAGTGACCTCAGGGTGAATGTAGCTGAGGAAAACACTCACTTCCCAAGTCTGTCCACAGCTCTAGACTCTTGGTTAGGCAGATGGACAGAGCTCTGTTCTGCTAGCTCTTTCTTAGTGGCTGCTGCCACCATCATATCATCAACTGGGAATCCTTTGCTCCAGTGGGTCTGTATGCAGGTGGTGCCAAAAACTTGTCAGGGCACTTGGGGAAGGGCTTAGACAGTGCCTGGCTCCTTCCATGTCCAGCAGGAAACCAGGTCAATTAGTTCATTCACAATAGCTGGGCCAGCACCTAAAGCCTCCATGAACACTGATTCTTCTGGAGAAAGAGATTGGGATGACCAACCACCTTTCTGCTTCAGAATCTCTAGAATATCTTCAATTGAGATGTAATATGGTGGTGATCTGGGAAATCCTTTTCCTTGATCAAAATTGATGTCTTCCATGATAGAATCCAATGGAGAGTTTATGTGCTTCCTTTTACATGTCCTCTTCTAGAGGATCTCTTCCATGGGATGTTCTGGAGAGGTGTCAGAAGAGAGGGGAAGTTCCTTTACTAGAACTGTCTAGAGGCCAGTTGGAACTCAGTGTCTCTGTGGAATAGGCATGACTGACTCAGAGCTCAGAACTGATGGGTGTAAAGGGGTAAGATCTGAAATATGAGAAGATAGTTCTCTCTGGAGAGAAACTGCCCTTTCCACCACCTTGAAGGCTAAGGGCCCAGGAGAAGCCTTGACTCACTCCCTCGGAGCCAGACCTTCAGAGGAAAGTAGATCACAGTCACCCCTGTATCTGAGCCTCTAGGGGAGAATCAGATCTGAACTGTCTAGGCCCAAAGCTCCAATGGGAAGAGGTGGATCTGGCAATACTGGAGCTGAACCCACCCCCTCAGATCCAACGGTGACAATTCAGCCCCAAGCCCCCTTCTGATTTGAGGGTATTGGAACAGAATCCATCAGGAAAACAGTCAGAGTGGAGGAGGAAACTTTCCTTGGATCCAATGCCAAACCTCTAGGGGATTTTACATCCTAGGACATGGGTCAGATTGGAGAAGGAGATAAAATGGACTTTAAGTGTACACTCACTGATCCTGTAGGGGATAGATCTAGCAGGACCCTCATCTGGGTCTGAGAAATGTTCACATCATCCTGTCCACATCTGCTTCTGATAAACTTTTGGAGGACCTAGAAGACATTGTGGAAAGGGGCCTGGAATGTTTCTTCAGAGTCTGAAAAAACTATGCAGGCAAGGAGGGCGAAATGGGCTTTAGCGTGTACTCATCAGCATGGCTCCTACAAGATATACTTGGCTTTGGATCCAAAGACTTAGGATCCAGCACGGATATCATTGTTGAAGGAAAAATAATTATCGGAGCCAAAACGTTTGGATCTGAGGATAGTTTTGGATCCAAGGGTAGGCTAAGAGACTTCTGTTTCGAAGATATTGGATCCATAATCTTTCTTACTTTTCCCTATGCTCTGATGAAGACCTGGGGGACTTCAACTGAGACCTTTTCTTGTGCTCCAAAGAGGCTATGTTGCTGGATTTTGAAGGGGTTTGAGCCCCAGAAGATGAAATAGCAGGAAGTAGACCTTTTAATATAAGCTTATTATGCCTATAAGCCAAAGCTCTAAGATTAAAAGTAGAGCAGACTGTACAGGCCACACTTAAATGGTCAGAGCCAAGGCAATAAACATGCTCCTTGTGGGCCTCTGAGTTTGGGATTTTATGCCCATAAGAAGTGCATTTTTTAAAACCTGTAGGTTTGTCAGACATAGTAGCTAAGAAAAACTAGCAGATAAACTACATATAATGCAACAATAAAGATTTTTAACAGAGAAGAATAAAGAAAGACAAAGTTACCAGCAATAGTAATAAGGAGAAATATCTTATCAAAAATTAGGTAAAGAAAAGTACAAACAATGGTATGAAAGGCTACGAAAACATTAGTAGAGAAAAATTTAATAGAAAAAAATCAAGATACCCCTAATGCCAGCAATAGCTAAAAGAGTGGTAGTAAGGAAAGAATTAAGGTTTAGAACAGATTTATAAAAGTTTTAGTAGAAAATATATAAAGAAAACATCCTAACAAATGTTCATGAGTGGACCCTGTCTGACCACGATAGTGCAAATGAGATCTGAGGCAATAGGGATAGAGTGGGGCATTGTGGGAAGAAGGAAGAGCTTGAGAGTTGGAGCCAAAGTCCATAGTATGCAGCTGAATCGGATCTGAGGTTGGACAACATCACATAGGTAATTATTTCCAATTACTTTTGGTAAAGAATGAAACTTCAGGATAAAAATCAAAGCCCAACAGGTGTATATTATGAGTGTCTTGTTTTAGCCTCCTCTGGAATTTTAAAAGTACAACTAATAGTCCAAGGCAAATAGAGTGAAAATCTCAGCAGCAGCTCTGGTATAGTACACAATATCAGTGGTTAGAGATAATTCAAAAAGAAACAGAATTGTTTGTTTTTTTAAACAATCTGCAGAAGTTCGGATAGTACTGTTTATTGATGATGTAATTTGTGCTTGTAAAGAAACAGTGGGTATGGCAACCATAAATAATTCTGTGTTATTAAAAGAAAACAGTTCTACATTCTACATATTTAATAAAATATACAATGGCTTACATTTTTAAATCCTTGCTAACATGTCACCTGACAGTCTGTAATACACAAGTCAGCAATTCAAAAGATTTGTGCATGCATGGGAATTCAGACAAATAATGTCCATTCCACACTGTGCTCAGTGGTTAATCTATGCTTCCAAACAGTCCTATTGAATGAGTCAGAACTCATAGAGTTAAACTCCCCAGTCACTATTTTCCATAGAAAAGTATTGCTGGTGCAGTTTCTATGTCTGCATTGGCAGTTTCCATTTCTTGTTATTGTTTTTCCTTTTTTCATGTTAGTGCAACCATAGAGTTGGTATAGAAATCTGTATTGGTTTCTGCATATCTCATTTGGCAAATGTTTTATGCCGGATGCCCTTCCTGACACAACCCTCCCATTTATCCGGGCTTGGGACCAGCACAAAGAAATGCACTGGCTTGTGCATCCCCAGTGGCTGGGTAAGTAAGAGCGAAAGGGAAGGTCTACAAAAGGGTAATGAGACCAGCTATGTTATATTGGTTGGAGACAGTGGCATTGACAAAAAGGCAGGAATCAGAGCTGGATGTGGCAGAGTTAAAGATGATAAGATTTACACTGGGTGTGACGATGGTAGATAGGATTAGGAATAAGTATATTAGAGGGTCAGCCCAGGTTGGACAGTTTGGAGACAAAGCCAGAGAGGCGAGATTGCATTGGTTTGGACATGTGCTGAGGAGGGATGCTGGGTATATTGGGAAAAGGATGCTAAGGATGAAGCTGCTAGGTAAGAGGAAAAGAGGAAGGCCTAAGATAAGATTTATGGATGTGGTGAGAGAGGACATGCAGGTGATTGGTGTGACAGAGCAAGATGCAAAGGACAGGAAGAAATGGAAACAGGTGATCCACTGTGGTGACCCCTACCAGGAAAAGCCAAAAGAAGAAGAAGAGTTGGTATGGAAAGTTCTTGGGTGTAGGGGCCTTGCCCCTCCACAAGAGATAAAAAGGTGAGACTCCCACACTGTAAAAATGCTTATTTTAAAGTTTTGCAGAGGAATGACTCCTTTGGCAGTTTAATGTGGTGAGTTAGGCACTGGTTAAGATGTGCTTTGGAGATTCATAGGTAAAGAATAATCAATTCAATGGATAAGTGTAGAGAACATGAGAAATATATGTAGCAAAGCTATGAGGACTGTCATCTTGCAATTTTGTAATATAGGAATGCACTACTACATGTCTCTAGCCAGCTCAGCTGTTGATGGGTGTAGAACAGAGCATGTGTATGAGCCTTTAAGAAGCACTTCCAGATGTAGGCAAGTGTGTATAAATAGTGAGCACGTGCAGACAGAAGTGCCATTTTGAGAGAAAGGCCAGAGTGTTAACATATATGAGTGTGGTAGTCAGTCTGTTTATAAGTTTATTTAAGTTTAAGTTACAAAGCCTCATTCCTGGTGTGTTTGTGTGTAATAAAGCTGCTTGAACTGAACCTACAACCACTTGTCTCTTTTATCCTGACCAGACGAGCGACATGGTGTCAGAACCGGGATTAAGAGAGCAACTTCTTTAACAGAAAAAAAACGCCAGCAACAAAGATGGACTGTAGATAGTAGTTTATTGATGTATTAATAAACTACCAAAACATAAATGGTCCCACATACGGTTTATTGCCAGTTCAAACCCAGCCTTCTTCAGTGTATACCAACAGAACCCATTCAAAAAAATTGGGTGTTTATATACAACATACAATTCAATGATTGGTTGTATAAATCAATCAGTCAAGCTCATTAATATTAAACATAATAATATGTCTAGTATTTCAATAATAAATGCAACAAACATATTTATGAATGCAAAAAATGATAAAATGACATATCATGTATAGAAAATTTTGTGAAATCCATGTTTATTATATTTGTTATTGTATTCTATAAGTGAACACTTATAGAATACAATAACAAATATAATAAACATGGATTTCACAAAATTTTCTATACATGATATGTCATTTTATCATTTTTTGTATTCATAAATAGACATATTATTATGTTTAATATTAATGAGCTTGACTGATTGATTTATACAACCAATCATTGAATTGTATGTTGTATATAAACACCCAATTTTTTTGAATGGGTTCTGTTGGTATACACTGAAGAAGGCTGGGTTTGAACCTGGCTAAACCTGTGGACCTATGTTTTGGTAGTTTATTAATACATCACTAAACTACTATCTACAGTCCATCTTTGTTGCTGGCGTTTTTTTTCTGTTATTCATTTGACTTGCAGCCATGCAACTCCTTGCGTGCAGGATATACTTTGTTGTAAGCAACTTCTTTAACCCATGAGTTGCAGAGTTGAAGGTGAAGGCAGATTGAGCTGGTTGAGTGAAACAGAGCTCAAACAATCAAAAAGGGCCAGAAACAAACTCAGGGTAACCAAAACTTGCACAAATTATTTATTTTGCAAAGAAAATGAATCGGAGCATTTGTAATGGCACAAAATGCATTACTAATTAAAAGAGTAGCACAAAAAGTGCAGTTATTTCAAAGAGTCTGTTGTGCTACTGGGCATAATTGCAAGTTCTGGCATATATATATATATATATATATATATATATATATATATATATATATATATATATGTATATATATTTAAATATATATATATATATATATATATATATATATATATATATATAAGTGTGTGTGAGTGTATAGTGTATGCTCATTGATAATTCCAGGCACCTTCATTACAGTGTGTTGATATGGCAGAGACATTTCGCAGACCCAGTCCACTTGTGTTTGATCATAATATTGCAGAGAACTGGGGATTATTTGAGCAGGAATATGATATTTTCATGCAAGCAGCTTTTTCTGACAAAGATGCATGCATAAGGCATTCATTTTTCTTAACTTAGCTAAGTCAGAGGCCATTGAAAAGAGAACATTCATTAGTGTATGCACCAGCAGTATATGCAGGAGAGTGGGAAAACCACCATATTGTGGTACCGGCTGAATCAAGAGAGGACCCCCAGACAAATGTTACATTAGAGAGGCACTTATTTTATATAAGAGACCAAATGTCAGGTGAAACCTTTTTAGCTTATATCACTGACTTGAGATATAAGGCTAAAAAGTGTAGATTTGGAGAAAGGCTTGTGTATGGTGCTAAAAGTGCTGCAGTGAGAAAGATTTTTGAAAAGTTATTTTAAGTTATTTAAAATGAATGATGACAGTCTTGGCTTACTAGCCTGAAATTGCCAACTACAGCTTCTGTGTTAGTGCCTAGTCTTAATGCCTTGTAAAAACAAAGTCTGGTTAGTGCAGATAAACTTTGCAAACCATAACCTTCTCAGCAGCATATTATTATTATTAACTTTCTTGCGCAGAACTAAATAAATTGTCTATATAACAGATGACACATACAATGCTGTATAGTTTGCAGGGTTACTGTCTTCAAGTTTACTTTTCATACAGCATGAAAGATGTTCTCCAGTATGCAGATCTCACATATATACATTCTTATGAAAGCAATCATTTGGGAACTCTCAAAGTCATTACTTTAGTATTTTCTTATGTCATACAGACTGTTTATTAAACTTTTAGGGAGTCTTTCCTGTTTGAGAATGTTTCTATGTGAAAACAGTCTTTCAATATCCCCCACACTTGATGTCATGCAGTCTGTTTCTGTTTCAAGGTGAATTATGTAACAGTCTAGGAAGTCTTTTGATTCTTGCACCTGGGTCCTTATCTGTTTCCCTTGAAGCTTGTTACTCACAACCGAATGCCTCATTTAGGAGTTATCCTTATCAGCCTTTTTCTCAAGCTGTACCAGCATGTTACATTTACAGATGAATGCCATCATTTTTAGCTGAGAACAATTTAACCCTTTAATATATGTATGCTAGCAAACAGAAATGTATACATCTAACTGACTATATTATTCCTGCAACAGAAGTGTATATGCATCTAACTAGCAAACAGGCGTACATGCACTTATAAATCTCTAAATATGTATCTAACAATTTTGCTTTGTAACAGTGATTTAACATTGAGCAAAGCCATAGGGATTTGTCAAATCCATGAGCTCACAGAAAGACACACAAGTATGCAAGTGATAAAGGCATGGTTTCAACAGCCTCTAGAGCACACATAGACAGCATGCAGCATGTGGCAAGCAGAAGCAGGCCTAAGAACATGGCAGCTGCAACCCCTGCAGGATTCCTTGGGAGGATCCGTAACTTTCTAGCAAGTTCCAAATAAAAAATACATGCTCAGTACAGTATAAGTGTGAGTCAGCAAAACCCAAGTCAAGTCTTATTGTTAACTGTCATAATTGTGGAGCGAGCCAATCATGAGTCAAAAAGAGAAAAGTGCTTAGCATTTGGTCAGCAATGCCACAAGTGTAAAAAATGTAACCACTTTCAAAAGTTTGGTAAATTAAGCAAGCCTCATTCAATTATTAAGAAAGGTCACTCAAAAAAGCAAGTTGATCATATAGAAAGCTGCAACCCTACGTTCCATGTAGATAGTGTATCAGTGGTTGGTGAAAAGGTTACTGCTGTAGATTTGTTGACAAAGAATGAAATATTTTGTACTGTTCTGATCAATGGTAAACCCACAGAGCTCAAAGTAGACACTGGTTCAAAGTGTAATGTAATGTCAGCAGAAATATTTGCTTGAGTGAGAGCTGTTGAGCAACTTAATTTGGCCAATTGTGCGAAGCTTTTTGCTTATGGAGGTGAAAAGATTCAAACTGAAAGCTCAGTAGTGCTTTCATGCTATCTGGCAGGGAACAGTTACAGTTTGCAATTTTATGTAGTCCGAAGACCTGTGTAGTCATTATTAGGTCTCAGAGACAGTTTGAGAATGAAACTGTTTTCTTTCACCAAAGAAGTACATCATATAAGGACATGTCCCAGTTCCTGTTTTACAGATGCTATTTTCTCAGAGTATGCTGATGTGTTTAACGACAAGTTAGGCAAAATTCCAGTTGTGTACTCAATGAAAGTAGACCCAGAGGTCAGTCCAGTGGTCAGACCAGCAAGTAGAGTTCCAATAGCTATGCAGGACAAAGTTAAAGTCCAGTTAGACAAACTGGTGCAGCAAGTTGTGATTTCTCCACTCACATAATCAACTGAATGGGTGTCTTCCATGGTAGCTGCTCATAAGAAAAATTCAGATGAAATCAGTATATGCATTGATCCAAGAGACCTGAACAAGGCATTAAAGAGACCTCATCATCCTATGTGTACAGTCGAGGAGACTACCGCCTTCATGCCAAATGCCACTGATCTTTCTGTCTTAGATGCAAAGAATTAATTTTGGCAAGTAATGCTTGATCTCAAATCTTCACTACTGACTACATTCAGTACCCCATTTGGAAGATACAGATTCCTCAGGATGCCTTTTGGAATAAATTCGGCCAGTGAAGTCTAACAGCGTGCAATGGAGCAAATATTTTTGGGTTATCCATGTGTTATAATAGTTGATGATTTACTGGTCAGAGGCAATGGTGAAGCAGAGCATGACAGAAACCTCAGGAAAGCTCTGTACAGAGCTCCTGAAGTGAACATGAAGCTAAATCTTCTGAAATGTAAATTCAGACTACCAGAAGTCACTTATGTAGGTCATTTATTTACCAGTACAGACTTACAACCAGACCCTTCTAAACAAGCAGCCATTCTTGAGATGCCAGCTCTAGACAATGTCCAAGCTTTACAGCGTTTTCTTGGTATGGTTAACTATTTGGGCAAATTTACCCCTGGCTTTAGTGAGTTATCAGTGCCTTTAAGAGAGCTAATATGCAAAAATTTTGCCTGGTTATGGCTGGAACAACACCAGAGAGCATTTGATAACCTCAAACGGCAAATTGCCAACCCACCTACATTAAGATAGTATGATGTCCACAAACCAGTAGTTCTTTCCTGTGATGCTTCAAAGTTCAGTCTTGGTGCAGTTATTCTTCAAGAGGGCAGACCTGTTGCCTATGCATCTAGGACTCTTACCCAAATTGAGATGCAGTATGTTCAAATTGAGAAGGCACTTTTGGCAATTGTGTTCAAAGTTCCATGATTATATTTATGGCCAAGCTATCCAAATTGAAACTGATCATCAACCTTTAGTCACAATTTTAAAGAAGCCTATGCTTTCAGCTCCAGCATGACTACGAAGAATGATGCTCAGATTACAAAAGTACAATTTCAAAATGGTCTATACAAAAGACAAACTTCTTTATCTGACTGATACCTTATCCAGATCACCCAGAAATACTCAGAACAGCTTGATGCACAGACTGTTGACTTTGATGTCATAGAAGTGTGTAATTTTTCTACCATGAGACTTGATGAGCTGAGAGATCATACAAAGACTGACTCAATTTTGCAAAAGCTCAACAAATTCATCAATGTAGGATGGCCATCAAAGGAATTGTGCTAGAAGTACAACCTTTCTTTCCATACAGAGATGAGATGCTGATGGAAGATGGTGTAATTTTCGGGTTTATATTAGAACACCGAACGTTCAAAATTTTGAGTGTTCTAAATATCGACCCATTTTCAGTGAACGCTGAAAATATCAAAGAAACAGAAAAACAAACTTTTTTCCTAGGGAAAGAATTTGGTTGTCCATTTCTGTTGCTTCGGTATTTTCAGCACTGTGGTGGAAAGTTACGGGTCGGGTTCAGGTAAGTGTGCGATTGTGTGGACGTGAGGGTTAGGTGAGTTAGGGTTAGGGCATGGGTCAGGTAAGTCTGCGATTGTGTGGATGCAAGGGTTAGGGTGGGGTAGGTGAGGTAGGGTTAGGGCGTGGGTGAGGTGACTGTGAGATAGTGACAGACCTTAGGGTTAGAGTTTGGGTTAAAGTAAGCGGATAGTTAGTGGTGTATGTATAGTTTAGTGTGGGGTTAAGTGTAAGAGTTTAGGTGTATGTGTGTGGATTGCTGTTTGTATGGTGTGCTTGTGTTGTGTGTATGTGTTTTGGAACAGAATGTTCGATGTTTTAAATTTTCAATTCATAGGGTTCGATATTAGAACACTCGAAATTTTGAATGTTCGGTGTTCGAATATAGACCCTAATTTTCAAAGGTCCAAAAGTTATTGTTCCTACTTCTTACAACAGGAATACATTCAGATTTTGCATCATGATCACCCAGGTTTGGATTCTGCTAAGGGAAGGTTGAGAGAACTAGTGTTTTGGCCTTCTCTGTTGGAAGACATTGATGGAGTGCTTTCTTCTTGTTCAGTATGCAACAGAACTAAACCACATTTGCAAAAAGAGCCACTTCAGCTAAACCAAATTTCTGAACTATCTTGGTCAACAGTAGCCACTGACATATTTGAGTGGAACTATCAGCATTACTTCATGTTAGTAGACTATTATTTGAACTGGTTTGAGATCAATTTTCTACCTAACCTAATGTCCAGTGCTGTTATCATTAAGATGAAACATCATTTCTCAGTCCATGGTAGTCCACACAAAGTTATTTCCGACAAAGGTACCCAGTTTACCAGTTAATTGTTTCAGAGATTTGCTAAAGAGTGGGACTTTTTCCATGTTTCTAATAGTCCTGAATACCCACAGTCAAATGGCCTTGCTGAACGTGCAGTACAGAGTGCAAAGCAATTACTATAGAGGTAAAGAGTGACAATACCAATATCTTCTTGAATTTATTTAATATCAGAAATATACCCCATGGCAACCTACTTTGCTAGCCTGCTCAGAGACGTCTGTCTAGGCAAACCAGAACAACCTTGCCTATTAATTCTAGTTTGTTGGTGCCTGATGCTAAAAACAACGGAGCAAACAAAGCCCAACTTTTTAAGAAGCATTCCTTTCAGAAGTCGAGCTATGATAAAATGAGAAGATTTCTTCACCCATTGAAAGAAGGAGAGACAGTAAGGATGCAAATGGTGAAAGGCTTTAATCTGACTGGTCAAGTAAGAGGTATATGTGCCAAGCTGAGATCCTACTTAGTGGAATCTGAAGGTACAGGATACAGGAGAAACTGTAGGCATCTTCTTCCTGTATCAGAAATGATATTGCAGCATCATACCTGTGATACAGACTCTAGATCTCAGAGCAATCCTGACAATGTTCATACCAAAGAACATCTCAGCATCCATTCCTGTTCCTGATGATGTCCCAGTTGTCCCCAAAGTTGAACATTCCTTGAAGACAGTCCCCATTGCTAGGTCCAATTCTGACTTTTATGTTACATAATCAGGTCGTATTTCTAGACCTAGTGTAAAATACACAGCAACCAGGACATGACTGTTTTATATGTGTCTGATTTTGTATGATTGCATGTCAAAGAATTAGTTCTGTAGAACTGCATGTCAAAAGATCATTTCTGTATAATTGATTGCCATTGAATACTGTCATTTGATGTATGAGCTATTTCTCACAGGGAGGATGTAGAACAGAGCATGTGTATGTATCTTTAAGAAGCATTTCCAGATGTAGGCACGTGCATTTAAATAGTGAGCCCATGCAGGCAGCGGTGCCATTTTGAGAGAACAACCAGAGTGTTAACATGTATGAGTGTGGTAGTCAGTCTTTTTATAGGTTTATTTAAGTTTAGTTACAAAGCCTCATTCCTGATGTGTTTATGTGTAATAAAGCTGTTTGAACTGAACCCACAACAACTTGTCTGTTTTATCCTGACCAAACGAGCGACACTGGAGATAATGGTAAAAGCAAGATTACCTACTTCAACTAAATTGTTTGTGTTTGAAGTCCATGTAATGTCAAGGAAATGCTGTAACGAAATCAGCAGCAACAGAAATACTCGTGTCTTAGTAACTGCTTAATGGCTGGACCGAAATAAGAATCTAGTAGTTTATGAAAAGGTCTGCAGCCTGAAGCCAAAGCTTTTGGCAAATCAGCAGAGTCAAGTCACTGTATAGTTCATGGAGAAGGTGCTAAGGTGTACCGAAGAAAAAGTGTCACAATCAGTTTTTTCTGTAAGAAAATAACTGGGATAGTTTGGAGCTGCACACTAAAACTCCCGAGGCTGTGTTTAAATGAAGCTCTATTGCAGCAAGAACTGTTCCTAATGAATGCCTAGCTGCCCAGTGTAAATTGCCTTATAGGTTCATAGGTTCATAGTTATTTACTATGCTAATGGCCACCAGACCCTTTATAAGCCTAGTTGTGCAATCCAACCCAGTTATGTTCCTATGCATCATGGAGGTTTATTATTAGGAGAAGGTATGTTAGTTAAGAAGTTTCTAGAGGTTATAGGGGAGTATGTTAGATTGGGCATTACTGTTTGCCTTAGTCTTTCAGAGATGTGGGTCAAGGATACACTTAAATAACTTTACTAGAACTAGTGAATATAGTAACAGAGATAAAACAACTGGAACTGGGATCTTTAGAAGGGAAAGAGCAAATTACATAGGAAAAAATGGGAATTGTGGGAACAATATATGTAGAGAACTAGATTTAAAAGAAGTCAGGATTTGAATGAACTGTATATTGCTTAACTGACAATGACTTTTTAGATTATAAGTGATGTATACTGTTTGCAACTACAGTTGTTTCAGTAGTGTATGTGATGCATAATGTTTGCAACTAAAGTGGTGTCAATGTCTGTTTTTAATTTATATAAATGTAAGATTGCCTATGTCATATGTGATAATTTAATTAAGATGTTTTTGTTATAAAAAAAAAAAAAAAAAGGATATGCTTAAATAGGGTTAAGGATGGTCTCTGCTTCAAATGGATGGTGAACCTGTTCCAGAGTATGGGGATAACCGGACACACATATCTGTCTCGCCAACATGTCATATTTATTTCACAAACAAAATTGAAATCCTTGGAACTAGTGGTTCTGATACTGTTCATTTTGCAGACATGCAAAAGGTCAATCAGAGCTGGATATGAGTATGCCTTGTATGCCAGGCATAGATCACTTCTCAGAACCTGTAGGAGACAGTGTATAGAGACAAGGCTTTAATGCTACCCATACAGGACAATGTCTTTATGCCATGCAATCTCTTGGTAAGAAAGCTGTGTGGGCATTCCAACTGTTCACAGGATCATAGGAGGTTACTAGGCTAATGGCCCTGGGGCCCTTACAAGCCTAGCCAAATGTTTATCCCCTAAAAAGAAACCTCAGTCAGCATCTGTTGTCCCTGTCAATAAGGGATACAGGTGGAACCCCTGGGACAAATTAGTGGTTTCCTATCCACTCATCAAGGTTGCGCTTGAAGAGGGTCAGCGAGGTACTCTGTTTGACATGTATGGAAAGTCTATTCCAGAGATGGGGCAACCGCTGAGAGAAAAACCTGTCTCTCCAGCACATTTTGTTGATGTCGCATTTCGAGTGGGTAATGCTTGAGTAGTTAGACTTACAGATATGGAGCATCTCTAGTAGGGCAGGGTCTGATATTGCCTTGTAGGCGAGACACAGATCACCTCTGAGCAATCTGTACAATATCAAGTAGAGTGATAGTGATATGAGCCTGTCTGCATAGGACAGGTGTTGGAGGCCATGGATTCTCTTTGTGAGGTATTTCTGTGGCCTTTCCAGTTGGTTCAGGTGTTTGGACAGGTACATGCTAAACAGGGTGTTATACTCAATTATTGGCCTAATGAGGTAGGAATGCAGAGAGGTAATGACCTCCTTTTTCTGGATGCAATCAAGTAAAAGGCTTTTCTGACCACTGTCACTGCATGATGGTCAAATGTGAGATTGTTGTCAACCTGATTACCCAGGTCTCTCACCACAGGTTGTGTGCTTAGGGGGTTGCCATTGATGTGGTAATCAATAGGGGACATGTTTTTTTCGAATGGTATGATAATACATTTTTCTGCATTTAACTTAAGGCCATGACTTTGGCATCAATCATTTGTTCCTGTGAGACCATCTTGCAGTATGTTAACATCATTTGGGGAGTCAATGACACCACCCAACTTACAGTCATCCACAAACTTGGTCAGCCACAGGCCTTTTGTCTTTGCCTGGAACTCTTGAGAAGCTGATGCAAAACAGTAGGGGTTCCAGGACAGATCACAGGGGAATACCACTAATGACAGGTCTGCTGTTAGAGGTGGAAGCACCTATTTTGACCTTGTGGGTCCTATCTGTGAGCCAGTTGGCCACCTACCTGATGAGATAGGGATTTAAGTCAAGTTGGGTTAGTTTTTCGATGATGACTGAGTTGGGGATTATGTCAAAGGCCTTGGCCAAGTTAAGGTAAGCTGTATTTACTTTCCTTCCCTCATCCAGGGCCTTGGTCAAAGAAGTCAACCAGGTTCAACAGGCAAGATCTGCCCTTTACAAATCC
Organism: Protopterus annectens; assembly: GCF_019279795.1. Taxonomy (NCBI): domain Eukaryota; kingdom Metazoa; phylum Chordata; order Ceratodontiformes; family Protopteridae; genus Protopterus; species Protopterus annectens. Next base: position 47,304,715 of record NC_056726.1, read on the forward strand.
GAATTGGGTGGGGTCAAGTGCTTGGAGTTTGCCTATGTCCTTGTTAATGAGATACATAATAATACACTCCATGGCTTTACAGATCAGCTAATGGGGCGATAGTTTCCAAGGTCAGTAGTGGCACCACCTTTGTGCAAGGGGATGACAATGGCAGTTCTCCACTCTGCTGGAATGAATCCTGTGCTTAGGCTGTGTTTGAATAGGGTGCTCAATCGCAAAGCTAGTTCTTGCTGGAGTTGGTGCAGAATGCAGCCTGGGATACTATCAGGTCCCATGGAAGCTGTGTTTTTTGCCTTGGATAGGGCCTTTAACACTTAATCTATGGAGATGTGAGATGTGTAACAAGTATTGTTGCTGTAAAATGGGCCTTTGGGGAGGGTTAGTGGGTGAAGTTTACACTGAAAACGTCTGCTAGCAGGTTGGCTATGTCAACAGGATCAGTGTAATTGGTACCATTAAGTACTAATTTGGAACAAACCTGGGCTTTGTCATGGAGGTTCCTGACGTAACCGAAGAAGGCTTTGTACTTTCCCTTGTTTCAGATGCTAGTTTCAATTCATAACTGGCTTTGGAGATTTTCGCTAGTGATCAAATTTGCTTGTTGAGGCTGAGTAGAGAGTTTTTCCAATTTGGAATTTGTTCCTTTTTACCCCTGGACAACAGTTTCTTCCTTTTGTTGTAAAGCCTGTTGACAGAGGATGTCCACCAGACAGGTTTGTGTTTCCTTGAGGAGCAGGTTTTAGTTCTGTTGGGTATGGCTGACTCCATGCAGTTGTACATGTGCTTGTATACTGCACTGGCATGCTGTTCAGTCATGCGAGGGGGGCAGTGGTATGAAGCTACTGATACCCTCCCTCAGGAGGTTGTGGCCAGCTTTTAAAAAGTTTTTAGTTTGGTTACAGCTTGAGGGGGTGGGATAGAAACTTCGAATGAGACAGACCGATGATCTGATCTCACCAGGGAAGAACATACTATGGAAGTAGTGCAGTGGTCACCCATGTTGGTGAGAACCAAGTCCAGAATGTCATCTCCCCTTGTGGGGGATGAGACAAGCTGGTCTAGTACATTAGAATTGATGAAGACAAGGAATCATTGGGTGAGTACAGTAGTGCAGGAATAATTCACCCAGTCTATGGTGGGGTAGTTGAAGTCACCAAGGATCAGGGTGTTAAGGAGTACCTTGATGGAGTCAAGCAGGTCCAGGTAGGCGGATTGGGTGTCTTGAATCATAGAGGTGGTCTATAGCTGGCTATAACTTGGATGGGTGTCTTTCCAACTGTCAGTGGCACCTGGAGTAACTCCAGTGCATCATGCTGGCAAATTAGTCTGGAGGTGTGCCTGTCCTTAATGACGATAGAGACTCCACCACTCTTAGTATTCCCAACCTCATTATGAGGTCAGAATGTGTGGAATGAGGTATAGTCTGGTAAGCCAGGGTTGCTCTCTGCAGCCCTGAACCAAGTTTGTGTGACCACACAGACAATGGAAACTTCCAGTGCAAGGAGAACCTCCAGTGAGTGCATTTTCAGGTTAAGGCTCCTAGCATTATGCAGCATGACCTTCAATTTGCTTTTGGCAGATCTTTTATGTTGGAAGATTTGTCTTTGAAACATAGCCTAAAAAAGGCACAATGGGGGAGGCAAGAGCCTTGGCCAGGATCCAGAATCCCAAACATGTTGCATATGTTTGGTCATGTAAATGCTGAAGGGGACATTATAGTCAATGATGGGTCTAAATAAAGTGTTACTATGACTTCCTTGTACCTGGATGCTATGCCCGTACGTATAAGCTGGGCAACATAGAATGATTTTCTTACTACCATGGCCACATGTTGGTCAAAGGCCATACTACTGTCCACATATGTTCTTAGATCCCTGACTATTGGGTCAGCTCTTAGGGGTGACTTATCAATGGTATAATTAGCTTGGGTGACAGTTTTCCCAAAAGGCAATATAATGCATTTCTTGACATTGAGTTTTAGTCTACGACTTTGTCACCAGTCATTTGTCTGTGTTAAACCCTCTTGTAAGATGTTTGTGTCATGGGGGAATCTATAACAGCTCCCAATTTGCAGTCATCTGTGAATATGGTAACCCAAAAGCCACTGACATCAGTCTTTACCTGTGAGAAGTAGATGCCAAATGAGTGGTCCTGTCATGGAGCCTGATATACCCCACTAGTGACCAGTCTCTTGGTGGAGGTAGTATAACCAGTCCTGACTTCATGAGTTCTCTCTGTCCCTGGTTCCTGGGTCCTGTCTTGTTAAGTTCTTCAGGCATAATAGGCTGTTGAAGAACCCAGATAGTTATATGGACTCATCCGGATTTTAGACTGATTCTAAGGTCTATATGCTGACTCAGTTACACAGGAGCTGCTCTAGGATTTGTGTGCTCTCTCTGATCTCTGGTGTGAGTCCAAATGAAATCCAAGGTATTCTTTGAAATGTACAGAAAAATAAGTATTTTTATTTACTGTACTGCATCTTTAAACTGTGTATTACTACATTGCCACCTAATTTTAACTGTTTTTAGCTATTTTAACTGTTTTGCTGTTTCACCTGTTTGCTGTTTGAGACTGTTTTTCCTGCACTTTGTATTTTCTAATACTTGTGTATTTTGTAGAATAGGCTATATTCAGATTTGATGAATATAGAGTGTTTGGCATTATCTGAGCATTAAAACCAACCATCTTACATTAACAGGACCCCCTGCACTCTTATGGCAAAAGAGTGTAGCAAAGGACCTATCTGAGTTGGAGACTGTTGGAATAAGGCTTGCTTGAAAATTGCTTAACTTGTTTTAAAAAAAGGGTTCTCACAGTTGCTACTTAAGCCCCACATTTGCACGTATTTGTACCTGTTTTAACACAGCTTCACAGAGTTTGGTGACCAGCTCTACTATTGTTATCTGAGCAATCTGAGGCATCCGTTTGCACATAGCACATCTTCACACAGCACTGCACAGTGGAGGTAACCATTGGCGGTTATAGATGGAAAAGCTAAAGTAGATTTATTTTCCCCAGAAGCTGGCTGTGCTTCAACTAAGGAGTCCTTTACATTATGCTTAGTTGCTCAGACAGGACCTCAGCTGGGCTTTTTTACAGCATTTGCCACTTTAACTGAAATCTCCTAATCCCTTATAGTCTTGTACCCCTTGAGAACCCCACTGGTATAGACTCAGTATTAAGCTCCCAATTAAACCACATCCACATCCTTCCTGATTAAAAGTAAGCAAATTTACACCTAGTATTATGGATAGTAAGTTCTCCATTTCTCCTGCCAGCCTGATTGACATGGGTATCCTGAGGCAGTGTAGTGCATTAATAGCATCATAGCCCCTGCCTTCACTGATGCCATGGACACATATACTGGGATTTACGCCAACACCTTGTATAAGCATCTGTAGAAAAGTACTGACTCAGCCGTACCTGATAGGACCAAAACAAGATCCTCAAGAAAGAGCAAGCCTGCCTGGTGGACATCCACCATTAACAGGTTACACAATAAGACAAGGAAATTGCTGTCCAAGAGCAGGAAGGAATGATCTCTAAAATGGAAGCATTCCCTACTCGGCTTAAACAAGCAAATAAGACACTTTGTAAGGAATTGTAAAGCCAACTATGAATCCAAATTAGCCTCCTTCGCTAAGGATGACCATAAGGCCTTCTTTAGCTAAGTCAGAAACCTTAAAGGAAAAACCCAGATCTGCTCAGAACTGGCAGTTAATGGCACCACATATACTGAACCTGCACAAATAGCCAACCTGCAAGCTGATAGGCTCAATGAAAACGTCTCCACCATCCCCGCCACATATTCCCCAAAACATGCCTATCACCTATCATCTCCAAGGAACAGGTCATATATGCTCTCTCCAAAGCCAAAAACATAGCCCCTGTGGTTCCTGATAATATAAAAACAAACTTCCAGAACTGGTAAAACAAAAAAGGCGAACCAGGAACAACTGCAGACCACCAATTTATTTATTTAACCAAAATTGTACTAAGCGCTTTCACCCGCACACATCAGGGCATCTTCAGAGTACTGACAATCCTTGTGTTGAACCTCCTTTTAAATCCTTATACAAATTGGATAATTAAACAATTAAACAATTAAACAAATTATTACCTACATAGCTAAAAATTATTCATTTAAAAGGTACAATCAGCAATATTTACATCAAAAATGAACATAAACAGCCAGGACTTGTGCAAACTTATTAATTTGTGAATGTAATAAAACCTTCTTATCAAAAACTATGTATGTAATACCAGTAAATAAAAGTTAAAAATACATATATAAATATCTAGGTAATAATATAAATCTAAATGATTATTAAAAAAATTGTTATACAATTCAGCCTAAAATCATTAATTGAAGAATTTCCTAATAAGAAGGTTTTATTACATTCACAAATTAATAAGTTTGCACAAGTCCTGGCTGTTTATGTTCATTTTTGATGTAAATATTGCTGATTGTACCTTTTAAATGAATAATTTTTAGCTGCGTAGGTAATAATGTGTTTAATTGTTTAATTATCCAATTTGTATAAGGATTTAAAAGGAGGTTCAACACAAGGATTGTTAGTACTCTGAAGATGCGCTGATGTGTGTGGGTGAATGCGCTTAGTACAATTTTGGTTAAATAAATAAATCGGTGGTCTGCAGTTGTTCCTGGTTCACCTTTTTTGTTTTACCAGTTCCTGATAATATCCCAGGCTGCATTCTAAATGGATTAAAACAGGAACTAGTTGCACCACTGGATACTCTTTTTAACCACAGTCAAAGCACTCATTTTGTACCTGCTGAATGGAAAACAGCAACTGTCATCCTGTTACATAAAGGAAGTGACTCCACTGACCCTGGGAAATGTAGACCCATAAGCCTGACCAGCCTAATCTGCAAGGCTATGGAAAGAATAATTATGGACCTTATCAACAAAGATACAGGAGACCTACAAATGCTCAACCCAACCCAGTTTGTCTTCATTAAAGTGAGATCCTGCCTCTTGAAATTGGTGAACTTCTTTGAGACAGTCCCCAAAGCCTGGGATGAAGGCAAATCTGTGCATATGCCCTACCTGGACTTGGTAAAGGCCTTTGACACTACACTCAGGCATCACTAATAAATTCACTCAGCTGGAGATCATCCCATATATTGTCAAGTGGGTTGCAAACTGGCTCACCTATAGAATGCACACAGTCAAAATAGTTGACTCTACCTCCACCAGCAAAATCGTAACCAGTGGTGTTCAATGGGCATCAGTGCTGGGGCCCCATTGCTTGGAATCTACTTCTCTGATGTATAGGCTAAAACAAAAGGCCTATGGCTGACAATGTTTGCTGATGATTGCAAACTGGGAGCAGTCATCGAGTCCCCAAATTATGTCAACATCCTACAAGAGGGACTTACACTAACAAACAACTGGTGCCAAAGTCATAGGCTAAAACTCAATGCAAAAAAATGCATTATCATCCCCTTGTGCAAAGTCAACATCTCTGCAGATTACCACATTAATAGCAACATGCTAAGCATGCAATCAGTGGTGAGAGATTTCAGCAGATAGGTTAACAGTATCCTTTCCTTTGACCCTCACGTCTCTACAGTGGTAAGAAAGGCTTTCTATATTGCCCACCTCATAAGTAAGGGCATTGCATCCAGAACAAAAGAGGTTATAAACCCCTGTACTCCTCACTCATCAGGCCAATAATAGAGAACAATGCTGACTTTAGTATGTACCTTACCAGGCCCCTGCAGCAACTGGAAAAACCTCAAAGGTTTCTTATAAAGAAAATTCAGGGTCTTCAGCATATGTCATATGTTGACAGACTGAAATCACTGTCACTATAGTCTGTGTCTTACAGACTACTCAGAGGTGACCTCTGCCTAGCACATAAAGCAATCTCAGATCCTGCTCTAATGGAAATGCTGCATATTGGTAAATCAAATGGTATAAGATGCACTCACTCTAGGGAAGTCAACCTAGTATGTGACATCAGCAGGACTTGCTGGAGACACAGAAATGTCTCACAGAGGTTACCTCTCCTCTGAAACAAACTTCTATTTCAGATGAAACAGAGCCCCTCACTGACCCTATTTAAACTTAATTAGGATGATTGGAAGGGGAACTATTAATTCACCTCAGGAGTTTCACTTGTGTCCATCTTGGCCAGGGGCAGTAGTTGATGACTTAGTCCCACTTAATACCTTGATTTTCTTGGGAATAGGGGTTGTAAATGCTAGGCTTGTAATGACCCTAGGGCCATTAGCCTAGTAACCTCCTATGATCTTCCTATTTACTGAATTGTTATTCACTACAGAAAAAAAGCTAGGTTTCTATGTAAATAATCCATTATATGTTTACTATTGTGTTAAGGATAATTTCAACTGATTAGTGTGACTTAAAACATACTACCACATTGATATATTTTATTTTTTAGCTTTAGAAAGGGAGTGTTATTTATGTACTTTTAGTTTTAAAGCTAATGGACTAGAGGATCTAACAGGACCTGATGGTATACAGAAGTTCTACAGAAATCATGTGGAATGCAAACAAGTGGAGGTTACACCATAGCTCCTGTCCTTAGTGTTATATATTAAGCTTAGGTTCATAGGTTCATAGGTTCATACTAGGCTATCTGCCCTAGGGCATTTATAAGCCTAGCCAGAGTGTGTTTGGCTTTCGCCACCCATTTTAAATTAATTTTGCTATGCCCTTTTTCGAGGTTAGTATACTGTGCCTCTGTCTAACAGTGACACAGAAGTGATACCCGGGGTAAACCTATGATCTCCCATCCACTCATCAAGATTCCTCTTGAAGAGAGTCAATGAGGGACTCTGCCTAACCTGGACTGGGATTTTATTCCAGAGTGAAGGGAGCCTCTGGGTTATGAATCTGTCCCTCCAGCATGTCCTATTTATTTCAGTGCTGAGGTTCAAGTCTCTCGAGCGCATAGCTCGATGGGATTTGGATTTTCTGAGGTAAAGCATGTCCATTAATTGCTTGTTGCTTGAAAAAAGCACACCAAAAAATGGTGGTGCTGCAAACAAAATGCTGGCAGCAGCAGTAGCAGTAGCTTCCTTCATGATGCAGCATATGCTTTCCATTAGCAGTGTACTGTCCAGGGGATTAAGTGGCTGCATGCATAGTAGAAGGAGATGCAGTGTTATCTCATGCCACCTTACACAGATTCAGGTCCAGCAATGACTGTGGATAGATAGAAACATCATATGGTTATTAGTAGACTTATGTGGCCCTCAAGACAGGAACTGGAGGAATGCAGTGGCTTCCTTTATCCATGGATACTGGGGTATGCATAGCACCTAAGATTTTTGCTACAGGGACTTTTCTTAGACAAACTAGAGACACCCTCAGTATTTTGCAGATATCAGCCTGTTGAATAATGTGCATATTCTCCAACACACGGCATTCACATTTGAATGAGCTCATCTGCTTCTACAAACATACCACTTGAGAGAACCAGCATCATATGCTTCTGCAATATCTCCCACCTCCACGATGTGTTACGAGCCATAGATTACACTTGTGTGGCAATAAAGGGCCCAAGTGGTATCCATGAACAGCTATACCAATAAGAATGGCTGTCTATCCATCACATGACGGTTACTGTATAATGTACAAGGGTTTATGAGCAGTGTATCTGCACAGCACCATAGCAGTGCCCATGATTCCTTCATATGGTATGCAAATCATCCACTTTGTCATTTGTTGCACTAAGAAATCCCATAGGTCCATCTAGTAGGGAAGTATAGACATGCTAGTGCACTTATTTAGTCACAGCTGTATAAATAACAGGTACACAACACTAACTCCCCTCAATCTACCCCCATATCCTCACTATATTACAAGTGACACATGTTACCCTCTGGCTGGTAAAAACCTTACAGAACCAGGAAGGCATGACAGAACAGCAATATGACATTGCCCGTGGACAAGCTAGAAATGTACTTAAGCATGTGTTCTGCCCACACTGACATCATGGTTCTGCTACCTGGACAAATCTGAGGGGCACTGCAGTATGCATCTGTTGCAACATGCCTAGTATTTGTGACATGCTGCATGTTACGTAGCATAATTCAGTGTGTACAGTAATGCAGGCAAAGCAACAATGTCTAGAGCATCTCTATGGGCCCTGATATACTCACAGTGACAGAGTGATATTACTCAGAACAAAATAATGCATGCAGTTTTATCTACTGTGTATGTCAGGCAGTGCATGGTCAAGTCTCTGATGTCCACACTTACATCACACAGACAGGGGTTGATACAGGTCACAACTATCATCATTTTCACAAGTGTCTGGGGACACATGAACATACTACAGTCTACACTGCCAAGAATGGGAAACCACAGGTCCACAGGTCACCATCGTCAGAAACATAGCTCATTGGAAGGTGAAGTGTCTGTGTCAGATATAATCACCTCAGTGATGGGGCTGGGGCTACCACTGTGAGATTGTATACTGGGAGTAATGGTGATGGGGGGGGTTCTGGTAGAGGCATTGTGGTACTCAGCAGCCCAGGCCCTAGTCTGGGAAGGTTATAAATCTCAGTTATGCCTTTAGACACATATGTATAAGAGCTGAATAAAGGGGGCCTGTATGATGCACTCACTCAAAGCATTCCTCTCTGAAAAGCCCTGTGTCATGACTGGCCCACACTGCTAGCCTAGGGATGGGGGTATGCTATCCATCATGGTAGGTGTAAACTGATCATCTTGTGATAGCCTTCCTACAAATGTGCGTATATGCATGCCTGTGGCTGTGTTCCAAACTGGGGTACAAGCCATTAATGATGGCACTGGCTAAAATCTTCAGGGAGGTGGTCATTGTAGCCATGTGGCCCAGTATAGAATGCACAAGGACAATAATAACATTGTGCCAGGACTCCACTGCCTCTTGAAAGCCAAGCACAATACCAATATTAGCCATTTGCATTTCTGTGTCTGTAGCAGCAGATCATGCCCAGATTGAAAATATACACATCTGTTGTTGGGGTGGTGAGATGCATGGTTAGGGTGGTGGTCAATGCGTGTTACACTGTTAGACTATCTTACAGTAGGTATGGTAGTTTTACAAGAACTGTGCTTATTCCCCATTGCTGGCCACCCCCAGTGGTACCCATGATATCAGTTTGTGTGGAGGCACCACCAGAATCAGTAGTCAATATAGGTTCATAGGTGTGTACTAGGCTAATGGCCCTGTAGCCTTTACAAGCCTAGCCTATGGGATTATCCTGGCATTGTGCCACCCGACCTTAGTTCCCAGTATCTCTGTCGAACAGAGCCACTGGAGTCATCCCTGGGGTGAATTTTCTATTTCACATCCACTTATCAAGATTTCTCTTGAAGAGGGCCAGTGAGGTGCTCTGTTTAACATGTATGGGAAGTCTCTGGGTTATGAACATGTCCCTCCAACATGTTCTGTTGATTGTGGTAATGAGGTTGAGGTCTCTGGAGCATATGGTGCGGAGGGATTGGTGTTTCTTTAGATGTAGCATTTCTAACAGAGCTGGGTCAGACATGCCTTTGTAAGTCAAACAGAGATCGCCTCTAAGTAGGCAATATGAGACAGAGAATAGTTGGAGTTTTTTGAGTCTGTCAATATAGGACAAGTGTTTAAGGCCTAGGATACTCTTTGTGAGGTACTTTTGCAGCCTCTCCAGTTGTTGCAGGTGTCTAGTGATGTACATGCCAAATGGGGCATTGTACTCGATGACTGGCCTAATGAGGGAAGAGTAGAGGGAGACAATGACCTCTTTCTTCCTGGATGCAAAACCCTTAGTAATGAGATGTGCCACACAGAAGGACTTTCTGACCACAGTGGCAATGTGATGGTCAAAAGAGAGGTTGCTGTCAACCTGTGTTCCCAGATCTCTTATAACACCTTCTGTGTTCAGTGGACTACCATCAATGTGGTAATTCATGGGAACCGGGTTTTTCCCAAGGGAGATGATGACACATTTTTTGGCATTGAGCTTAAGGCCATAGTTCTGAACCCAGTCGCTGGTCTCAGTGAGGCCTTTCTGTAGGATGCTGACATCACTTAGGGAGTTAATAATAGCTCCCAACTTGCAATCGTCTGCGAACTTTGTCAGCCAGAGTCCCTTTGTGTTGGCCTGGACTTCAGAGAAGTAGATACCAAACAGGTGAGTACCCAGGACCGAATCCTGTGGGACTCCAATAGTGACTGGTCAGCAGTCTGACTTGGAGTCAGCTACTTTCACACTGTGGGTTCTATCTTTGAGCCAGTTTGCAACCCACCTAGTGATATAGGGGTTGATGCCTAGCTTAGTAAGTTTTTCTATGATTCCTGAGTAGGGAATGGTATCAAAGGCCTTGGCCAGATCAAGGTAGACTGTATGAACCACCTTGCCTTCATCCACAGCTCTGGTGACTGACTCAAAGAAATCGACCAAGTTGAGCAGGCATAATCTACCCTTCACAAAACCAAACTGTGTGGGATCCAGAGTTTGGAGATTCCCTATAGCTTTGCTTTTTAGGTTCATGATGATGCGTTCCAAAGTTTTGCATATCAGACTCATCAGGCTAATGGGGGCGATAGTTCCCAGGGTCTGTAGTCATTCCTCCTTTGTGGAGAGGGATGACTGTAGCAGTGCGCCATTTAGTAGGGACAAAGCCTGAGGTGAGGCTATGATTGAACAGGGCACACAGGTGAGGTGCCAGTTCACTCTGTAGTTCATGTAGAACACAGCCAGGGATATTGTCAGGTCCCATAGAAGCTGTATTTTTGGCTTTGGACAGTGCCGTTTTAACCTGTGCAGCAGTAATACTGGGTGCCTGGCAATCTACTGGTATTGTGATTGGTCCTTTGGGGTGGTGAGTAAAGTTGGCAATGAATCTATCGGCCAGTATATTGGCAATATCTGTTGGCTCGTTATAGGTGGAACCATTGTGCAGTAGCTCAGAGCAAATCTGGGTATTGCCGTGGAGATTCTTTACATAACTATAGAAGGCCTTGTGGTTGTCTTTACTATCTGCTGCAATTCTGTTTTCATAGCTAGCTTTAGAGGATTTGATGAGGGATGTCAACTTTTTGTTGTCGCTGATAAGGGAGTTTTTCCAGTCTTGGGACTTCACCTTATTCATCAGCTTATACATCAGTTTCTTCTTTCTGTTGTGGTGTTTGCTTATGGCAGTGGCCCACCAGATTGGCTTCCTTTTTTTGGAGGAGAGCGTATATTGCATATGGCGAGATCCATGCATTTGTGCATGTGTTCATACAGTGCATTGGTATATGACTCGGTGATCATGCAACTATTCTTCATTTGAATGGGTGCCGTGAAGTTAGCCACCTCTGTTTTTAGGAGCCTAAAGGAGAAGTTTTTCATGGTGGTTTCCTTTGCGGGGGGGGGGGGGGTGCTGTAAATTTCCAAGGTGATTAGTTTGCGGTCGGATCTAACCATGGAGGAGTTCAGCTTGTTGAGGTGTGTAGGGGAGGCTAAGTTTATTATCTTGGCCATTTGGGATAGGCAAACCCTGAACTGAATTGGAAAGTGTCAGTGTGGAGTGAGACTGTGATCCAGTATGATGTTGGCACCACTGTCAGATCCTGGAAAGGGACTGGACGCAGCCTGCTGCTGTTGCCCAGCCTCTCCAGGTGTCAGTGGGGGAGACATTCCTTGGGGATACAAATGAATGACATACTCTGTGAATAGTTTAGGCCCACACTCCCAATGTCCTATGATATGCCTGCTACAGACAGCTGTATTCCCATAGCCAAAACACTACCTTACCTAAGATGGTGATTTCCTGTATCCGAATACCCAATCTGCTTGTCAAGGCAGGGGAGGAGACTACTGGATGCAATGTTGCAAGAATACCTAAGTAATGTGCCCTGCCTGCTAGGTGTATGCTTTTCCTGAGAAATGTGAAACATCTGGCTATCCCCATACCCAATGACAATCTTCTAAGTATGATGCCTGTCCCTTAGTATCACCAAGGAGGGATAGCAGAAAAGAGTCTTCCTCTGTGAGGGTTGAGCTTGATGGGGATCACCCACAATCACATTATGTCCCACTTCTGTGATGCATGTCTTCTCTGCTGCCCTTCATGCCATGTCATTTACTTACACACCTCTGACATGGACATATAGTGTACGTCTTCCCACCCATAACATTTACACTGTGCACCACAGATTCCCACACATGGTTACATAAAGGCCGAAGGACACCCCCTCTCCCAAACAGTCACCATCCATGAGTTATGAGTGTCCACAGCAAGATGTTCTCCTCAGGAGTGAACTTGTCCAAAATCTGTCATCCAGCCCTTCTGGAAGACATTCATACACCTAGGGGACAAATCAGCATAAATCAGTGAAGTATGTGTGAGTGCACACAGGTAGCAATATCAGGGTGCACATTCCCGTGTAAGTTACAGTTTGGGTGTCTCACATTCTGAGCACTGCTTAGCTGCATTGCGTGTTTTCACAGCAGCAAGAGTGCAGTGTGTTACAAAAGCTGGTGTTGCAATAGTCTGGACTGCCACTGTGGTGGTGGTGGTGATGGTTGGCTGTAATGTGTCAGTGGGCTGCTATGCCAAACTCTTCTGTGTGTGTGTGTGTGTGTGTGTGTGTGTGTGTGTGTGTGTGTGTGTGTGTGTGTGTGTGTGTGTGTGTGTGTGTGTGTATTTCAAGTTGTCTAGCAGTTGGTTCAAAGAGTTAAGGCTCTGTTCTGTTAATGAGCTGTTTCTGTAGTCAGAAGGGTACAGGATTTGAGTTCTTCCACCTCCATTTGCCTTCTGTGTGACTCTAAGCAAGTAGCTTAACCAAACAGTACTCCCAGGCTGTCCCTGAATCAGGACAATAGTTTCAATTTTCTTACCTATTTAACAACGAAATAAAATGAATACAAATGTGCACAGATGAATGAGTGCAGTGGCATGCAGCTGTACCTGCCTGTTACAGCATGCACACATTTGCCCGGTGTGTTTATCTGTAAAACTATTTCAGATATAGGCAGCATTCAAAAGGGAGATAAATTACTTGCTTGTAACATTGCATGTACATTTCTAACTACATGAATGTAGACCTCTGTGTGGGCTGTGTCCTATGTTTCTGTTTCTTCTGTGTTGGAAGAATGTAATTTGAGCTGCTAAATTAAGTCTGATGTGCATTTCTGTTTGTTGCGCATTCACCACTAACACCTAATCTGCACTATATTTGTGCTAATCAAATCCATTTTTTCTATGAATTTGACTTGGTTTAATTTCTCCAAGTCTGTTGGGTTCTAATACCATGAAGGAAATGGACCCCATTCCTACTTCAACATATAGTTAACGTTCATGAAATTAGTATAATTTCTGTCTTTAATAATAAGACAAAAGTGCCCTTCACAGCACCTGCAATGTGCCCATAATGGACTCATTCTGCAATTCATATGGAGTTACATGTATCACTAGCATATCTAAATATGACTATAAGTTGTTTTTTTACGAGACCCATTGCTCCTACTACTACTGAAACTCTCTGGGTATCCTTCTTCCACATTGTCCTTGTTACTGCCTGCAGATTCTGGTATTTTATAACTGCGTCTCTCTGTACGTAAGACACTTCAATCATTGGGTGCAGCAATTTCAAAGATCACTGCTACTTTTGTCTTCTTTTCATGCGCTACAATATCTGGTTTTCTTGCCTGTATTTTTGACTTGTTGTTAATGGGTGATCCCATGTCATATAAACTTCATCATTCTCTATAAAACTTTGTGGCTCATGTTTCCAATGTATCTCAGCTACTTCAGTGTTGTAATGTTTATACAATCCCCATTGTGACAGTCTTGACACATTATTATGCCTTTCAGTATACAGGTCTTGTGCAATTAGTGTATCAGATCCAACAACAAGATGTGTGACTGTTTCCAGTTCTGTTTTATAGAACCTGCATTTATCTGTTTCTTCCACATATTCAATGCACTTTGTAAACCAATGTGTACATAGTCCACTGTCCTGGACCATATATTGACCTTTCATGTTTTGGTTTAAATTCACCTCTCCTTAACCATTCCTGCATCAGATCCAGATTGACATGAGTTTGTTCCAGGAGTTTCTGAACTTACAACTATATATATGCCTTTTCCACATTTCTTGTCTTCTCATCTGATTCTCCTTCTTGGAGGAAGCAGCAGAGATGTCAGGCATAGCAGGGTTAGTGACATCCATTGTATGCTGCCCCAGCTGAGGCTGTATCTACAGCTGATGAGTAGGATGGATGTGCCTTACCTGTTAAGGGATCTGGCCCATCCCAGTGAGTTAACTTGACACAGTGACTGGCCTTGTCTGTATCACACTGGAATGCATAGTGGAGGATGCTGTTGCCTGGGTGATGACTTACTGAATCACAATTCAGCAACTCCTTTTGTAAGTAGTGGACTTGCTGGACTGGCTAACTTATGTGATCAGAAGCAGGTCTGGCTAGTGCCACCCCTGAGCTGATCTGTGGCTGACAAGCTGCCTATACCCCACCCTATCCCCAGCTACTTTGTCTACCTTTGTGTCTTCCATGTCTCTGCCTCTTTCTATGTCCAGCTCTGACCTTGATTGTATATGTCTTCTATACTTGTTTGTTTGTCCCTGCTACCAGCCTCCATTCCTACCCTATTGTTTCCCTCACACCTCTTCTGTTACCATCTCTCTCTGTCTCTTTCTCTGTATATTAAATGGGTCCATGCCTTACCTGCTCCTTCCCAGCCTACTTAGCTTAACAGAGCCCCTGCTGTGGGTTCCTCTGCTTGCTATATCACACTTCTTACTTTGGTAAACTCCCGTTTCTGTGAACCGATAATGTGTCTGACTTGCTGTGCACCCTTTCATTGCTCATTGCCGCTCCTATACGATATTTTCTTGTATGCGTGTATTTGGCTACTAGCCAGTATGAGTGGCACCTGATTCTTTCTGCTGTTTCTTTCATTTGCATTCTCACATTTAATGCAACATTGCACAAGATTGCAGAGTAACCTCTCTTATAGGCTTTTGGCTGTGTCGCTGTACTTCATTAGCTCATTCTCCTCACTCCTACTTCCTTCAAACATAGCCATCTGCTACTTGCATTCTTCTTTTCTATTTTTATATTCATGTCTTTTTAGCAATATTGTGCTCTTTGTTTCTGTAGTATTAGCTTTACACCATGTTAATGCTTTGGACTATGATGCCCATTAAGAGTGGTGGTAAAGGCTTGGTGATGTTCTGATGTGCACAGAGCAGCAATATATTAAAAATGTGTATAAAGATATATATCTGTATATGTATATATATATATATATATATATATATATATATATATATATAGTTCCACTTTATAATCTCGAAATACTGAAATCTCGAATTTTAGTATCTCGAGACCATAAAGTCGAACACTTGAAATCCCGAAACCCTAAAACCGCGAAACACAAAATTGCGAACATAAACACACTATACACCACACAATACATATGCCATCCCACCCACACTAAAATAAACAAACAAAACACACTCAAACACAAAAACACAAATCAATAAACCTACACTACATATAAGTATGGGGGCATGTTCCCCTGACCTCCCATATGGGGGACAAGCCCCCCACACACCCCCACTTATATATACTAACTCTGAGATCGCACCAAATGGAAAAAGACAGCAAACTCACCACTACACACTGTACAGTACCCTTGCACACACACATCACAAATACACAAACACCACCACTTTCAGCACTTAAACACTCATCCTTTTACCTGCCTACCCTAACCCACACATAAAACTTCCAAACACACTCACATACACTCAAACAAACACCTAAAACCCTAACAAAATACTCACTTACCTTACAAACCAGCTAAATCCACACACTAAACCATACATGCTGCACACACTACATCCCGCAACAAATACTGGAACACCATAACCATGAATTCAACATTTCCAGATTCGCAGTTATGGAGTTTTGTGATTTTAAAAATTCGACCTCATGGTCTTAAGATACTGAAATTCGAGATTTCAGTATTTCGAGATTATAAAGTGGAACTATATATATATATATATATATATATATATATATATATATATATAAACCGTTTTTTCAGTGTCAGTTTAATGTGTGTGTGTGTGTGTGTGTGTGTGTGTGTGTTTCAAGTTGTAAAAGAAAATAATTTGCACTGAGGCTTAAGAAAAGGAATTTAATTGTGAAAGAGGAATGCCAGAAATCATGAAAAGTACTTCTGCTTACTTTTCTCAAAAAAAAAAAAAAAACAAGAGAGACGCTATATAAACTAAACAAAAGTAATTTTTCTGGATGGTGTGGTTCTTGAGCTGAGACATTTTTCAGAAGTAATGGTGCATTAAAACTGGAAGAGAATACAGGAATGGAACAAGGTTAGATTCACTACACAATACTAAAGTACAGCACAGTAAACAAACAATGAGCAATTTATTTATTAATGTAATTATTGCACGGACTGGTCAATTGACCCTTTCATCTGTGGCCTAGGCCAAAGACAGTATACTAAATTCCTTTAGCTATACAGTAGTTCTGGGGTACCCGACTAGTTCTGCCACAATAGCCTTACATCTGCAAAATGAGGAACACCTCCTCTCATAATGTGGAGCAAATGGGCAAAATGTGGAACACTTTCTAACAGCTTACTAACTTCAACTAGGAAGCTCATAAAATGTGCTACTTTCTACTTGTAAAATTTTCATTTGATGAATTAGTATGATTCAGCATTATTTACCATGGATATCAATTAAAAAAAAAATCAATGACACTGAAAGTGTGACAGACCCTTTTGATGTGAAACTTAGAGGAACATGGGCTTTTTAAGACCCAAAATAAGGAACGTTCATCGTAATGAGGTGCACTTGAGAGGTATGTAAATGACAGGTAATAAGAGAAAAAGCAATAATAATGTGAAGTATAGGAGATGGGATTTCAACATCTGTTTTCTTACACAAGAAGTAGTATTCTTATCATAACTTCTTTCCTTCAAATATGGCATTAAACAGAGACAACATTGGCCTGAGTTGATGTTAGCCTGGTGGATGTAAATATCTCACTACACATATAAAAAAGAGTAGGAGAATTTTACCAGTGTACTGGCCAAATTTCCCCTACTAAGTGTGAATACCACACCAGGTCTCTTCTAAAAGAGATTACTGGCCTAGTGGAACTAACCCAGTCAACAAAGCAAAAATAAAATAAAACAGAATAGGAAATAATACTAAGATTTAACTTTGGATGAGTTGCTAGAAAAATGAGAAAATAGTAAGTTTTGGAAGTAGCTTTTAACAACCATGTTTAAGAAGCTTCATGATGATATCTCCATATTATGGCAAAATGAGTAGATTTAATCACAAAAGGGTTGTGGAATAACATATGTGTTGTAACTTTAAGAAGCATTTCTCAGGCTTGAACATGCATATATAAATTGTAGGCATGTGCTAGCTTCAGCGCCATTTTGTGAGTACAGCCAGAGTATGAACATCTACACAAGAGACAAGTAGTTTGTATATATGTTTATGTTTGTATATAATAAAGCTTCTTGAACAGAACCCACAATGTTCGTCTACTTCAACCTGACTAGGTGAGCGACATGGTGTCAGAACCGGGATTCCATAGACTGCTTTTCAGAGCCACGAGATGTAGAGTTAACCATGAATGCAAACTAAGTGAACCGAATGCAAAAAAGGGTCAGAAACAATCTAAAGGTAATGAAAACTTGCACAAATTATTTATTTTATAAGAAAGATAAAATGGAGCATTTCAAGGGCACAAAATGTATACTAAGCAAAATAATAGCATGAAAATGTTTATTAAACAAACTAGAAGCATAATAAAGTTGATTAATTATACAAAATGTTTGAAATTAAGATATTTGATAAAACGAGCATCATAAAAGCACATAAAGGCTTCAGAAGTACCTCAGAATTGCAAAACAAGCATGTTTAAAGTAAAATGAGTATGTTTGGAGTTAAAGTGAGCACAAAAAAAATATAATGGGCATGAAAAGAGATTAAATGAGCAAAACAAATATGACAAAGGGCAGAAAGGGCACATTGAGTATAAATAAAGCAAGGCAACTGCATGTTTTTGGTGAATCACTGTGTTTTGCCATAAACTACTACTTCGCATTGAGTGGAGCTCTGAATAGTATAGCTAGAGTTATTCAAAGTATCTCAAAGTGCGTAAAAGTGCTTACAGTATGTGTTTATTACTGTGTATTTATTCTGAAGCATTTGTTGTGTACAAAGTGCCACTATTTCATAAAGTGCAGTCAAATACAGCCATTTCAAAAAGTTTCTTGTGCTGGGTGTGTCTGTTCGTAGAGTGCTGCCATTACACAGTGTTTCTTGCACTATACAGAGATGTTTAGCAAAGTACAGACATTTTGGGGAAATTTCAGTGTGCTGTGTACTGTTTATTCGCAAAGTGCAATTACTTCAAAATGTGTCTTACTCTGAATTTCTTCCGCTCAGTTTATTCACACAGTGCAGTTAGTTGAAATGTTTCTTAAAGATGATGTGACTTTCACAGTACGGTGATTTCAAGAGTATTACATTGACCAGGAAATGTACTTCACAAAGTTCAGTAATATAGAGGCTTGTTGTGCTATTGGGTGTAGTTACAAGTACTGGCATAAATTTCAGGCACAGTGTGTGTGTGTGTGTGTGTGTGTGTGTGTGTGTGTGTGTGTGTGTGTGTGTGTGTGTGTGTGTTCATGTATACTGGCAAAAGTCTTCACTAAGATGTATTAATATGGCAGAATATTTTCAAAAACTGCTACCACTTGTGTTTGGTCAGAATATTGCAGAGAACTGGAGAATATTTGAGCAACAGTACGATATTTTCATACAAGCAGCTTATTCTGATAAAGATGCATGCACCACGGCATTCATTTTGCTAAATCTAGCAGGATCAGAGGCCATAGAAAGAGAGCGTTCATTTGTATATGCACCAGCAGTGTATAAGGTGAAGGGGCAAATCATCATATTATTGTACAGGCTGAATCAAAGGAAGACCCCGAGTGTTTGAAGAGCAAATTTAGAGAAATGAGCAAACCCCAGACCAATGCTACATTAGAGAGCCATTTCTTTTACACAAAAGATCAAAAGCAAGGAGAAACTTTTGCAGCTTATATTACTGACCTGCGAAACAAAGCTAAAGCATGTAAGTTTGGTGACTTGAAAGATGAGTTGATAAAGGACAGTCTTGTGTGTGGTATTAATAATGCTGCTAAGCGAAATATTTTGCTTCATGATATTGATTTAATGCTGAGCAAAGCTATTGAGATTTGTCAAATTCATGAAGTTACAGAAAAGCACTCAAATATCCTTGCAAGTGATAAGAGCAAGGTTTTGGCAATCTTAGAGTTGACCCAGTAGTCAGGGACGTAGGGACATGCATAGATAGTAATCTATCCTTTGATCATCACATGTCTGCAGTGGTGAGGAAATCATTCTATGTTGCGCAACTTATAAACAAAGGCATTGCATCTATGTCCAAGTAAGTCATTGTTCCACTGTATTTGGCATTCATCCGACCTATCACTGAGTACAATGCCTCCTTTGGTATGTACCTAACCAGGCATATCCAACAACTGGAACATCCACAGAGGTTCCTCACTAAAGGAATACAAGGTGTAAGTAATATGTCCTATGCAGACCACCTCAAGGCCCTATTCCTGTATTCTGTCTCCTACAGGTTTTGAGGGGAGATAGATGTCACCAATCTTGTATTAAATAGTTTATTCACACTGAATAACACTCTAGTGCCTCTGCACAGCCTTCCTGGAGTTACAAAATATGCCACACCATACATACATACATATATATATACACACATATATCACTTAAATACAATTAATTAAACAATCTAATCAGTCAACCATCAATTAAAATAATCATATATACATTTTAAAGAAACACTGTCCAGTTACATTCACTGTTTAAACCTGCTGGAGATAGTGTATTACATTTTAAAATATATAGAGTTTCTTTCTACAAGAATTTCTTTTTTCATTAACACTTCATCTGTTTCTGAAATATGTTCCAAAATACAAGCTTTTAACAGTGAAAAGTCACTACTATGAGAAGTAAAAAAATGTAAAGCTATAGGGCTCATAGCATTATTATTTTTTATGTCTCTAATGTGTTCTTGCCACCGTAGCTTGAATATTCTTTTAGTCTCCCCTACATAAAACAAATTACAGGGGCAAGACAGAGCATATACCACTGATTTAGTTGTACATGAAAAAGCAGAAGTGGAACAGAATTTTACACCATTTATATTTTCAAAACATTTGGTAATGTAGGGGCAAACCGAACATCTTCCGCAAGGGAAGGTGCCACATTCACCAACCTGTAGGTTTAATTTTTCACCAGGTGAAATAAATCCATTGTGTACCACTATGTCTCTAATGGACATAGGTAAAGTGTAAATGGTCATCTCCCAGGCCCATGCATGGCTAGGCTAAAAAAGGACCTTGTGGTTGTTAGCCTAGTAAACACCTATGAACCTAACTGTAGACATGCAACATGTGGCAGGCAGAAACATGCCTAAGCACTTGGCAGCTGTAGACTCTGCAGGTGTGGCAAGGAAGACTCGCAATCTTCCAGCAAGTTCTAAGACTAGTTCAGTTAAAGGAGCATGCTCAGGACCATACAAGGGTGAATCAACAAAACCCAAATCAAGCTTTATTGTTAACTGTCGCAATTGTGGTGCCAACCATGAGTCTAAAACAGAAAACTGCTTAACATTTGGTCAGCAGTGCCATAAATGTAAGAAATGGAACCATTTTCAAAAGTTTTGTAAATCAAGTAAGCCTCATACTGTTATAAAGAAGGGTCATTCAAAAAAGCAAAATGATCAAGTTGAACTGCAACAGTCTGCTTTCTATGTAGATGGTGTATTGGTGATTGGTGAAAAGATTGATGCAGTAGATTTATTGGCAAAGAATGAAGTATTTCGTATTGTCCAGCTCAATAGTAAATCTACCAAGCTCAAAGTAGACACTGGTTCAATGTGTAATGTTATGTCAGCAGACACATTTGCGTGAATAACTAAATGTGATTAGTTGTACGAAACTTGTTGCTTATGGAGGTGAAGAAATTCAAAACGAAGGCTCAGTAGTGCTTTCTTGGTATGTGGCCGAGAACTGTTAGAGCATTTTATTCAATGTAGTTCAAAGACCTTTGCAGTCATTATTGGGTCTCAGAGACAGTTTGAGAATGAATCTGTTTTCTATTAGCAAAGAAGTTCATCAAATAAGCACATGCCCCAGTTCCAGCTTCACTAACACTATTTTTTCAGAGTATGCTGATGTTTTCAATGACAAGTTGGGCAAACTTCCAGTTGTGTATTCTATAAAGTTAGACTCAGAGATCAGTCCAGTAGTCAGATGTGCAAGAAAAGTTCCAATAGCTATGCAGCATAAAGATAAAGCTCAGGTGGAGAAAATGGTGCAGCAAGGTGTAATTTGTCCAGTTACAGAACCTACCGAATGGATGTCATCCATGGTAGCAGCTCACAAAAAAGGCTCAGATGAAATCAGAATATGCATTGGCCCAAGAGATTTGAAAAAAGCATTGAAAAGACCACATCATCCCATGTGTACAGTCGAAGAAGTCACAGCTCTAATACCAAATGCCACTGTTTTTCTGTCTTAGATGCAAAAAGTTTTGACAATTGATGCTTGATTGCAAATCTTCATTACTGACTACATTCAGTGCCCCATTTGGAAGATACTGATTTCTTAGGATGCTGTTTGGAATGAATTCTGCAAGTGAATTATTTCAGTGTGCAATGGAGCAATTTTTTTCAGGTTATCCTTGTACCATAATAGTAGATGATTTGTTAGTTGGAGGCAATGGTGAAGCAGAGCATGACAGAAACCTTCAGAGAGTTCTAGACAGAGCATGTAAAGTGAATTTAAAGTTCAATCCTCTGAAGTGCAAATTCAGGCTACCAGAAGTTGCATATGTAGGTCATTTATTTACTAACATTGGCTTGAGATGAGAGCTGTCCAAGCAAGCAGCCATTCTTGAGATGCCAGTATCAGATAATGTACAAGCTCTACAATGTTTTCTTGGCCACAGAACCAGGACCGAAACACAAAAGGCAGGAGTTTATCCATATTCATCAAGGATACCCACACCTCCAGGTTAGTGGAGCAGCACAATGCATCAGAGATCATCCATGTGCAACTAACAATGGGCAAAACTGCAATCTAAATTGTAGCTTGCTACAAATCACCCACCATGGCCCAGGACCCCCATTCCACATTTCTGGAGACACTGGGAAACATGAAGGTCCTACCAAACACCCTAATACTGGGTGATTTCAATTACCCAAACATAAACTGGGAAAACTACTTAGGTACTAACTCCCTTGCCCAGTGCTTCCTAGAATTTATAAACTCGACGCCCTTGATCAACTGGTCAACACCCCCACCAGAGGGAACAACATATTGGACCTGGTCATCACCAACATGGGCAACAGGTGTTCCACACCGGATGTCAACCCCTCGCTGGTTAGATCAGACCATAGACTAATCACTCTGGATATCCACATTCCATCCCCACCCCCAATCAAGGAAACCACCATGAAAAACTTTTCAAAAGCAAACTTCACATTACTTAAGACTGAGGTGGAAAGGTTCACAGCCCCCATGCTAAAAGACAATGCTGTCCAAGCTGCTAAAACCTTTACAAAGGCACTCTGTGAGCATCTGCAGGAATGCATGGATCATGCTATCCCAAGTAAAACCAAGACTCACTCCTCCAAGAAAAGGAAACCAGTCTGATGGACCTCTGCCATAAATAAGCTATACCGCAGAAGGAGGAAACTAGCACAGAAAAGAGTAAAATCCCAAGAAGGAAAGACATCCCTGATCAGTATCAGCAAGAAACTACGATCCCTAATTAAATCATCCAAGGCTAGTTTCAAAAGAAAAATTGCCAATGACTCCAAAGATAACCACAAAGCATTCTTTAGCTATGCCGAGAACCTAAATGGAAACTCTCAGATCTACTCTGAGTTAGTGCAGAATGGCACAAAATACACTGAACCGACTGATATTGCCAACATTCTGGCAGACAAGTTTAGTGCAAACGTCACCCCCCTCTCACCCTCTAAAGGGCCCATAACCATACCAGAAGAATGTAGGGCCCCATCAATCACCGACACACAGGTTAAAACAGCCCTATCCAAAGCCAAAAACATGGCTTCAATGGGAACGGACGGTGTCCCAGGCTGTGTCTTACAAGAGCTCCAAAATGAACTAAACCCTCACCTAAACACACTGTTCAAACTCAGCCTCTCTACAGGCTATGTACCCACAGAGTGGTGCACAGCAACAGCTATCCTGCTCCACAAAGGTGGAGCCACAATGGACCCCAGGAACTATCGCCCTATAAGCCTGACTAGCCTGGTCTGCAAGGCTATGGAATGAATCATCATGGAACTCATTAACAGAGACATTGGGAACCTTCAAACCTTGGACCCTACCCAGTTTGGCTTTGTTAAGGGCAGATCATGTCTCCTAAACCTGGTGGACTTCTTTGAGACAGTTACCAAGGCATTAGATGAGGGAAAGGAGGTCCACACAGTCTACCTAGACCTCGCAAAAGCTTTCAACACCATTCCCCATTCTAGTATTATAGACAAGCTCACCAGCTTGAACATAAACCCCTACATCATGAGATGGGTTGCCAACTGGCTCATGGATAGAACCCACATGGTTAGAGTTGCAGGCTCTATGGCTGATTCTAAACCGGTTACAAGTGGCTCCCCCCAGGGCTCAGTCCTAGGACCCCTCCTGTTCGGTATATGCTTCTCAGAGGTACAGGTAAGCATAGGAGGACTGTGGCTGACCAAGTTCACAGACGACCGCAAACTAGGGGCCATAATTGATTCTCCAGCTGACACAGACATCCTCCAGATGGGTCTCACTGAGATGGGTACCTGGTGTGTCAAAATCATGGCCTCAAGCTATATTCCAAAAAGTGCATAGTCATCCCCTTTGGAAAAAACAAAGTACCCGCAAACTACCACATAGGTGGTAGTCCCCTAAATACAGAAAATGTAATAAGGGATCTGGGGATCCAAGTAGATGGTAATCTCTCCTTTGATAATCATATTGCCAAGGTGGTTAGAAAATCCTTCTATGTGGCCCATCTAATCACAAAAGGGTTCGTATCTAGAACAAAAGAGGTTATTGTGCCTCTCTACTCATCACTCATTAGACACATCATAGAATACAATGCCCCATTTGTGATGTATCTTACAAGACACCTGCAACAGCTGGAAAGACCACAAAAGTACCTCACCAAGAGGCTTACTGGCCTCAAACAGATGCCCTATGCAGCCCGACTCAAGAAACTCCAGCTGTACTCGGTTGCATACTGCTTACTCAGGGGTGATCTCTGCCTGACATACAAGGCCATGTCCAACCCAGAATTGATAGACATGCTCCACCTAAAAAAAAAAAAAAAACAAATCCTGGAGAGCCACACGCTCTAGAGATATAAACCTCACCACAATGATAAATAGGACATGCTGGAGGGATAGATTCCTGTCCCAGAGACTCCCCCATGCTTTGGAACAGGATTCCAATATACATCAGGCAGAGCCCCTCACTAACAGTCTTCAAGAGAAACCTTGACGGGTGGATGGGAAACAGAAAATTTACCCCGGGGATCACTGCAGTGTCTCTGCTGGACAGTGGAGCAAGGAACTAATGGCTCTGCTGGACAGAGGCACAGGTAACTAATCTAAGGGGGTGGCGAAAGCCAACACATTCTGGCTAGGCTTATAAATGCACTTGGGCAGATAGCCTAGTACTTACCTATGAACCTATGAACCTATAGTATGGTCAACTGTTTAGGCAAGTTTATACCAGACTTCAGTGAGTCAACAGTGCCTTTGTGAGAGTTAACAAGTAAGAATGTTACATGGTCATGGTTAGAACATCACCAAAAAGCATTTGAAGATCTTAAGCAGAAAATTGCTACTCTACCTACATTAAGATACTATGATGTCAACAAACCAATAACTCTTTCCTGCAATGCTTCAAAATGGGGCCCTGGCACAGTTATTCTTCAAGAGGGTAGACCAGTAGCCTATGCATCTAGAACACTTACCCAGAATGAAATGCAATATGCTCAGATTGAGAAAGAACCTTTGGCAATAGTGTTTGATTGGTCCAAGTTTCATGAGTATATCTATGGTTGAGATATTCAGACTGAAACTGATCATCAACCTCTGGTTACTATTTCAAAGATGCCTATGCATTCAACTCCAGCAAGAGTGTAAAGAATGATGCTTAAATTGCAAAAGTACAATTTTAAAATGGTCTATACCAAAGGCAAACTTCTTTATCTGGCTGATACCTTATCCAGATCACCCAGAAATACAACAGAACAGCTTGATGCAGAAAATTTTGACTTAGATGTCATGGAAGTGTGTAATTTTTCTACCACAAGACTTGATGAGCTAAGGGATCATACAAAGACTGATCCAATTTTGCAAAAGCTCAACCAGTATATTAATTCTGGATGACCATCAAAGCAATGTAGTGTACCACCTAAAGTGCAACCATACTTTCCTTACAGAGATGAGATGTTTATGGAAGATGACATTATTTTCAAAGGTCCTAAAAGTGTTGTAACTGCTTGCTTACAACACGAATAGATCTAGATTTTGCCTAGTGGTCACCCAGGTTTCAAAGCTACCAAAAGAATGGCGAGAGAACTAGTATGTTGGACTTCTCTAGCAAATGACATTGATAGAGGACTTTCTTCTTGTTCAGTATGCAATAGTACTAAAGCGCATTTGCAGAAAAAAACCACTTCAGCTAAGTCAAGTTCCTGAACTATCTTGGTCAACAGTAGCCACTGACATATTCGAGTGGAACAATCAACATTACTTAGTACGGGGAGACTCTTATCTGAAGTGGTTTGAGATCGATTTACTGCGTAACCTAGCATCTATAGTTGTTATTACCAAGCTGAAACATCATTTCTCAGGCCATGTAAGTCCACAAAAGCTTATCTTTGACAATGGTACCCAATTTACCAGTCAGTTGTTTCAGAAATTTACAAGAGAATGGGACTTTGTCATGTCACTAGTAGTCCTGAATATCCACAGTCAAATGGACTAGCCAAATGTACAGCATAGAGTGCAAAGCAATTACTTGAGAAGTCAAAGTGTGACAATACTGATTTTTTTTTAATTTACTCAATCGCAGAAACATACTCTGTGACAATATACTTGGCTTGCCTGCTCAGAAGCTTCTATCGAGGCATAGCAGAACAACATTGCCTATCAGTTGTAGTTTATTGAAGCCTAAAGCTAAAAACAACAAAGCAATCAAAGCCCAATTATTTAAAAAGTGTTCTTTCCAGAAGTCCAGCTATGACAAATTGATCAGATTTCTTCGTCCATTGAAAGAAGGAGAGACAGTGAGGATTCAAATGGCGAAAGGTTTCAGCCGGATTGGTCAAGTAACAAATATATGTGAAAAGCTGAGATCCTGTCTTGTGAAATCCGAGGGTGTGGAGTACAGGAGAAATCGCAGACATCTACTTCCTGTATCAGAACCATTATCACAGCAATGTTCCTATGATATAAACTCTAAATCGGTTCTATATCAGATGTTCGAAAGCTTACAAGTCCAAAGATCACAACTTCGAACTGCAAACCTTGAAAGCTGACATCAAACGTACAAAAAAGATATTAACTACCCAAAAAAAATAAATAAATAAAAATGCTCTATGCAGGAGGACAAGCCCCCCCCCCCTGCACCCGCCACACTCCCACTACTTAAATATACCAACTCTGAGATAGCACTATAATGCAGTAAAGGGAAATCTTCCCTTCCTGTACTGCAAGGCAATCTCCATTCTGCAGTTCGATTTTATCAGCTTTCGGGGTCTGAAGTTCGAAGTTGTGAACTTCGGACTTATCAGCTTTCAGTGTTCTGATATAAACCTCTCTAAATCTCAGTGTAATTTAGACAATGTTCCTGTTGCAGAAAGTGTCTTGATTCCCGCTACTGTTTCTGATAATGTTCATAATGTCCATAAGGTTGAACATTCAGCAAAAATCCCAGTTGCTAAATCCAATTCCAATTTATATGTCACACGATTTGGTCACATTTCCAGACCCAGTGTGAGATACATAGCAACTTTGACATAGTTGAAAAAAAAAAAAAAAATATATATATATATATATATATATATATATATATATATATATATATACATATAGATCTACTTCAGTAGATCGAACTTTTACAAATTCGAACCACATATGGCAGAGACCATATGTTCAAACTTGTAAAAGTTCAAACACTGAAGAAAAAAGTAAAAAACTACAAAAAACAAAAATAAACATCTGTAGCAGGGGGGGGGGGCTATGCCCCACTGCACCCCCCACACACCCCTACTTAAATATACAAACTCCTGTACAGAGATCTCCATTCAGTCAGATTGAACTTTTACAAGTTCGAACATATGGTCTCGGCCATATGAGGTTCAAACTTGTAAACATTCAATCTACCGAAGGAGACCCTAACTGCATGATGGAAAATTACTTTGTACCTATAGCATGTCAGTCAATTTTGTCAATGTCATTTCTCAAAGAGGGAGGCTGTAGAATAACAGATGTGTTGTACCTTTAAGAAGCATTTCTAAGACTCGAACAAGCATATATAAATAGCAGGCACATGCTAGCTTCAGTGCCATTTTGTGAGTACAGCCAGAGTGTGAACATCTATTCATGAGACAACTAGTTTGTATATATGTTTATTTTTGTATGTAATAAAGCTGCTTGAACAGAACCCACAATGTTCGTCTACTTCATCCTGACTAGATGAGCAACAAGGGTTAACCATAACTTAATATAAATGCAACATTGAGAAACCTTTGACTGTAACAATTCTGTATCTAATACTTCCATTTATGCAAAGTAAAATGTTGTTCTTTGAGTTTCACCGTTGCAATGTTGGTATTCTTACAAATGGAAAGTATGGACTACATGAGAAATTTGATTCCAAGATGCTGAACAGATTTTAGAAGAGGCTTTCTCTCCCACAGTGAGACTAATAATGCTGGTCTCTTTGAGGGAATACTGATCATGGAGTCTGATGGGGTGCATATAATCTTTAATGATTAGTTCTTTGAAGAATGGAGAGCAATAGATCATTACTTCATTTTAATTAATCGGAAAGTTAATGGATGCTTAAGTTTAGCCCTTTGGCATAGAGGATGAAGCCCCAACTTCAGTCCAGATGATCTCAGTTCAGTTAACAGCCTAGACAATGGAAAAGCTATATAATGGGATGAAAATGAATGGCTGTGTCTGCCTCTTCCATCCTGGGGATGAGGTAAGGTAGTTCCTGGTCAGCCATTCTTGCTTTGTAAGTGGAGCCTTGCATGTTCTCTGCAGACCAGGGGTATGCATTCTTAGTATCCCAAGCTGGTGACAGTAGGCCACGTGGGCATGTATGAGAGAACACACACAAAGATACACACATGCACACACACACACACACACACACACACACACTCGCGCACACACACGCACAGACACACACACACACGCACAGACACACACACACACACACACACACACACACACACACACACACACACACACACACACACACACACACACACACATACAATTTTAAAGAGAAAAGCAATTTTCAAAATTTGCTCTTCTCCGGGTTTTTGATCTTTTTTTTCATCTTGTCAGCACTTGGCATTTTGAGGGTCAACATGAGGAGTCAATATTATAGAATTAGAGTTGGTTGTATTTAGGTGGATTTTGCATGGACCTACCCTCACTTCTCCAATTCTAATAATTTAAGTTAAACTCAGTTTGGCAAAACAGATTCATTTGTCATATTTTGGAGAACTGTGTTTCATTCATATGTTGTGGACCCATTTTTAAGGTGATAACACTAGAACTAAGGAAGCAGATTAAAAACTTCTTTAACAACTCATGAAAAGATCTATGTCTATTCAGCTAAGCATGCAGTTCTACCCCTGGCTGATAAAAAATTGTCATCATTTAAAACAATGTGTTTTAAGTAATCTGGAAAAGGGCATATAGGCAGGTATTGCACCATAAATAACAGCAATGCTATGCCTCTTAGAACTACTGATGCTATTAAGCAATCTGTTTAAGTGTGGCTGAGAAAACAGTATTGTATTATAACTCTGAATGGTTATATTTTATAATTGTAGAATCTGACTTTGTGCTAGCACCAAACTTATGGAATGCCCATACTGACAAAAGTGCATAACCACAGCAAAATCAAAAAAGTTAGAGCTGGAGGACCCCAAAGGAACCAAGATTTGGCTGTGGGTAGAAGGGTCAGAGAAATCCACTACTGACAATTGATTATTATCAAAAGGGCCCTGTTAAAATATTGAGAAAAGTCAGTTCCATTAAAATATTGAGGGAAGTCAGTATAACAATTTAGAGGGAGTTTCAGAGATCAGTAGGTAAAGTGATAAAGAAAGTCAGCATAGATACTGGTAGTGAAAGATCCGTAGTCAAAATCCAGGAAAACAGCAAAAGGATTTTATTTTTATCCATAACTTTTCTGATTGTTGCCTGTGCAAGATTGCTGTCTGGGCCAACCCACTCCATTCGCCCTCACTACGCTTGGGCTCACTCAGCTCCCATACTTAACCCCCATTCCCATCCATCCCCTCTTTCATTACATTTATACCTAAAGACAACGCACCCCTTTTCCTTCTTCACCAATCCTCTTACAACCCCTCTCATCACCCCACCCACCTCATTAGCTCTACCCTTCACTTCTCAACCAATCCTCTACTGATCCTAAGACTCAACATTCCTCCCACAGTTTCCCTCCCCTAACCCACACAACTACACTTCCCCTTATTTGTCTGAAACCTCCTCCAACTAATCTCCATTGCCACTCTATTTTTTACTACTCCATTCTATCGTGCCTTGTCTTCCTAGCCTATAATGCCACTGACCTCCAGAATTATAACATCAAGTACTATTGCTCCCCTACACAAACATACAGCATCCCTCAACCTCCAAGCAAACCATATAGTCACATCAGCCCACAACTATACTCTTTCTCCACCTCTTTTCTTTACCATCTCAAACATGTAAAATCTTCATACCCTCTAATGTCCACTCATCACACGTCAACAAATTAATCCTCACAAAGCCATGATTATCATAGCCGTTTACCTGCCCTCAGGAAACAATCTACCCAACAGTGAACTTCTCTTTTCCTGGTCTGCCTCTACTTTCAGTCAAGAAACTATCATCTTAGGTGACTTTAATCAGGACTGGCTTTGCTACTCCTCTAACTGTCCTACTAGCTTTATCAGTCTTTACAACTATACCCAAATTATTAACTGCCCCACTCGTACCAACCAACACTCTCAAAAATTATCTTTACTTGATTGTATATTAACCAACAAACCAAACCTGAGTTTACATGCTGGCTGCCTTCCAATCAGTCTTAGTGACCATACCCCTACTTTTTTACTTAGAAAATCCCAATCAGTTACTCCCTTCAAATACATCCGCTGTAAGGAACACTTCTCTCCTGATACTTTCAATCGATTGCTACAGCATTGCGATTGGTCACCATTAAAAAGCCTAAAACTTGCAGTACAATTCTTTAATAACAAATGTCTTGACATACTAAATAGTCTAGCCCCCACAAGAAAAATATGTACCAAATCCAAACAGTTAACATGACTTTCTACTAACACTAAACTTCTTATCAAACAAAGGGATACAGCAAAGGCCCTATACCAATCCACCAAAAACAAAAACAATCTCACCTCATATCAGCAATTAAGAAACCAAACAAAGAAAAGTATAAATGATGACAAAAAATACTACTTTCAATGCTGTCAACAAAAGTTCTTACATGACCCACAAAAGTTCTGGCAAACTATAAACTACCTCCTGAACCGTGGTAAAACCTCCACCCCCATCCCTTCCACATCCAATACCTCCGAATCCTTAGCATCCCAATTCAACTGTCATTTCATTAATTCTATCACCTCCCTCCTAAATAACCACCAAATCCTACCTCTCACAATCCCCTCCCCTTCCACTAGTACCACTAACTCTTTCTCCTTTAAACCTGTTTAAATTTCCTACATAAAAAAGCTCCTCGGCAAACTTAAACCCTGCTGCCTTGCTGCCAACCAACTATCCAATGAATTCTTAAAAATAGCTTCTCCATCTATCACCTATCCTATCTCTGCCCTAATCAATCATTCTGTGTCTAAGCAATATGTACCTCACCTCTGGAAAATCTCGCACATCATTCCCATCCACAAGGTTAGCCCCTCTAGAGATATTTCTAATTGCCGTCCCATTGCCATCCTCTCACTCATAGCTAAAATTCTAGAGAAATATTCACCAACAACTCCAAAATCACCTTACCACTAACAGCCTACTATCCCACACCCAGCATGGCTTTAAACCTGAACATAGTACTAACACAGCCTTAATATCATTTTCTGGCACTATTCATCACCTTAAGAACAATGGTCTTCTAGTCTCAGCAATTTTCCTTGACATGTCAAAAGCTTTTGACACTGTCACTTACCAACTTCTTCTAAACAAACTTGCCACTTACATTCTCAGTTCATCATCACTTACATGGTTTCATAGCTACCTATCTAACCATAAACAGGCCACCAAATGGGAGAACAATCTCACTCCTCTACTGCCATTATCCACTGGAGTATCCCAAGGGTCCATACTCGGACCCCTCCTCTTTATCCTATTTACCAACAGTCTAAATTCAGCAACCCAACTTGCTACAATCATACAATATGCAGACAATACATTGCTTATCTGCTCTGCCCCTTCCCACCAAGAACTTCAAGATAAGACTCAAAAATCATTTCAGGAGATTGAAACTTACCTATCTAACCACCAGCTCATTCTAAACTCTAACAAGACCAAGCTAATGATTTCCACAAACAAACCTTCCAAACCCACTCTCCACCACTCTTTATTCATTCCGCCAATGGAACCAAAATTGAGCATACAAATCACACCAAACTCCTAGGTGTAACAATAGATGACAGGCTGAAAGTTGATATACACATTTCCCTAGCAAGTAAAAAAGTCCATGCCAAACTCGGATCTCTCTACCGAGCGATACCTTTCCTGACACATCAAGCTAGACTAGCCACAGCTAGATCTCAGCTTCTGTCTACCCTTCTCTACTGCTCACACATCTTTACAAACTTGCACAAGGCTGACATTTATAACCTAAAATCCTGCTATAATAAAACAGCAAAGTTTGCCAGCAACCATCCCCATAACTCTCATCATTGTTCTGCTCTCCAACAACTGGACTTTCTTGAAATCCCCAACCTGTTAACATTAAATCAACTTACCTTCACACACCAAATCATTCACAACCCCATTAGCTGCCCTGCACTTTCCACCCTGGTCAATACCAGGCCCCTTAGATCTTTGGACAGGCTACTGCAAAAAATAACCCAGTCTCACAACTACCATGGTGACTCCCTCTATTCTAATAAAATAGCCAAGACCTGGAATTCTCTCCCGCAACACATGCAAAACTCTCCTAACTATTCTTCCTTTAAAACAAAAATAAAAGAATATCTCAAATCCACCTGGCCCTGCCTCTGTAGTTCTCCCACATAATTTTTTCCTCCCTCCCAGTACTTTCACAACTTCCTCTCCATATGAATTTTAAACTTTGGCACAAGCCCTGGTAGATTTTTAACTACTGCAATGATCCATGTATCTCTGATTTGTGCTATGATTTATGTCACTATGTAATGTTTCTTTGTTAGTCAGTTTTTGTTAATTATATGTTTCTTGATTTTGTTTTTGGTGTCTGTTAGTATTCAAATACTCAGTTATCTACAATTCTGTACTTGATATGCTCTGTGATTACCTTAGTATACATAATACTACTAATGTATACATTTTCGATTTTACTAATTTTTATTATTATCATTACTATTGTTTGTAGAGTTCTCTCCCTGGGTCTACACTGAAAATGGGCTCCATGGCCCAGCCAGACACTACCCAGTCAAAAAATGTCAATAAATAAATAAATAAAATAAATATTAACCCCAAGATACTAAGGGGAAAAATGGCTGATGGACAAAATCATTAGGCCCCAGATATGCAGCTGACTATATGGATGATGTTGTAATATACTCTGAAGACTGGAAAACCCTTTTTACATAACGTCTTTGTCTCTGTAGCAGGCTGGGTTGATGGTTAACCCAGCTAAACCCAAGTTACCCACTATTTAGGCTCCATTACAGACTACTTGCTTGTAAAACTGCAGGCTGATAAATGGAAGCAATGAAGAATCGTTCCCCACCAACCATTAAAAAGCAAGTGAAAGATTGTTTTTTTTTTTTGAGTCAAGCTATTATTAGAATATCTTTCCAATTTTACAATACTACTTGCCCCCTGACAGACATGACTAAAGGCAGTACTCCAAAAAAGATAAAGTGGACAAATGCAATGAAACAAGTCTTTAGACAGCTAAATAATATGCTGTACTCAAAGCCCAAACTTTTAGCTCCTAACTTCTCAAAACAATTCATAATACCTATGGATGCCATGGAAGTAGAAAGTGGTGCAGTTTTGTATCCGGTTTCAGAGGAAAAGGAGCACCCCATTTGCAATACTAGTAGAAAGTTTAGTAATGCCAAGAAACATTGGCTTTAGAAAGAGAGTGTTTAGCTATTAAATGGGCCATCATCACCCCAAAATATTACTACTTGGGGAGGGATGATGTCCTGATACCCCCTTCAATGGATATTTCAGCACAAGAACGCCAACACAACAGTAGGCATTGATTCTTGCCCTTTTAGCTCTCAGACAGTGCTACAAGTCAGCCACAGTCACCTAATTTAGATGGGCTGTTCCGGGCAAGTAGCTCATCTGCCTAGGCTCGAGTCAATACTTATACTTTTGGGGGTATATGTAACATTGTGGTAGATGGTCTCTTTAAATTTGATAACCTAGAGGGCTCAGACAATATAGCGAGAGATGGTCCCTTAAAGGAGACTACCATAGAAATAAGTAAGGATGCTAGATATAATGAGGGACAAATAAACATTGAGGTAAACACAGTACCCTAATGCACAGCAGATTTAGGACCTTTCATTCCAAGGAGGGTTTGGGAGGAATCTAGTTGGAGTTACCTAGAAGAGAAGGCAGAAAGAAAGTTCTCCAGATTTTATACCTATATGAGAAATGATCTGACTTGCAACAAGGCTCCAGGTGGACTTACTACTGCCTGGGTAGAAGATGAAGCTGATTTATCGTTTCCTATTGCTGGAATTAGGATGAAAGCTACTCTGCTGCCTAAAGGTGTCTGGAAATACTGTTTTACTTTATCATCTACTCTGTCAGTGTCCTGATGGGAAAAGAACACTGCATCTATGCATAAACCTTTGCTGTACTGAGAAAAAAGCTTGCCTGAAAGGTCAACTTTTTCTTTTGGAGAAGCTACTTAACTTATTTCATAAGAACTGTGTTTCTTTTCTGAACTTCACTTGTCAAAAACTATGATTTTTAAATCACAAAGGTGACTCCTGAGACTGCATTATTTGTTACAAATAACCCCACAATACTATATTTCTACATATATACAATCAACCAATCAACCCTCCTTTTCCCATTTTTACTTGGGGCCAGGCTGTCACATCAGCATTAATGCAATTAAATCACCTAGAGTGAATGTTTACAGCAAATATATATATATATATATATATATATATATATATATATATATATATATATATATATATACACACACACACACTTGGACACATGCTTGACTAGCATATGTCTGAATCACAAAACATCGAACACACATACACAAAAGCGCTAACATTGAAATGAGCTTAAGTGTATGTGTAGTTCAAAAAAAAAATCTATGTTTAAAGCCTCCCTGCACCCCCCACACCCCCTACTTTATTATTCTCACTCCAAGATCGCACTACAGTGGGGAAAAGGGAATTTTCCCTTACCCGCACTGTAGTCTGATCTACAAAACAGGCACACATACACAGAAGCTCTTGTCGATGTTAAGCGCTTTCGTGTATGTGTGTTTGATGTTTTGGGATTCGGACATATGCTAGTCGAGCATGTGTCCGGATCCCATATACATATATATATATATATATATATATATATATATACATATATATATACATATATATATATATATACATATATATATATATATATATATATATATATATATATACATATATATACTCACACACACACACAGACACACACACAAATATGCATATATATATATATATATATATCTATATATATATATATATATATATATATATCTACATACATACATGTATATATTTACTTACCTTTATCAAATGGCACTAATAATGTCATGGATGGTATCAAAACCAAATGATCAAAATTATGCATGTCAGCACACTACTGAGCATTTGCTGTGCATCAGTCTTGGTGCATGCAAAAACCATAAAACAAAATTAAAAAGAAAACATTTTTGCAGAGGGGCAGGCCCCCCTGCACCCCCATACCCCCTGCTAATTATATATTCTAACTCTGAGATTGCACAATTCCCACGGAAAGGGCAAATTCCCCAACTATGAGAATCATCCAGTCTGTCACTTTTGTCAACTGATCTCGACTATCTGTTTAGTCGACTACAGAGATGTTGACAAAAGTATCGCTTTCCATGTAGCAGTTAAAAAAGTCCATGTAAAACCTGATACTATTTATAGATCTAAACCCTCTCACCAATCATGCCAGACTAACAACAGCTAGAACACACCTTTTATCTACCCCTTTTTACTGTTCCCAAATATTCACTAACCTCAGATTTGAATAACCTTGAATCTTGTTATAATAAAATAGCCGCATTTGCCTGAAACCAGCCTCAAAGATATTTGCAGTCTGACTTCTACCTTCCTATGTTACATTAATATTTATTCATATACAAAAAAGAAATTCTGATTCCTAATTTGATGTTTATTATTTCTGAAATAAGGTTATGTCCTGATTTTTTTGTGTTTATTTGCATGTATTTTTTTAAATCTCTGTTTAACTGTATGTAAAGTTTAAATTTCTATTTTGCATTGCCTGTACCTTCTCTTTATCATATTCTACTAAATATGTAATTATGTAACTTTTTGGTGCTTTTCTTCCCAGATCTCTGCTGAAAAGGGGCTGCTGGCCCAGTCAGGCACTACCTGGTAAACAAATGTAAATAAATAAATATATGTATGAGTCTATCGTGACTCCTTGAAACAAAAAGATGGATGAGTACAAATAAATGTGTTTGAAATTCATGTAGTCAAGCACACTACAAAAAAAAAATATGAGGACATTTTATTTTTGTATGGTAGCAAGCCCTTGTGCTCCCCACACACATTCCCTGCTACTTATATATACCAACTCCAGGATCGCACTACAGTAGAATGAAAGGCAACCTCCCGAGCCCCAGTACTGCCTGATCTCACATATGAAAAGACTAGCAGTTTGTGATCCTTACAGTTGCAATTGCTTTTGCATTTGATTTTATTGTTCAAACAGATAAATGAAAAGATGAAGTGCACCCATACATACATATATACATACCTATCTATATATATATATATATATATATATATATATATATATATATATATATATATATATATATATATATATATATATATATATATATATATATATATATATATATGGATCCCTATCACAACACCGACACGCCACAAACCCGACACTCAAAACACCGACACCAAAACACTGAAAACGCACAAAACCGACAACTCACAAAACCAAACACCATAACACCGACACCCAAAACACCGACACACAAAACGTAAACTACACATAACACACAACTATACATGCACTAACCATAACCCAAACGCTAACCCTAAGGTCCGACACTACCGCACACTTACCCTACCCGCACCCTAACCCTAACTCACTTAACCCGCCACTAAACCTACATTCCGTCACTATCCCACACTTACCCTACCCGCACCCTAACCCTAACTCACTTAACCCGCCACTACACCTAAAGTCCGTCACTACCGCACACTCACCTTTCCCGCACCCTAACCCTAAATCCCACACTATCTCACACTTACCTGTCCACTCCCTAACGCTAAATCCCTCACTATCGCACACTTACCTGTCCGCTCCCTAACGCTAAATCCCTCACTAGCACACACTTACCTGTCCGCTCCCTAATGCTAAATCCCTCACTATAGCACACTTACCGACTCGCGCTCACACATTGCCCATGTCGGTGTTTCGGCTGTCGGGATTTCACATTGTCGATCATCTGTCTCGTCGGTCTTCTTGAGTCGGTCTTCTTAGCGTCGGTGTTTCGGCATGTCGATGAAGTCAAGGAGACCCATATATATATATACACATACATATATATATATATATATATATATATATATATATATATATTTATTTATTTATTTATTTATTTATTTATTTATTTATATAATATGTGTGTGTGTGTCTTGTGCAAGTGTGCGTTTGTGAAGGCCTATATTTCATAGTGCAGCTTTCAACGGTAAATATTTCAATAAAAAACTTACATCAATTGCACTTTTTGTTGAACTACAAACATACAAAAATGTAAGTGAATGGGAAAAGAGAGTTTATATATTTTGTTTACATTGCTGATGAGCTGTTCTAAGACAAAGTTAGAGCAGATTAAGAAAAATTGTTCTTTTCTCCACTGTTGTATGACCTTGGAGTTAGTGTATTACTAGTTGACGGTGTTTGTGTTGGTCAATGTATCTGTTTTCTTTTCCTATTTTAACATTGAATGTCTGATGGTTAGTGTCCGATGTAATGAATCTTGATGTAAAGTATCATCAGTGGTTCAGTATAGTTTGTTTATCTGTATGTATATGAATTTCTTTACACAATTTTTTGTTTCAATGTGTGCTGGATGAAAAATTGTACTATAATTTCATAATCAAGTATCCTTTTCATTGCATATATTCTGTATGTGAAATAATTTTTGTCATTTTTGTATCTGTCAAAATTAAATTGCATCCTATTATCAGAAGCTTGTAAATGATTAGGTTTTTGGGCTGGGGCTAAAACGAATCAACTATGGATCAGTCCATTACCTCAGTTAACAAACTTAATTAATGAATGTTAAATAACCGCTTCACCTTCGTTAATGGTTAATTAATATAATCTAATATTAAAGTTAAGCTGTATGTGAATGAAATAAAGAAAGACACATTGATAGGTAACACGCTTGTGGGAAAATATGCCTCATATTAATGAAAGATATTTATCTGTTCTGCTTGACAGCAGTTGCTGAGACTGGGCACAGATATTGATGATAACAACAGTAGGAGTAAACTGAGCAAAGATGTGCTTTAAATCCCCTCTCCCCTCAGCTACAACCATTGCCGAAAATACGGCTTTGAGAACCAGCCCATAAAAGTTTTAAAAGTAAGAGCAAGGATTTTGACATAATAACACATACTGGTTTCACCTGTGAGAGTCTCACCCATTTATCTAAATCAGAGGCTAATCTCTCCATCCCTCCCACAGTCAGTAAATAGCACAGCAAGAGCATTACATTACCTCATCACCAAAACATTTTTCCTACATATGGCAAGGCAGTAAAATAAATCCTGTCCTAAGCTTTCCAAGCTTCCTAGACTTCTTCTTACTGGTTTAGCTCAGACAAGTAACACAAATACTAACACCATGTCTGCACTCATGCCTGCTGTCACTGAGAGTCACCTGCACTACAAGTGTATATCCTTAAGGTCTCATAATTCCATATCACATCCCAAAAGTGTCTTAGTCATTGGTGACTCCATCATAAGACATGCAGACACAGCACTTACTAGGTTGACAAAGGATAGGGTGACAGCTGCCTCTCTGCTGTGAGGATTAGAGATACCAGCAAGACCCTTAGGACCCTGCATCCCACCAGGTACAGTTATGACCTTTTAGTTGCTCATGTGGGGTGTTAATGACCTTAAGCATTTCACCATGGGGAAGATGCAGAAAGACATTGTTAAGCACTGATCATGTCTTTGAAAATGGCAAGGCCTAAGCATTAGCAACATTCTACCTTTGCCAAAATGATTGCAGAGTAAAATACTTGGCTTCAATAATTGTCTTCTATAATGGTGTCATTCTAGGGGGATCCAGTGTGTGTCTGCTTGGTATGAAATAATCAATAGACCCTCCTGCTTCACAAGGTGTAGAATCCAAATTCACCCATTGGTGGTTTCATACTGGCTAAAGGTTTTGCTATCCTAAGTTGAGCTCTTGTGATAGACACCCCATCATTACAAACTCCAGTCTGGATAATATCAAGGTATCAGTGGTGAATACCAAAAGCCTAACAACAAAATCTCTGAACTTGAGGCTTACCATAACCTTGCAGACATGAGCATTTCAGTAATTACAGAAACCTGGTTCCAGTGTAGTTACAGCACTCTCTGCATTTCAGAGTGCAATGTCTGTCTTGCATTCAGATAAGCAGGAAACAGTGGCAGAGTATCTTTATTTATTTGTGACCGCCATTGTCGGTTTCCAGATTTTGCATTATACAAATCTGGAAGTGGTTGAAGTTGTAGTTACATTGAATGAAATGAATTATCACATTATAGCCAAATATAGATCCCCATCTGTAACATCAGAATATGCAGAATACATTAACCAATTAGAAAAGCTAACAGTCGCACCATATACCTTTCTTATGAGTGAATTCATCTATCTGTACATAAACTGGCAAACCTTTACTACAAACAGTAAATATACTCATAGAGTTCTTGGCATTTTAATGTCAATACACTTCACCAAGTTGTGACCCTGCCCACTGTAGATATTAATTTTATTGATCTTGCCCTCATTTCTCAGTAGCACCACCCCTTCTTGTTACCTCCTCTCTGGTCAGATCTGACCACCTTGCAGTGATCTTCTGTATGAAAACTACTTTGTGGTCAGATAATAACTCCTTTACATTCATGGATTACTCCAAAACCAATTATTCACTGTTTACCAATCTTACTGATAATCAGAAATGGAACAGCTCCCCCTGCAAACATTGTAACATCCCCCAAAAGTAAACCCTGTATATTCTGCTGTTTACAGCTTTGAATTTTACTTTCTCTTGAATAGATGCAATGAGGAAGCCATTCCAATCTGGCATAAGTCTTATGGCAAGTTTAGAACTACTCCCTTATGGTTGAACTACCACATCAACAAACACTGAGAGGGGAAGATGGAGAATGCTATGCTGTAGGCACAAAGGTCTGGGCACAACCATTTTGCCTCTCTCCTTTTTGTCAGTATCCACACAGACACACAGATGTACAACACACATACTCATATACACACAAGCAGACACATACATACAAACTAAACAATCCGCAGAAACCTTTGATTGATTACTCTTTTAGAGGTATACACTAACGTACATTAAACTTCCACATGCAGACTACACTCTCAATCACAGCCACAAAGCATATAAAACAAACACATGATTGCTCACTTAGGCTCACACACACACACACAGACACACACACACACACACAGACACACACACACACACACACACACACACACACACACACACACACACACACACACACACACACACACACACACACACACACACACACACACACACACACACACACTTTCACTCATAACCACAGTAACTATGCCATCCTGATTAAACATCAAACATGCTTGCACCACATATGTACACATACACACCTTCTCAAACTCACCAACATCCTTGTACATTCATACAACACATACCCTTTGTGATATAGAAAACCTCACATTTATGCAACTTAGCTCTCAAGTTCTACACTGCACACACACGCACACACACATACACTGACACACACACACACACACACACACACACACACACACACACACACACACACACACACACACACGTTCAGCCTCCCAAAATCTGTCTTGTATAAGAACACAGCAGTTTCACATAGGTTAGTAAGCATCAATGCTCCTGTACACATTCTTGATGAATATATATATATATATATATATATATATATATATATATATATAAATATGTAATATATATATATATATATATATATATATATATATATATAAATATGTAAAAAATCAGTAACCATATTCGACCAGTGTGCTGCCAGCAGTGGCTTTTAGTGAACTCGCACTTGACTAGCAGGTATACAACAAGAATGACAGCACACTCATATAGTGGTAATGTTTTAAGACTTTATTTTACATTCTTCTTGTTCAAACATTATGCTATTTCTATTATGTTTCATTTATTTAGTAGATTTAAATTCTGTGAATGCATTCTGTAAAATCAATTAAGCTTATATTATTTTACTTAGTCATGTTTCCTTTTGTATGGCATATATTATCTGCTTTGTCCTGACTGTTAAGGGTGTACATAATACCAAAGTGATCAGTTCAGCTACATGATAAACAAACTGTAGCTATATACTTATATGCATAGCTCTATAAATAGAAAACATAATAAAAAAAAAAATATATATATATATATATATATATATATATATATATATAGATAGATAGATAGATAGACAGGTAGCTAGATATAAAGCACAAGGAAGTGATTTGATTTCCTTAAGACATATATAATATTTAAGAAACTATGTAAACAATATACAAAAATGACAAGGTATAGTTTACATTATTGACTTTTTAAAATGTCAAGCCTCATATGATCAAGACCATATGATCAACATTTTAAAAACTTGAAATGTTTGTAGTTAGATTGCAGTATAGTGAGGATTGAGGAATTTGCCTTTTTCCCCACTGCAGTGCAATGTCTGAGTTGGTGCATATAATTAGCAGAGGGTGTGGGCTGCCCTGTAAAAATGCTGTATTTGGTAAGCATTTGCATTTCAATTTTTTAAAATGTCAGTCATATGATTTTGATTA
This sequence comes from Protopterus annectens, assembly GCF_019279795.1. Classification (NCBI taxonomy): domain Eukaryota; kingdom Metazoa; phylum Chordata; order Ceratodontiformes; family Protopteridae; genus Protopterus; species Protopterus annectens. The sequence goes on from NC_056726.1 coordinate 47,346,724, forward strand.
TATAAGGTTACATTTTTTTTAATTCAGTACTAGAAACAAGAACCATATGACACTTGGTTAAATGTGTATTTGGTTGAACCACAAATGCTTGAATTCAGATGATTGAAAGCCCATTTCACTGAAACATCTTGTAACTGAATAATCAAATTCCAAATAACTGAAACATCATACAGTGAAAATCATCCACGGGGAACTGTTACAAAACGTTTTTTGAGGAGCAAGCCCTCCTGTACCTCCATACACCTGTCACTTAAATATGCTAAGTCCATGGTCATGCATATGGGAAAAGAGTAAACATACCACACACAGGGAATCATTGCTAGTGTGCAAATATAAATCACACCAGCAATGATCATGTATAGGTAACACCAATCAACAGTTAAAGTTTCTTAATATATTTCTACATATTCTCCTTTTGTATTACAGAAATTGGTATTGCTATGCCACATTCAGTGAAATGGACTTTAAGTCAAATGATACTTCAGCTATATGGGTTTTCATTCGTTTCAACACACTAAGTTTACATACAATGAAATTGCAGTTCAACCAAATGACAAGTTGTAGTAGCGTTGAATCTAGTTTTGACTTTTTCTTCAGACCCTAGTTTTCCTGACATATTTAGCATGCATGAAAAAGGAGTACAGTTCATTGATAAGGAGCTAGAAGCCTGGAAACTTTGAAACAGGGAGAGAAGATTGGACAATTGCAAGATTAATACTGTTTATAAATAGTTTATACATGCAGAAAACATAAGACACAGAATGGGTTTCCCTAGATGTTGCAGTCCCCTTAAGTAGAAATACAAATGGTGAGATTTATTTATTTATTTTACTTTTAGGCTGAGTTTGTTGGTTATAGAATTGTGAAGGTTTATATTATACTTAAGGAAGTCTATAGTTTTGAGAGGGAATAAGATGTTGAGACATATATAAGATGATAGCATTGTGCTGTAGAATTCAATTTTCTATTAAAATTGGTGGCAATCTATAACTATATCTGTGTAAGTAAACAGTGACTACCAAAAATCAGTTGTCTTGTATTTTAAACAAAAAAACATTAATTCATTTTAAATAAACTGCTAAATGATGTAAGTTTCCAGTTTGTGACTATTTTTAATCGTTTTTTATATAATTTTCAAAAAAGAAAACTGTATAATTATTAGACTCTTATCCACATATATACTATTGTCTTACCTCAAATAAAAGTAATAAAAAAGCAAACAGAATGTGTAATGATTTTGTGAAAAAATATGCACTCCAGGGAACTGTTATAAAGTGAAAGCCACACATTCCCTGAGGATAAAGAACTGGCCTCGGTTCCTGGAATGCCTTTCCTGTTACAGCCCAGATCAAGCACACTGTCTGTGGACTGAATCATATCACATGGTCTGTATGTCAAAGATGTTCCTCTGCACCCCTGGGCCAAACATATGAACTCTAATTAATGTGATCCTCAGATTTTATATACTAAGTCAGTTCTAATGGTTATGCATGCATTCAAGTGAAAGCAAATGCCTGAATAATGTTTCATCAGATCAATATTTATTCTATTTCACTGACTAATCTGAGCCAGAGAAAGTGGTCATATTGAGAAAGTCTTCCCATAAAATTATAAAACTTTAGTTGCTGCCCCTTTCATTTGTTTCCTTCCACTAAGGGAAGATTACAGTTCCAACAGCATAAATCCTCCTGTCCAGCTTTATTTTAAATTTTGCACTATCTAGGATATGACCAGAGAGCCTGTAAAGTATGCATGATAAACCAGATAGGAAATGGTGCTGCTGTTTCTCCTTATTGGTGAAAGGAACACTGGGACATTGATTCCTAACTGTCCTAGAGATTGCTGATCACTGGAGAAAGTAATACTTTTCACTCTTACTAATTGTGCAGTGCAGTGCAGAATCTCCTTCTTTAGAGACTAACTTCTCCTAATTATTTTAATTCAGATTCTTATTAAAAGACAGCTGTTCATCAAGCATTATTTCTATGCCTCTGCTCTATCAACCCTTTGATATTAATGTATTACAAAAGGCATAATGGTAGCCCAAGTTTTTTTCCCCCAAAGTATATAACATTGCATTTCTTAGTATTGACTATCACTCCTTTGGTCACAGTCCAGAAGTACAAACCATCTGTTTTCTAGGGCAGTCTTATCACTAATATTATTGTCAATATGGCAATAGTCATCAGGAAAGTTGGTAATCCAAATTCTAGGACCAGCACATAAATATGCTAAACAATATAAGGACCAGTACCAGTCCTGGCGGTACACCAACCTTTGCCACCCTATCCACTGAGTATGTATTCTTTATTTCTGCCACATACTCTGCCCTCTATCACTCTACTCATCAAATGATGTCACTATTAATTTGCAAAGACTGCATTGTTATTAATGTCTCTATAAGTAGGACAGAGTCTAAGGTCTGGACTATGTCCAAGTATATAATACTTGCTGGCACTCCCCTATCCATAGCATCAGTGAGGTTCAAGTTAAAACTAACAAGGTAAATCAAACATTTTTCTTTCATAAATTTATGCTGACTGATATCTAAACCTTGCTTTGTTTTTCCTTGGTAATTTTGTATTATTTCAAAGTATTTATCATTTATACTGGTAAGGCTTATTTGGAGATAATTATCCACTATGTTGCAGTTATTACCCTTATGTATAGATATCACAGTTACTTCTTTCCAGTTGCATTTACAAACCCTGCTTGAAATGATTTTTGAAATAAAAAAAGTCAAACACAGCAGTAACAACTGATGTGGTATAGTCAAAAATATTTACACTTATTCATTCCTAACTGGCTATCCTTCCATTAACCCTTTAAATGTCAAATGTATTTCAGCTGGTAAAATCAGCTAATTCAAACTCATCACTGCTTTAATTGGGCCTTATAATTTGCCTGAATCTTGTTTTAGCAACTTGAAGTCTTTTTTTTTGTCCATGGAAATGGCTTACAAACCTGCCAGAGATCCTGCTTTTGTTTATACAACCTGCCTACTAGTCCTATCCACCATGTGCCTGCTTTCTTTCTTTATTATTGTTGACACAACAAATGTATTTCTCGACCAAAGAGTTAATGCAGTTATAATATACATCCACATTTTCTGCTGTATTCATGTTAACCATCTGATCATGCCACCTCTATCTGGCTAACTGCTTCTTTATAGACTCAGAATTGGCATGGTAACATTTTCTTTGAAGAAATATTTATTTAATCCTTCTCCAGATTTATGGCTGCTAGTACATCCCATGTGACGCACAAATAACTTGAGTTAGAGATCCCAGGTTTGACATCACAAGACTTAAATTTCAACTTTGGCATGTACCCATATAAAGTCCAAGATATTATCTCTTCTTTTGGATCTTTTGCTATTTTCTGATAGTTAATAATACTAGACTCAATGATACTACAAAGTGCAGTGTTACTTGATGTCAGGGTTTCCCATTTTACGTATGGTGCACTAATGTCATCCACTGTCATTGCACATCAACTGATAATGCACCTTTGTATTTCCAACCAAAATTTCTCTTCCATACAGGGGCATTAGTAACTAGATCAACAGAACAGTGCCACATCAAATTTCTCTGAACCCTTTGCTATAATGTCAACAGTAAGTTCACTATCATAGACAAATCACAGCTGTAAAAGTAAACTGGAACAGAGAACTACCCTATAGAGAAATTCATTTTAGCATAAATATAAATATAAAACAAATGAGGCACCACAGGGTCACTCAAAAGGTATTAAATAGTCAAGATAATAGACTGATGAAAATGACTGAATGAGGCTCAAGTGACTGACTTGGTTGACCTCGACTGAAATTTAAGCTATAGAAAATCAGTTTTTATACATTTCAATTAACAATGTCACACCCAACTCTAAGGGCTGCGACTAATAAAGTAAGTCCAGATCATTGTTCTTTTTGACCTTGGGTGTTATCTTTTTCCTTTTCATGATGACTTTGTAGTTTATTTATTTATTTAACATTTGTTTACCATGAAAGTTTAACTTGGAACAAAGCCAATTTTCAGCAGAGGCCTGGGTAGAAATGCTCCAGACATATGTCTTTCTAACGTGGGAGTAAACCACAGCACCCAGTGAAATCCCACATGGATTCAGGAAGGACATGCAGACATGGCACAGAAGGCACACCAGCCAAGAATCAAACTGGAGAGCCTCTTGCTGTGAGGCGATAACACAGCCGTTGTACCACTGCACCATCCATTATCCTGATGATGAAGGATATTGTTTTCTTGACTTTCAGACAGGCATTATAATATCAAAATAAACTTTTAAATAAATATATTAGGATGCACATCAAACTGTGTAGAAGGCTATACTACAAAATGTATCTCAGAAATCACATTATTGTGATTTTACACAACCTGCAAACTGCACTGCCTAGTAGTTTTATACAATAAAATAAAATAAAAACTGATACATGCCTTACATCAGTGCTGCTGTCTGAATATTTTTCAAGTTTACAAAAGTGGTCTCCCTTTTTATACAGATAGACATTAATATATCATAAGTTTAATACAATGACATTATTAAAGTAACATTCCTTACAATATTAAAAGAAAGCCATTACATATAGCAGTGTGCATATTGACACTGATGTTATTTTATCCAAATTCTACATAAAACTATATGAAAAAATCATAAAAGAAACATTGTTACTTTTCAGGTCATAATATGTCTACATGTGTCTAAATTAGTGTTTCAAACAACAGATGCATACTTTGCAAAACAGTATATTATAAAACACTGTTTATAATATGTGTATATATATATATATATATATATATATATATATATATATATATATATATATATATATATATATATATAGATATATAGATATATATATTATATATATGTGTGTGTGTGTGTGTGTGTGTAAATATAATACAGTGCTTGGAGGCAACATACTGACAGAATTGTCCATATTTCTACATGCAAAGTAGGTTGGGACTGAAAAAATAATAGTCTGAGAATACAAAATAGAATTTTCTAGCTACATCTCTGCAGCAATGGCTGATATAAAATAGTTAATACCTTACTGTTTCACCTTCTAAGCAGAACCCTATGATTCCCATACAGGTCTCTTGTGACTAGTTATCACTTTCTCCACGTTTCATTTACTAAATTAAGCTGCAGAAACAGAATGGATAGATTTATGTAGAAAATCAAAGATATTGTAATACAAAAGTAAAATAAAACAATAAGCCGGATTCTATATTCCTTTTTTTTTTAAATGTGAGATTGAGATGACCTAGTCATAATTTAACTTTCTGTGACTCGAATAGATAATTATACATATCTCTCTATCTCTGAGCTCAGGCCTCACAGTCTCACAATAGGAGAAATTGTTTTAGGTTAAACATGAACACACATATTTCAGGCTTCTTTCTTAATATCTAAACTCACTATTCATATTTCTGACATTTTCACTCTTCTTTTGTTTGCAGTACACAAGGCATTTTACTGTACACATGTCTGCCAGAAGTGACTTTGAAAATGTCCTTCTGGCCTGAAATTTGAGCAAAATACAAAAACTAACTCATTGGAATCATTGTATATCTTAGAGGAAGAGGAAAGGGTGAGCATATTTTAATTTAATAATAAATACATATCAAATGTATAAAACCATGATCCAAGCTTGAGCACTGTTCTGGCCACAAAGAGAAAAGTGTGTGTGTGCGTGTGTGTGTGTGTGTGTGTGTGTGTGTGTGTGTGTGTGTGTGTGTGTGTGTGTGTGTGTGTGCGTGTGTGTGTGCCTGTGTGCATGTGTGCACGTGTGCGCGTGTGTGCGTGTGTGTGTGTGAATTTGTTTTTTTTTTTCATCTCCTTATGTCATAGGTTTCAACTTTACCTACATAGAACTTTGCTTGATTGGGTTTTGCTTTAGCAGGTGCCTCATTTCTTTGGCCCAAAACTGTAACAGCAGCTGGAGAGCTGCAGGGGGACAGATATGATCTTACATAAATAGATGTGCCACTTTCATTTGTAACTTTTCTTTACTTGTGATAACTCCTATACCTGTGCAGTGCCAGTGACATATTTTACTATTATACAATGTTTCAGTTATGACAGGAATGTTAAATGACACCCCAGCTATATGTGTATATGTGTCAATGGAACCTGTCCATTCCTTGTTTCTTCTTTATTTCTAAAACCAGATTGCTTAAGTTTTCTTAGCCTCTTCCCATACATTCAGTTTCCTTGATCACTGAAATATATATTCTCCCTTGAGAAGCATCCATGATGAACATCTAATTCTTTTCAAACAGATATCCCATGTATCTTGTTAACATATGTAGTGAGTTAGAGGCAATGTTTCCATTATAGAACTGGGAGGTTATGGAATGTATTATCACTGCATACAAGGAAGGCAGAGCATTAGTTTTATAAACAGCTAAAGATCTGCTTTGGTAATGAGGTGTTTATTGCAAATGTACATGCTAATAGACTCTTTAATATACTCTTATGTACTGCTGAGTCTGGCAACCAGCTATATTGAACTTTGACTAATGATATGCAGCTGCAGTGAGACCAGCACTAACAGCCAGCTAGTAGTCAGTAGGGTAATCACTTTATGGAAAGGGGTTGGCATAATGGATAAGGTGTAGGATTAGATTCTGACCTTTGGGGATTAGGAGTTGGTATAATAATTATGGTGCTTATCTCACAGACTCATGGTACAGGGTTTGAGTCTCACCTGTGAAGGAACATTGGCTAGGCTTAAAATGGCCTGCAAAGGCAGCAACCCTAGTACTTTGCTATGAACCTATGAATGTATGACATCAGACCTCTTTGTACTCTATCCTCAGTGTAATTCATAAGGATGAATACTTAGTAAACTATCTCATCTGTCACCGTTCCCTGTTGACATAGGTTCACAGTTTCCTTTGTCCCCATTTTTGCCAGCCTACTTGCATGAAGAAATTTTAGGCAGTATAACAGCTACCTCTTGCTTACTGACAATCATTTAGTCTTATATGTGCTGGTACAACATGTAAGAGGTATAAATATTTACTCAGTTTAGAGGCTAGCCGCTGACACAATACAAATGTCAGTAAGCAGTTTACCACCTCATCATAATTACATGACACTAATATGTAAGTAAGCAGGTTACTACCACATCATAGCCACACAACACTACAAATGTCAGTAAGCAACTTGCCATCACATCATAGCCACATGACACTAATATGTCAATAATCCGCTTGCCACCACATCATAGCCCCACAACACTAATATGTTAGTAATCAGCTTACCACATCATAGCCACATGACACTACATCTGTCAGTAAGCAGCTTACCACCACATCATAGCCACATGACACTAATATATCAGTAAGCAGCTTACCACATCATAGCCACATGACACTATGTTAGTAAGCAGCTTACCACCACATCATTGCAACATGCCTCTAGACCTACTTATAATGAGGTTGTAAAGAAATAATTTCCAAAGCCTCCTAGATAACATTTAGACAGACCTCAGCCACATAGTACCATACTCACAAATATATCCTAACCTGTAGCTTTACCTGTACGTAAGATGAGTTGCTCTGACTCCACACTCACAATCCATAAGGTCTTCAGAGGCTGTAGCCACATATGGCAATGCACTAGCAATAGATGACTCCATATTTGAGCATAATGACAAGGTTGAGCAAAGACAGGGTCACATTCAGCTGTCTCTCTGATGCCAGGATTTATGATGAGACCAGAACGCTTAGGTTCTTCCACCCAAAATATGAGTATGACCACATAGATACTCTACTGTAATTGAGTTGTCCAAGCAAATGGACAGGACAGGAAAGATGCTTGTCTTGAACAGTATCTTGCCATCTCTGAGAATGAAGCCCCAGTTCCCAAACAAAATAATTAACTTCAATAATTGGCTAATTGATGTAATTGCAGGGGTGTTAGCATAGGAGATGATGATATGCAGATCAACCAATTTCATTAGGAAAGGCTTGTTTCTGTCTCCTTAACACATCTGCATATTGGTTAAGACATTTTTGCCCTAGTATTGCCATTTTAGGGAACATCCATCTCTTGGACATTCCAGCCTGGCAAATCCTCATCTGGCTTACATTAACATGGTACTACTCAGTGCTAAGAGTCTGAATAAAAAAAAAATACCAGTGCTGAGGTTTTCATAGCACTCAAATCAAACACATATGTGTATGTGTAGTTACTGAAATGTGGTCTTCATGTACTGGTAATACTCCCTCCAAACCAGGTACTACCCAGTCACCCATTCAGAGTTACTGGGAGTGGGATGGAGTGGGGAGTACCTGCATTTATCTGCCCCCTCTGTTACCTTACACCCAATCCCTCATGACTCCATTTTGGAGCTGCTGTATGCCATAGTCACACTAGGTAAGCCTATTATCACATTCCTGCCAACTGTTGTTCTCCCTCAGTGTCTCATGCTGACCATGATAATTACCTTGATAAGATGAATTATGTTACTACTCATCCCAATATGCTAACCCTGAATGACTATAATTATCCATCCATTAACTGGAAATTTTATTGAACAAATTATATATATATATGGTGTACCTACCATGATCTCAAGCTTAATAGCAAAAAATACAGTGAAGATGACTTTGGGAAACAAATCTGTCATACTGGCTTCCATGTAAGCAGGAACCCAATTAAGAAAAATACAGAATTTCAATAATTAATTACTTAGTTATTTCAGTAATTAATTAATAAACATCCACTACTGTTGCTCTAGACCTTCATCAACAATGGATTATCCTTTAATCATAATGTACCAGTTATAGTGAAGAAATCCTTTTGCTTTGCCTAGTTTGTACTAAAAATATATCATTGAGATCCATGGATGTCCTGATCCCACCCACTCTGTTTTTCTATCTTCATTGTATACAGTGCACCACTTGATAAGTACTTTCCCAGAACCTAACCCACTTAGAAAAACTATAGCATTTTTTAACTTTTTAAAAAATCAAAGAATTAAGTTTCCTTAGCTACTTAGCCACCTGAACAGACTAAACACTTTTTTGTTTTTCTTTGACTCATACCATCTCCTAGGTGGTGATTTCTTTCTCATTTTGAGTTACAGAACATCATCTACTGTCATACTAAGCATTCTATCTCTCAGTAATACTAATAATACTGAAAAGATTCACTACAAAGCCTTCAACCTTCCTCACAACATAAACAAGCACTCTTGAGCAGATAGATTCCTCTCCTAAAGAATTCCCTGCCTATGGAATCAGCATCCTTATTTGTCAGACACTGTAACACATTGCCTCTTTCATATTCTACCTTGTTGATTGAATATGTACCAACAGATTTATTCCTAAGGTAAGCAGTATGCTTCTAACTGAACAGGGTGGGAGATTCATCCACTAAACTTTCTGGGTTGCATAGCTAAGCTTTGTGTGGTCTCCCAAACTGCCTACCTAGTAAAAAAAAACTGTGGTCATCATAAGAGAAGAATATTTGTAAAATCAAAATGGGCTGTAGTGCTTTAAGTGAGGGGTGGAGCCCTCCACAATGCCGGTACAGATGAGAGTGCCCCATGCATCCCCACAAACGGGCGTCTGCAAACACACACATGCGCACACACACACACACACACACACACACACACACACACACACACACACACACACACACACACACACACACACACAGACATTACTTATTCAAGACCAGGATTTCTGCTTTTCAGAGACATCCCAAAAATGCAATGTATTTTAGGAGGACAAAGGGATATAGCAACCTATTGCCACACTACCGAACTCCACACAAGGAAAACAGGCACAGTGTTTTCATCCCTCTAGGAAATAATGATAATTTTCTAAACCTAGACAAAAGCAGTCTTCGGCTGAGAGATTGTTTTTGACAAATTTTGTTAACTGAAGCAAAACTTGATGACTCTCACCTCTAAGAAAGATATGATTACTTGCATACAAACATACAACCAGAAAGGGAGAAAACAACTCATTTAAATATTATTAGTTGTGTCCATAGTATAGCATCATATTCAAAGGCAAGTTATTTAAAGGCAGCAGAGATACTGCTGTTCATAAACTCCATGTTGATTATTACAAATATATTAGCAAAATGGCAGGTATTTTGTCATAGAAGTAAACAAAACATATATTTTCCATTTTAAAATACGGTGCAGTGGGACTGAAAGTTATTGACAATGAAAATATTTACAAAATCATTAGCTTTCAAATATCTATAAATTGAGTATTGAGCATTATATATACACCTACTGTTTATTAATAAGCAAATATATACCGTTGTCTATATTTTTAAGCAAATCTATTTATTTAAATCAAATTATAACAGAGCAAAGTGAACTTCAGTTTGTTCAGCATTAAATGGCCTTCAAAATGAGGAGCTGTTTATGCAACCATGCACTCATATACATATTCTTTGTTTATTTTATTTATGAGCAA